>NC_088388.1:131233125-131557500 GCF_037993035.2 Macaca fascicularis | reverse complement strand
TGCTTGAATTTAGATCTATAGCTTCTACTTGTTTCACTGGAACATGATGGAAACATCTCTTAGCTACCTGTTACCAAAAGACATGTAAAAAATAGCTCCTTTTGTTAGAATGTAGACACTTGATCACTTCTTTCAATTCGTTTGAGATAAGACTGGATATAAACATATAAAGATAAGGATGGATATACATGTATAGGAAGTCAGACCATAATCAAACTCATCTAATCACTTATGCACTGGACAAATGCTTATGAAGCTTTGACTGTGTGCCGGCCAGTGTGCTGGGTGCTTCCCGTGTGCACGAAAGCACAGCTGAAGGCTTCCCCAGGCTTGCAGGAAAGACTCCGGATAGGTTCTCACAGATCGAACCCACCCTCCTTGCCATCACGTCTGGATTGGCAGGAATTTGAAATGGATACACCAGCTGCCCGAAGAAATAAAACAATGCTGAAGAGGGTCAAAAGGCAACCCTCTAAACCAAAGGGACAAGGGGTTGCTTAATGGCATGCGTGTGTGTCTCCCTTCAGGCTGGAGCCAGGCTCTACACAGGACCTGTGCAGGCAGGTGGCAGGGAGTGCCATGGTTGCATGGGGCTGAATCCTTACAGAATTCCTGGGAACCAGCCCCAGGGAGAGAGTGCCATGGAGCAGAGATGGGCTGCTGTTTTTTCCCTGTTTTTCTAGTGACTGAAGCATTCTTCGTGCAAGAAAAAGGGAGATGTCCCTCCTTCACATGCCCTTCTTGAAGCTCCCCTCAATGTCCTCTCTCAGAGGAGAGAAGAGGAAGAGACACAAGGAGGCAGGCAGACCCTGACAAAGTGGCCTCTCTTCACATCCAGACATAAAACAAGAACCAGACAAAACAGCATGAGCTCAAGGGCCATACGAGCCCTCCTCCATCTCCATGGAGTAGCGTCTCAAGAGCCCTATGCCGTGCTGCTCTCTTCCCTCTTCCTGCCTCTTAGAAAGAGCAATGTGGTTTATAAGCCGATTGCAGCTAGTATTACAGCAATGGAATGTGGAAGAAAATAACAACAATAGTATTTATTAACCTGGAAAGATAAGTAGACACTTTCTCAGCAGTCCTGGCTTCTAGTTGAGAGGTTAAGGCAGGCCAATAAACATTCCTTTCCTCATTTACCCCACAAGGAAAACGGCATCATCCGATTCATGCCTCCTTTATCTCAGTTTGCTCTGGGGTCCAGCTGAGATGAGATATGGGGAAGGGCTTTAAACAGTGCATTAGTTATTCTAAAAGATCCTAAGTGTTCTAGTAAGCAACGCACAGATTATAGTACTTAATCAATTGTTGTTGTTCCTCTCTCACATGTCACAATACTATGTGGGTCTGCAAGGAGTCTCTGCTCCATGCAGGCATTCTGGGACCCAGACTTCCCTCTTGCTGTGGATCTGGCACCTGCAGACCTGATGTTTCTAGGTCATGCTGGTCATTCCACCGCATAGAGAATGGGAGAGGAGAGGGCATGGCCTCACCCTGGGATGGTCACGTTACTCTCACTCTCATTCTGCTCAGCAAAACTAATGATAGTGTTCCACCTAAATGGAAGGGAGTTATGAAGGTAGTTTCTGTGAGCCTTAGAAGGAGAGACAGACCTAATGAGCATCTAACCAGTCTCTCAACAGTCACTGTAGGCTACTGTTCATATGTCACTGACATTCTATTTTAGAAACAGAGGAGGCCAGACTGCTTCCTCCTCACATCCATCCAACATCCAACTACACTCTGGAGTCAGACTCACCTGCTAAGGCCCCTCACATGGAGCAGATATTCAGTACACACTGGGGCTGTTTGTGAGGAATGTGGTCTCTGGAGAGACTGGACTGCAGGTATCCAACCACATCTGAGGACAAGAACCAGCAGCATGGCCCATGCCTGAGTTGCACAATTACAGTCATGTTGAAAGATGCACGGTGCAGGAATATGAAAGGGCACTTGGAGTTCTTTGCCCAGACTTTGTTGTATGGGCAGAGACCTCCAAGTGCCTTCTCATATTTCTTGCACTTGGGGAAAAAGGTTTGGACTTTGGCCTGCAGTCATCAGAATTCCCATCATACAACAGCCATCTCTATGCCGTGCTCACCCTACTTTCTCTTTTGCACATTCCTTCACACCTTTCTTAGTTATCAACCATTCAGTGTGTCAGTGGAAATAGGCAGCTCATGCACTTTTATTCAGCAAAAAGCATGAGAAACGACTGTGTGCTATGTACTGCCAGGACTACCCATGTGAGTAAGGTCAAAGTCCAGTCCTCATTGGCCTGATAGTCTAGGGATAAAAATAATAGATAGTAGTTAGTATCTGTAGTTTGTATTGTGTAAGCAATTCTGATAAAAATGCAAAATAGGTCAGGGGAAGTTAAAGAAATTACAACCAGGGACATCAGTGCAATGTCTTGAGCAGAGTTCAGGCTCCAGTGTGAGGCTGGGAAGGCTTTCAAACAGCAAGGGTGACATGGACATCGGTCTTGGGAGCAATAGGCCAATCATTCTGACCAGAGTGGAATAAAGACAGGCCACTGGGGAACATGTTGAGAAGAACATTGAGTGCCAAGCTACAGACTTTTGAATTTATTTATTAGTGAATTGCAACCTTTTTTGGTTTTGGATTAGTGAAATCATATTGTCAGAACAATACATTTTAAAAAGTGTTCTGCTGGTAGAAGACATGGTGGATTGGGATAGAGGTGAGACTAGAGGAAAGTAAATAATATTAATAAGTAATACTTATTGAGAATTAATACACAACCAGCTAATCATATCAACTGCTCTGTGATGTATGTACTATCATTATTTAATAGAGCTCTTAAAAGTCAGAGCTTGGGCTCTAACCCAGCAAACCCATGTCCTAAAAACCAAGGAACTTGGCATAGGAATGAGGACAGCTTGAAAGTCAGGGTGGAGGTAATGAGAATGAAAGGAAAGATGGATGAGGCAGAGCATGAGAAGGAAGAATGGATCAGATTTGTTAATAGATTGAAGTTAGGGGATACAGAAGGTGGAAATATTAATCCTCATTATTATCCTGAATGGTTAAATAGTATTGTTAAGGAAATTAGGAGGAAACATTTGAGTAGGAAGGAAAAGGTAATTTTAGCTTCAGATACGCTGGTTGAAGCTATGTTGACAGCTCAATGCAATAACTTATGCTGTCCCTGGAGAGAAAGCAGGTTTTAATTCTTGCTGGGAGCAGCCAGGTGAAGGTCCCAGGAGGCAGGAGAAAGGTGAGATTCAATAAAGATATGGGAAGCATCTGTGTGAAAGCGACAGTTATGAACTGCCGTCATCTGTATGTAATGAAGGAGAGAGAGAGAGAGGCTTAAGATAGATAGAGATAAGGGTTGAGAAGAATGGGAAAAGGCTAGGGCTGCCCTGGTTGGGAGAGGACTTGAGGAACCCAAAGAAGATGAAGACTATTTTGTGGAGGAAAATTTGAAGACTTGTTGAAACCAGTTCTGTATACACAGTTGATACAAACTAAAGGGAGAGGGAGAGCAAGCCAAAGAGAGAGAAAAAAGAATGTGTGAACTCCAGGAGGACTGGATCTGGAAACAAGAGTAAGGATTCAGTGGAGAAATGGGTGAGGCCTCATGGGAGAGCCCTGCTTGGAATGGAGACCACATGCCTTCCCCATGCTGCCTTGTTCCTCTCCTTCACCCGCTGCAGCAGTGGTCATTTCACTCCACGAGGCAATCTCAATCCACACACGTTAGCATTCAACTCATTCTTCTTATTATTATTTTGAGAAAGAGTCTCTCGTCACCCAGGCTGGAGTGCAGTGATGCAATCTCAGCTCACTGCAACCTCTGCCTCCTGGATTCAAGTGATTCTTCTGCCTCAGCCTCCCAAGCAGCTGGGATTACAGGTGCCCGCCACCATGTCCAGCTAATTTTTGTATTTTTTTAGTAGAGACAGGGTTTCACCACATTGGCCAGGCTGGTCTTGAACTCCTGACCTCAGGTGACCTGCTCACCTCAGCCTCCCAAAGTGCTGGGATTACAGGCATGAGTCACCTCGCCTGGCCTATTGTTATTATCTAGACAGAGTCTCACTCTGTCACCCAGGCTGGAGTGCAGTGGTGCAATCTCGGCTCACTGCAACCTCTGCCTCCGGGGTTCAAGTGATTCTCCTGCTTCAGCCTCCCTAGTAGCTGGGAATTCAGGTGTGCGCCACCACGCCCAGCAAATTTTTGTATTTTTGGTAGAAACAGGGTTTCACCATATCGACCAGGCTGGTCTCAAACTTCTGATCTCAGGTGATTCACCCATCTTGGCCTCCCAAAGTGCTGGGATTACAGGAGTGAGCCACTGCGCCCGGCCTCAACTCATTATTTTTTCCCTCTTTTTCTCTTCTCATTAAGACTCCCTAGTCACCTCAGGAAAATTACATTTGTTCTCTTTTATTTCCATTTGTGAGAGGAAAATATAAAAGTCTAATCATGACGGATCCGAATGAGAAGCACTGGAGTCATATGCCTACTGGAGGAAAACTCAAGCCCTGCATTCATATGTAAAATTAGACATGGCCCAACAAAGGTGATATTCCCTGTTCCCACAGCTCCTAAATCATCAGGTGCTCCCACTAAAGAATAACAGTTCAACCTGCCTCATTTCTTCTTATTACTCCTTTCCATTTCTAAGTGTCAGAACCCCAATAAAAACAAAGCTATTTATTTAGATCTAAATATTCAATAAATGTCTCCTTAGTGCTTTCTCTGGAAGAGCAGATGATCTGAAGCCAGGCAGACTGGATTCAAATTCCTGTTTCACCACTTATTAACTATTTAGCACTGGGCAACCTCTCTGAGTCTCAGTTTTTTCACCTGTAAAGTGGGGATAGTAATAGAGGTTACAGGAAGGTTAATGTGAAGATTACATTCATTAAGATATTTAAACACTTAGAATGGTTTCTGGTGCGCAGTAAGCCCTGTAAAAGTGCTAGCAATGATTATTGTTTTGCTGCGCAAGGAGGAATTTAATGTAGTTTCTACCTTCAGTGAACTCATAGAAGGGAGGCTGATTTATATAGTTCAATTGTTCTCAGATTTTGCTTAATTATTAGTGTAGCAGCACCATAATGAGTGCATTTCAGTAACATGTGTTAAATTATTTTTGTGGGCTCCTGGAGGCACCCTGACAATCATTTGTGGCATATCTGGAAAAATGTATGCTGAGCTCCATACAATCAACAAATACTTTGAAATACACTCCATTCTAATTTGGGAAACTTAATTTGTACTTAGTATTCTAAGTCTGTTCATTTGTCTGGGGAGGAGATTCATGTCAATGAAAGACCCTCTTTCTAGGTTTATGAATGGAGAATAGACTTGCTGATCATTCAGGCATTCCGGGCAATGCTTGGGAGCTCAGTAAAGGCAGGTTCATTATGTGGGCATCTCTATGAATGCCTACTCTTGGAGAAGACCTGAGTGAGACCATCTGAGGGTGTCAGAGAGGGTTTGCTCTAAGGTGCAGCTTTGGAACCAGTAAAATCTGCAGCATCTACCAGGAGTGGGGTGGGAGATGTTCCCTTCATCTGTGGGAGGAGGGGCTTCTTTGTAGGCATAAACGGGATTTGGTAGTCCAAGAGGATAATGGGAATGGCTGTGGAAGGCGTGTTCATTACCATGGATTTACAAACAGGAAATTAAGCAAACTGTCCTATTTTCAGGTGAAGAAACTTGATTTTGAGAGGTTAGGAAATTTTCTCCAAATCGGAGCTGTCTAGCCGCCGCAGAGGAGATCTATAGATGGAGGAGGAGGGAAATAGGTTTCTAAGAGGCTCTTTTCACCATACAGTTACTTTGACTGAACAGAGGCACCCCTTGTCTTAATCCGTTTAGTGTTGCTGTAACAGAATAGCTGAGGCTGGGAAACGTAAAAGGAAAAGAAGTTTATTTAGCCCACAATTCTGGTGGCTGGAAAGTCCGATAATATGGCACTGGCATCTGTTTGGCTTCTGGTGAAGGTCATGCACTGCGTCAAGACATGGCAGAGAAGCAGAGTAGTGAGTGGGTGTGTGTGCAAAGAGACCAAACATGGGGAGGAACCACCCACTCTTTCTGGAACTAATTCAGTCCCGTGAAAGTGAGGACCTGCTTTCAGGAAAGCATTAATCTATTCAGGAGGAATCCACCCCCATGACCCAAACACCACCCACTGGGCCCCATTTTCCAACACTGCCACATTGGGAATCAAATTTTAACATGAGTGTTGGTGGGGGCAAAGCACATTCAAACCCTAGCACCTACCTTCCTAAAAGAACTCTTGAAAAAGGAACCTGTATTTTAGCTTCTTGGTGCATGTAATTTGCTGTTTGCAAACCTCTCTAGACTGTTCACACTTTCACTGGAGGTCGATTTTTCCTGACATGCTTAAGAGCTCCTGATGTTGCTAGGAAGTGCAATTTGCTGCTAACGTGTGAAACTTCTCCCTAAATGGAAAGGGGAGGAATATGAAACAATGACAACATTTCGGTTCTTTTTCCCAGGCAGGACATAAAATGTTAACTTGGAGTGAGTCTCCCCCTTGAGCAGGACCTTGGCCTGTCTCAGGCAACCTTGATATTCAAAGTGGGTTTATAGGAGCAGAATAACATAATGATACACCAAATTCAATTTTACGGATCCTAAAGATATCAGAAGCAATATGACCAGCATGATATTGACTCTTACTGAAGTAACTAATGCATGAGAGGTATCTAGAACTCTTTGACATTCCTTCTGTGCTATGAGTCAGTCCTCTATGTAAAACAAACAAACAAACACATGGCAAGTAATATCAGCATCTTTAGAAGAAAAGTGTTGTATCCACTTCGCTTCTCTCTGTGCCTAAGTAAAACTGCATAAAAGTAAAAATCTCCATTTTAAGTAGAGTTAAAATATAAATAAGCAAATATAAGAATAGCATTTACACACAAATCTCCAAAGACCATTCACCAGCCTTCCAAAAGAGTGAATGCATTAGTAAGGCAGAATAGTTGTTCACTTGGAATCATTAATAAAAGCACAGACTTAGAAGAGTTTTTCAAGGGAGGCTCAGCCAAATGCTCTGTAAAAAGGCCCCCACCTCCCAGAACCTTTCCACAAGTACCCGGAGCTTCCTATTGTTAAATAGGAACTAAACCAGCGATGACAAAACCATCCTTCACGTTAATGGTTCTTTTGGCCTTTTTGTTCCTGCAAATATGCAAATTCTTTTGAGGGCATCCGTCATAACCATTTTCTCAAAATAATTTCCGTTTTAAAGCAGACTTCTGATGACCATTCCCTTCTATTGAAAAATAATATTCCCTAAAATACCCCCTATGAAACACATTAAAACCCCTTCCCCACCAAATACACACACACACATACACACACGTGCACATAGAAACTGCAGTGGTATTTCCTTAACTAACAAAGCCCAACATTTTAGGTTCTTCAAAATCGAGCCACATCCTACATTTCCAATCTTACTTCCGATGTAGCATTTCTTTTTCCACCTGCTGACTCCCTTATTCTCTCTCTCTTTCCCTCTCTCTATTCCCCACCCTTTCTCCTCTTCCCTGTTCTCTTACTCTTTCCAGCCTGAGTGCCTGATTCCAGGAGCTCCTCTTCCTGGAATACCCTTCCTCCCACCTCTGCCTCTTGCAAGCCTCCCCAGCCCATTAGGAAGCAGCTCTGTTTTTAGTGTTGGATGCTTCCAAGCCACTCTCGGCTCCTGGTGTGCTGCGAAGGCCTCAGTATTGATCTGGAAGCTGCTTTCTGGAGCCTTGATCCCAGTCTGCCTCTGCAGTGCTTGCAAACTCTGTCTTCTAGGAAGTGGGAAAAAAGTTGGGGCTCTGCACTGAAAGCTCCTTCTGCTTTGTTTGAGGGTGTGTTTGAGTTTGGCATTAGAGGCATAGACACCACAGTCAAAAGCTTTATTCCCACTCTTCCATTGCTGTATTTCTCTTCATGCATGTCATTCCAAACTCTTACTCCTCTATCTTGACTCATAAGAGCCCTTCTTCACAAATAGAAACCTAAATGGGTTTTACTGTATGCATTATTAATTTTTCTTACATGTCTCCTACTCTCAGTCTCAGACACTACATCCCCGAGCATCTGCAAATGCCAGTAATGAGTTTCTCATACTAAGTAGATAGATTCTTAGGTCTTTTGAATAAATATGGGTGAGGAACAAACTATCAGAATGAGTCTGTGAAGGGTAATATGGTATTTCTTGGTCAATATTGCTTTTTTGTCCCACAGTGGAGTTCTGCAGCTGTTATATATGGCAATTTTCCAATTTGGGTAATTACATTCTGCTTACCTCTTGTTTCTCTTGTGGTTCTAAGATAACTTATCCTTCATGTCCTTTCCTAAATAAAACAGAAGCCTACTTTTGGTTCCGCTATTTGCAGAGGCAACTGAGGTAGAGAGAAGTAGCAGAGTGGAAAAAGGGCGCTACTTTGGGGGTCCTGCACATAGGCCCTCCAGGGCATTCTAGTGGGAACGCTAACTCCATAGAGCCTCAGTCTTCGCATCTGTGTTTTGGGAGTCTTCTGTCCTACTCTGAATTGTTATGGAGATTACACAGAATATTACAATGAAAGGACTTTTAAAAGTACTCTAAATATCTATGGGAGATTGTTGGTCGCCCACATAGAAAATTCAGCTGGGTAGGGACAGGTTTAGCAGAGCATTTCCTAACAGAGGAAACCCTCCTTCTGTCTCAAAAACAAAACCCAGTCTGTCCCAACTGATAAAAAAATAAAAATAAAAAAACCCTATGGAGGGTAAAGAAGAGGACTCACCATGCCTACCTCTCGCACAGAGAAAGAGACAAAGCTATTGAAGGAAAAACAGGACAGAAACAGGAGTCAAAGTATGTGATTCTGGTAGAACCTCAATGGTTAACTAGCTAATCATGTGTTAATCATGAGGCTAGTGTGTCCATCTTAAATTCCTCAGTAACAGGCAGGGATCACTAACACTTCAGCTGTTATTTATTGTTATGAATATTGTTGTGAAGATCACAAGAGATAATATAAACATGTGAATACCATCAAATGAAAGGCCCGTGTGTTGTTAATTAACCAAACTGGAGTGCCAGCCAAAGCAGGATATGCTAAACAGGGAGAAAAATGCCTTTCAGAGCAGTTTTTCCAGAAATTTCCTTTTAGTGATTGTACAATTCAGTGCTCTTGATTCTAAAATGAACATGAGGCTGTTTTCAAGAAAGAAAGGGAATCAGTCAGTGTGTGTAAAATGTGCAATAGAACAATATCCAATAAATGAAGAGGAGGAGAGTCTGGGAATGGGAAAAAATACTCCAGAAAATACAAGTAAAAGAAAGTGACTGTAATTATGCACAATAGCTCTGAGCCAAGGAACCTTATTGGTGTTCCCTGCTGCCTTCCAGCTGGGGTGCGGGGAGCTCTCTGTGCCCTCCTGGCACCGAATGACTTTGGGTACAGGGAGAACAGCGCCACCTGGTGCTCGTAGCAGATAGTGGCTCATCTCACTTGATCTGGGCTGGGCTCCTTTGCAGGGTTCACTCAGGAGTTCCCTTGGAGCAAGGAAGGCAGCAGACAAGATCTGGAGCAAGTCGGAGGATATTTCAGAAGAGCCCCTGGCTGAGGAGACGGAGCAGGAAGAGAGGGCTGAGAGTGAGCACCCAAGGAGTGACTACCCAGTTCCCCTTTCTGTCCTGCCTCCATTGCCCTGGAAACAACAGCACAGGAAGGATATGCAGCTCACCCACCCACCTGAGACTCTGAGGAAGGCCTCTAGAAAGAAATGGAAGGACTGCCTCAGGACAGAGGTGCCTCAGTCCCTGGGACTTCCAGTGTTTGGGATGAAAGACCTTGCACCGCTGAAGAACTCCCTCCTATTATTTTATGTGGATTTCATTTTGTAGATGCTTAAACCACTCTGAGCACCTTTCCCTAGTTAAGTCTGCAAGTGGGGAAGTGAAGCAGGTTTTGCGGTGCTGGTCATGTGAGCAGGAGGGGCCACGGGATGAAAGGCCTGGGAGTTCCTTATTAATAGTTAAGTGGACAAGGCTGATGATGGGATATCTTTTTATTGGCCCCACAGATAAGTTATAATACACAAGCTTGCAGGCAGCTCCTGTGATTTGCATTGATACAATTCAGGCTGAGGTTTTCATTATATGGCAGGGATGATACAGGAGCCTGTATTATCAAAGGCAGCTGAAAGGAGTTCAGGAGCGATTTCATATTCTGTGTATGCGTATTCATTAATGGTTAGTAAGGTGCTTTGTCCCGTGTGATATTGGATGTTTCATGGTGAATCATTAACAACTTGAACAGCTTTATACATATGTCTTATTGATGTGTAAAGTCATTGCAACCTAGGCTTTTCTCCCCCCGAATGAATGAGTTCTGCTTTACTTGGGCGTCTGTAAAAAGCCTAGTGACATTTTCAGTGAGCACAAGCATCTTGTGGATGGGAAAGGGGCTGGCAAGGCAAGCCCCAGGAAGCTGGCAGTCTGGTGTAAGAAACACAGGGATGGTTGGTTTTTAAGGAAATAGCGTGGCAGCTGGGGATGTTGTTAATCAAAGGGAGGGTGGGTTCTGTAGCTGCTGCTCAAGGGAAAGAGAGGGGAGCTACTATACTTCACGGGGTACGGCATAAGGGACACATTGTCCGAAGGTGATCAGGGGTTCTTCTGGAAAGGGGCATTGGGAGAACGAACGGGCTGCTCATGTTGCCCAGGGGGCAAGGAGAGTAAATGATGAGCAGCCCGAAGGTGAGGGAAGGGCTGCATGAGGTAGACAAGAGAAGATGCCAGAGTATGTAAGAAACAAAAATGTTTAGCAGCTGACAGTAAGAAAATTTGGAAGCTAAAAACAAAGGAGCCAAGGCAGCTTTTCCTGGCTGGAGATGGGAAGAATAAATGGGATCAGAGTTAGAAACCAATTATCTCTGATTGCACAATCAGGACACTGCTTCCGAACCAGACTCCAGCCGCCCTGCCACCCAGGGGCCTGAGGCCACCTAAGGATGATGTCACATCTCAGGAACTGTTGCCTCCGATTCCACTTAAGCCCTGATTATCATTAGGCAACGTTTGGAGGCCATGCCTTCTGAGTTCTAACAAAGCAGAGAATTTTCAGGCTGTGTGGGACCTACTTTGCAGGCAGAATTTTAATTTCTGAGTTGTTAGACACCAGACAACCTGAAATAAACTTTCTGATTTCTCTAACATTAGTTCTAAGCCCTCACAGAGCTTCCAGAAAAGTTCAGGACTTCATGCTAGCCCTAACGCCTCTGGCCGGTCTACCAACCACCCATCTCCATATCTTTGGCCCTTAGTATCTTTGTGGACTTCATCCCCCAGTTTTTTTTTACTTCCCTTTGTAATCCCAGGAAAATACTGATCTGCTTTCTATCACAGTGGATGAGTTGTATTTTCTATTTTTTTTTTTATGTAAATAGAATCATGGAGAGTGTACTCTTGTTTTGGCTGGCTCCTTTTCAGTCAACATAAGTATTTTGAGATTCAGCCAAATGTGTGTACCAATATGTCATCTCTTTTCATTGCTGATTAGTATTCCATTGTATCAGTACACCACAGTTTTGTTGGCCGTTCAACTGTTGGTCAACATTTGGGATGCTACCAGTTTGCAGCTGTCATAAAGCTGATATGAATGTTAGCGTACACCTGCATTTATCTTGGGTGCATGGCTAAAAGAGGAATGGCTGGCTCATATAACAGGTGTGTTTCACTCTTCAAGAAACTGTCAAACTATTTTCCAAAGTAGATGTATCATTTTACATTCTGACCAGCAGTGTATGAGAGGACCAATTCCTCCATATCCTCACCGACACCAGGTATAATCAGTCTTTTTAATTTTAACTGTTTGAATAGTGTTGTAGTGGCTTGTCATTACAGTCTTAATTTGCATTTCCCTAATAACTCACGATGTCAGGCATCTGTTCACGGGCTTACTATCCAGTGGTGTATCCTCTTTGGTGAAGTGTTTTTCAAATCATCTGCCAATGTTTTAATTGGGCTGGTGTTTCTTACCATTAAATTATGAGAGTTTCTGTATATTCTATCTACAAGTTCTTTATTAGCTGTATGATTTGAAAACACTTTCGGTGGTATTTGTCTTTTGGTTTTCTAAACAATGTCTTTCAAAAAAGTTTTTAATGTTGATGAAGTCCAAATGTCGCTTTGTTATTTTACGAATGTTTCTAAAAGTTTTACAGCATTATATTTTACATTTAGTTCCGTAATCCATTTTAAGTTAATTTTTGTATGTGGTATAAAATATGGATTGAAGTCCATTATTTTGCATATGGATATGCAGTTTTTCCAGCACCATTTGTTTAAAGGACTATTTTTTCTCCACTGAATTGCTTTAACACATTTGTCAAAAACCAGTTGTCCATATAAAGACAAAAAGAACATACAATTAGACATCTGGGCTCTGTGAGGTTCAAAGATGTTAAGACAGCACTTGAAATTTTAGGTCTTAAAATATATGCAAACATTCATGGGCAGGTTTTTATGTGGACATAAGTATTTAACTCATTTAGGTAAATACCTAAGGGTGTTATTGCTCTATCATAGAGTAAGCCTATGTTTAACTTTGTAAGAAACTGCAAACTGTCTCCAAAATTGTCTGTATCATTTTACATTTCCACCAGCAATGATTGAGAGTTCCTGTTGCTTCACATCCTTGCCAACATTTGGGGTTGTCAGTATTTTTAATTGTAGTACATTTTAATGGTCTGTAGTGGGAGATCATAGTTGTTTTACCTTGTCATTCTCTGATGACATATGATGTTGAACTTTTAAAAATAATTTTCTCCTATGTTATACTCTAGAAGTTGTGCTGTTTTGCTTTTTACATTTAAATTTATGGTCCACTTTGATTTAATTTTGGGGAAAGATGTAAGGTCTGTGTCTTACATCATTTTGGTTGCTGTCAAAACATACCACAGTCTGGTTAGATTATAAACAACAGACATTTATTTCCTACGGTTCTGGAGTATGGGAAGTCCAAGATCAAAACACACATTTAGTGTCTGCTGAAGACCTGCTTCCTGGTTCACAGACAGCCATCTTTTGCTCTGTCCTCACATGGTGGGAGGTACAAAAACCCTCTCTAGGGTCCCTTGTGTAAGGACACTAATCCCATTCATGAGGCCTTTGCTCTCATGACCTATTCCCCACCCCAAATTCCCACCTCCAAATATCATCACACTGGGGATTAGGTTTCAACATAGATATTTTGGCAGAGGCAGTGAAGGAGTGGCATAAATATTCAGCCTACAGTGGTCTCTGTCTAGATTCTTTTTTTTTTTTTCTTGGCATGTGAATGTTCAATTATTCCAGCACTATTTGTTGAAAAGACTATCTGTTATTAATTAAATTTCCTTTGCTCCTTTGTCAAAATTTAGTTGACTATGTTTGTGTGGATCTATTTCCAAGTCCCCTGTGCTGTTACATCGATCTGTTTGTCTCTTCCTTCACTAATAACACGCTGTCTGGATCACTGTAGCTTTGTATGTCTTGAAGTTGGATAGTACCAGTTCTCTTACTTTGTTCTTCTTTAATATTGTATGGGTTATTTGGGGGTCTTTGTGTTTCCATTAAAGAACTTACAGTCTTAAGTCATCGTAGTAACGTTTTAATAATATTGTCTTTCTATCCATGAACACGAAGTATCAATTTATTTAGGTCTTCTTTGATTTATTTTATCAGAATTTGTAGTTTTTCTCAAATAGATCTTGTACATATTATGTTAGATTTATATCAAAGTATTTCAATTTTTTGGTGCTAATGTAAATAAAAAAATGTTTGGCCAATATTTCTAAAAACATTTTTTATGTTCCTTTCTCCTTTCCTATAGCAACTCCATTTACATGTATATTTCACCTCTTGAAGTTATCTCACAGATCATTAGTGTTCTACACATTTTCTTTTATATTTTCTTCTATGCTTCATTTTCAGTAGTTTTTATTGTTGTATGTTTGAGTTCAGTATTTTCTTCTTCATTGTTCAATCTGTCATTATTCTTATCTAGTATTTTCTTTATCTCACACATTGTAGCTTTTTATCTCTGGAAGTATGGCTTAGATGATTGTTGTTTGCTCATTTTTCACGTCTCTGCTTAACTATTTGAACATATGGAATACAGTTATAATAATTGTTTTAGTATCCTTGGTTACTAATTCTAATATCTGTGTCAATTTTTTTTTCAGTTGACTGATTTTTCCAATATGAATCATATTTTACTGCTTCTTTATTTTTATCTATGTATTTATTTTATTTTAGAGACAAGTTCTTGCTTTGTCATTCTGACTGGAGTGCAGTAGTGTGATCATGGCTCACAACAGCCTCAAACTCCTGTGTTCAAGTTACCTTCCTGCTTCAGCCTCCCAAGTAGCTGAGGCTACAGGCATGTGCCATGACACACACAGCTTTTTATTATTATTATTTTTGTAGAGATGGGCTCTTGCTAGGTTGCCCAGGCTGGTCTCACACTCCTAGCCTCAAGCAGTCCTCCCACCTCAGCCTCTCAAAATGCTGGAATTGCAGTCGTGAGCCACCACACCCAGTCCTTGCTTCTTTACATGCCTGATACTTTTTAAATTAAATGCCAGACATGGGGAATTGTATCTTGTTATGCACAAGATATTTCTATTTTTCTATAAGTATTATTGACCTTTGTCCTGGGATACATTTGAATTACATGAAAATAATTTCATCCATTTGGGTTTTGTTTCTGAAATGTACTAGGCAGAACTTAGGACTAATCCCTCCTTACTGAAAATATTTCAGTGCACTCTACCCAATATCTGGTGTGCTACATGGCTTTACTGTGTGGTGGCTGGGAGCAGGCACTCTTCCTGGCCCTGTGTGCTGCTACTACTAATCCTCTCCCCTGCCTTGGGTAGTTTCCTTACATGCATGGTCTGATCTGTACTCAACTGAGTACTTGGGAGGAGTTCTTTGTAGATCTCTGCAGCTCTCTCTTTGTGTAGCTAACTCTCTCCTCTCTAGTACTCCATTCTGGAAACTCCAACTGCTTTGATCTCCCCCAGACTCTCAACTTCATCTCTTCAACTCAGAGAGTCTTTCAGTTCCCACCTGTTTCCCCTTCCCCTATGTAAACTCTTAAGGCAATGAGTTGTCACAACTGTGGGTTTACTTTGTTTTCCAGCTCTCGCGGACCTCTGTCTCTCATCAACTGATGTTCAGGGCCTTGCAGATTATTGCGATAGGTTTTCTGTCTGGTTTTTTATTGTTTCAGGTATGAGGTCAAAACTGGTCCCTGTTACTGCACTGTGGCCAGAAGCAGAAGCCCCAGCTACAGAGAGGGCTTCCTGGGGTCCTTATGAGACAGACAGGCTGAGCCGCTTCTTCTCCACTCTCTTGGCCACAGTAACAGCTCTCCCTCTCATGGTGTCAATGAAAAACTGGTTTTAAAGATCCAGTTTTCTCAGGCACAACACTGACAGCCCTGGGAATCTGTATCTTTTCCACCCTGGAGTTCACAGTCCGTAGACAAAGAGCTCCCACCCATGAGAAGGCTGCTTATGCCAAGCTGTGGCTGAGGCTCCTTCGGCGATTTGCTCTTCTTCTGAGATACCTCCAGAGGTCCTCTCCACTGGCAGGAACTACACCGTTTGAAAGTCTGAGCCATGCCCTGCACATGAGGGAGAAGTTCATTTTGTGGAGTAGAAAACTTGGCTCAGGGCGTGATACGGAAAAGTGGATTCCAAAAGGAATAAAAGGAAACCCTTTCTGGAGATTATTCCCCTTCCATTTTTTTTTATCCCTCCTACTTTTTACATTTGAAATGGAAGGGGAGGCTGAGAAAACTATTTGCCAGCTCCTTCAGACTGACTCTGCAAGGCAGGCATTAGGACAACTGTCAGAAGAGCAATGAACCTGGATCCCACCTCCATAGGGGTATCCGAGGAATCCCTTGGGCACGAGGGGATGGGGCTGCCAATGCATTTGGCTCTCTTCATTAGTTCCTTTATTCCATCAGTTTTCAGTATGCCTCCACTCTCAGCAGTCACTGTGAGGTGCTGGAGATCAATGGGTGAGGAAACCTGTGGTAAAGAATATCAAGACTAAGGACAGCAAGCAGGGGAGCTGAAGATCGCATAAGGGATTCCTGGAAAAAACTCAAGGGAAACCAGTCATGCTGTGCTGATGTGGACTGATGGGTGTCTGCACCACAGGACCAGCATGTCTTAAAAACCACATTGTCTTCCATGTGTGGAACAAAGTGCATAATCCCCCCGTCTTCTGCTGGCCAACCAGACCCATCACTCAGAGCCCTGTTTGGAAGCCTGTCTTATCATTTGTCTCTTATGTCCATATGAGGTGCCCCTCCTTGATGCTTGCATAGTCCCTTATATTCCCCTTTTAGAAAAATACGTTTTAGTATTTTTCTTTTTTTCTTCTCAAATAGATGATAAATTGTGATGATAGCAATTTGTTTTGTTCACATTTGTATCCCTATTAGCACAAACCTGTGCACATTGTAGATAATTAGTAAATATTTATTAGATAAATGACTTTTGTTTGAGACAGAGCCTCCGTCTCACCCAGGCTGGAATGCAGTGGTGCAATCTCAGCCCACTGCATCCTCCACCTCCCGGGCTCAAGTGATCTTCCCACCTCAGCCTCCCGAGTAGCTGGGACTAGAGACATGCACCACTACGCCCGGCTAATTTTGTATTTTTTGTAGAAACAGGGTTTTACAATGTTGCCAGGCTGGGCTCAAGCGATCCTCCTGCTTCGGCCTCCCAAAGTGCTGGGAGATTACCGGCATGAGCTACCATGCCCAGTCAAGATAAATGAGTTTTGACTCATTTTCTCCTTCAAATGATCCTATGAGATAGTCAGAGGACCTACAATTATCATCATTTGGCAGATATACAAAGGAGATCCAAAATGGTTGGGTCTTGAAACTTTAGAATGATAGCATTTTAAATTACCAGGGATCTGGAAGAATATCCACTACAGGACATGGCAACCCCATTTAAGCCTAGAAGTACAAGATGATGGATCAAAAGGGGGAAAGGGGCAGATCTAAGGACAGCTTCTTGTTACCCTTCCTAGGTTTACAGATACTCTCATTATATTTTGAAAGTTTGGAGATGGGAGAAAAGAGCTAGTGTCAATAGAGTTAGCCATGCAGTGAAAATGTGGATGCCATCTAAAGTACCATCCCACCACTTCTCTGCCAGAATGCTGATTAAAAAGAACCATATCTCTCCCTACCTACCCCTCTTCCAGGCACTCTCTTTTTCAGTGATGACGTGCACCTTCTTCACTGCTACCCCTTTGTCAACCTCCTGCATGTGAATGTGGGTCCCTGTGGCTTCGAATCCCAGGAGGCAGCTGGAATTCCAGGCCCAGTTTCTTTGAGTAGCTGGGTAGCCTTGGACAAGTTACTCAATCACTTCATTGTTCTCCTAAAAAGAATTATAAAAATATGGACTTGAAAGATACACATCAATAGTGGCTGCTTATATAGGATTGGGCAGGAGTCAAAAGAGACTTAAACTCCATCTGCAAGATTTTTATCCGTTCTTTAATAACGTCTAAAGTAACAGTGACAGAATGTAATACATTACATTTAGATGGTGGGTATATATGCATTCGTCCATTGTCCCCTGCGTTTTTCTGTGTGCTGTTTGTGATGATTAATTTTATGTGTCAATTCAACGAAGCTAAAAGATGCCAGATAGCTGGTGACACATTATTTCTGGGTGTGTCTGGGAAGGTGTTTCTGGAAGAGATGAGCACTGAAACTGACAGGCTGAATTCAGATCACCCTCACAGTGTGCGTGGGCATCATGCAGTCCATCGAGGGCCTGAGCGGAACACAAAGACAGAGGAAGGGAAAATGTGTTTCTGTCTGAGCTGAGACATCGCCTTCTCCAGACCTGGAACCTTAATGCTCCTGATTCTTGGGCCTTCAGACTCAGATTGATTTATACCACTGGCTTTCCTTCTTTCCTGGTTCTCCAGCAGAACGTGGCACTTTTCATCCTCCATGTGAGCCGATTTCTATAACTTCTCTGTCTCATTTGTATGTGTGTGTGTGTGTGTGTGTGTGTGTGTGTAGTACGTATATATACATGTATATATAGAGTATATATACTGCATATATACACATGTACATAGTATATATAGTGTATATATGTGTATGTGTATATATACACTATATATACTATATATAATATATACGCTATATATACAATATATACATGTATATATACACGTGTCTTTATATATTATATATATTTTGTATATAATATATTTTTATATGTATTATACATATATATAATATATATTTTGTATATATTTTATATATATATATATATCTCCTTGATTTTGTTTCTCTGGAGAACACTAATACACAGTTCACATACAACCATTAGGGGAGGGATTATAGAATGATGATATAAATATCTTAAAGGCTTTGGTGAAAAGCAGAGATTCTGTATGTAAAACATGAATACGTAGCTGATGCAGTAGGTGCTAGAATGTTTGCATATTTGGTGGGGTAGAGAGGAAGAGAAAAAGAGATAGAGGCTGAATTACAAAGAGTTCTGGTAGGTGAAGCTCAAACGTAGACACAGGGAATGGCTTTGATTAATTAACCACAACTGAATCCAGGGAAGGGATGTTTTCACTTAGGGAAAATAGATACAAGTCTATATAAAAGTGACCTCCTCAACTTCCTGGGGTAGCTTAGGTACCCTCTCTGTACATCCAAAGCATTGAGAAAGGAGCTGCCTCCCAGTGTTGCTTCTTGGAACCAGGATTGTAGCCAATCAGTGTATCCCCAGTGATTGCAATCACCATTCCAAACAGCTGCCTGGACAGTGTGGAGCTTAGGCCGCTGGGGCTCTTTGTCCTTATTTGTATGAATTCCCAACCCGTATGGGGTTTAACCAGAGACAACTGCCCAGTACGTCCAGGTACGCACAGGAAAGAAGTGACTCCTCACTGGGTGTCCGCTGGGAGGACCTCGCTTCCTTAGGTCTCTCCGTTCTCTTGCAGGTAGAAAGAAATTGAATGGAAAGATTATTCAGGTTCCTACGCTGGTTTTGAACAAACTGCTGGCAAAGTTATTGTACAAGGAGACAATGAGGAAAATGATGGGAGGGCAGAGGTGAGGAAAATATTTGGAGGATCCAAATCAGAAGGGTTCTGCAGGGGTGCATGAGGCTTTCAGGGTTGCAGAACGTGATGAAGGCTGAGGAACAAGGGACCTGAAGATAACGGCTCAGTCTCAATGCCCCCATACTGCCTGCTGGGCTCTGCAGAGGGGCTCTGTGATTGGAATGGACACCTTTGCCCTCTGGGGATGCTCAGCAAATGTCAGGCTTTAATGAGATTTCCCACACTGTTGAGGGACTCTTGTGAAGTGTGTTCCACTCATAGCAAGCCACCAGTTGAGGTTGCATTGACTTATCTCTCTGGGAAGGGGCCACTGAATCTGTGATGGAGCAGATAAGCCATAAAGACGGGTGCCCTGGGCAGAGGAGATGTCCTGATACCAGGCTGCTGTGGTTGGCTGCATCCTAATGAATTTGCTGAGAGCTTTGCAAAGAGCCCCCAAAATGGGGGAGCCCGTGGGCTGAGAGACAACTGTAAATGTCAGACTGCTTAACCTTCACCTTCAGGGAAAGCTGGACTTAAGAGAATCAGAGAATAAATTCACTTTCTTAAAATGCCTTTTTCAAAAAGATTTCCTGAGGGCATGGCTTAAGTATGGGAGAAATAGACTAATCCCCCCTCTCATTTGCACTCTTCGCTTACATTTCCTTCTCTCCATTGGGTACCCACCTGCAGAGCATAGATAACGCCATTTTTTGCGCCCTGAAGGTGTGGTTGTCATTGCTGGCATTCACGTTGAAGGACAGTGACCACATTGACAAACTTTGACCCAACCCATGCTGCCAACTTCTCGGAGGTGGCTCTGCTTTTGTCTGGCACAGAGACCGCTTGGCATATCCCACTTCCTCCTTTTGGTTTTATTTTCTGAAACCTCAGATGGCATGGAATGGTCGACACCAATGATACCAGCACTTAGGATAATTATAATAATGAATTAATTAAAACCCCATAATCCCTTAAAGCACCAGGGTGCTGAATCCGAATGAAAAATCACAGAGAGAGACCCAGGAAGGATGCCACTCAGGAGGAGGTGACCTTTTGGCATATGGTTATTCAGGGGTTGGGTGCATGGGTCTTTAAAGAACTCTCCAAGAACCCATCCATCTGGACCCCTGTGTTGCTCCTCCAAGCATGCCGGGCTGACCAGATGGCCCTGGATAAAGCAGCTTCAGGGGAGGGAGGTGGGGAACCCGTCCAGAATAGCTTGTCACCCTTGGAGGCTGCCCTTGGCTCAGGCACATCCCTTGTTTAAATCTTAAAAGCAAAGATTTTTTAAACTGTGTGTATGGCTTGTCATTTCCACCAGGGCAAACAATAAAAAGACTACCCAGCAAATACGTATCTAAATAAAATACAGACTTTGATAAACAACAATATGGTCTCTAGCATGAGAATTTCTTCACCCAGGGTCTCTGTTTAATATTCATGATCTTTTCAAAATCTTTTAAAGTCTGAGAAATACAAGGGTAGCACAAGGGCGAGAATCATCTGTCACCCAAATGAGAAGGCTGATCCCAAACCATATAATCAATAAAGCGTCTGGAATTGAGGGAATTTCTTACTGAATGATGTCATAGGAGAAAGTTCTTCAAATCCGTGTCCTTGGGGTTGTCACAGTGTATGCACTGGTCTGAGAGGGAATTGATTCTGCAGATTGAAATATTCTTTTCCAAGTCACTTCGTAGGAAGAAGTCATGGAAAAACATTATTTCTGCTTTCAGAAGGCTCTGAGAGAATTTTAGAATATCTATCTTTGCAGTATTTTAGAAGCACATTGCTAGTGATTTCCAAATGAAAAGGGAATGTGAATACCTTATAATGATGAAAGCAGCTGGAGAATAGAATTACTTGCTGGCTGTAGGGCCAAATGCCATAGCAGTGTCAGCGAGCTTTTGCTAATCCCTTATTGAGAGAGATGGTAGATTTCAGTTTACCTGGGGCAGCAGGTATGTTGAATTTTCTAGTTGAGGTGGATTTGGGAGATGCATGTCAGCATCATCTGGAAATTAACAGGTGGCTAGCTAGGTAAATCAATGTTGAGTTGTGCTGGAAAGAAGAGGAAAGGTATAGGGAGGGGAAATATATTTTGACAAAAATGTGCCCAGGTGGCTCTCACACACCCTCCATGCTCCACACCTCCACTCCTCAGGAAGAACCACTGTCAGACTCTGCGCATGTGCTGGAATGTGAGAAAACTAAGCACCCAGGAGGATGTGAGAAACTGTCAACCAGAAATCAGAGGCCTCCTGCCCAAAAGTGCCTGAGGACTCCCATGATCACATTGTGGAACTAGAGATCTGACTCAGCAATTCTAGGTCTGTTACTAGCCAGCAGGATGGCAGTGCAAAACCCATTTTTCTTGAAGAAGACTTTACCCTACCACTCTTATTATGGATTAAAGAAAGGAAGTTCCAAGAGGATTAGCCGCTGCTCCTCCAAGACTCTCCCAAGCTTGGGCAACCATCAGCAGCTGAGCTGGAACTCGAATTCAAGAATCCCAAGCTCCGTCCATGTCTATATGATTACCACCATGCGTGCTCTTTTCAGAAAGACATTGCAGTAGACAAGGACGACTACCTATATTCCACTAGTGTTATCTCTACGATTACCGGAACAACAATTTTACACTATTCCTAAGTTGCTTTCTCAAATGTTATATGGATGCATATGAGAATATGGAAGCCTTGAAAATATGGGTTTTCGATAAGCGTTTGACCAGGCCCTACGTCAATATGCATATGCTTCAAATAATCGTAAGAAGATGGCATGAATATTTTGTAACTTTTAAGGGCAAAAAATAAGGCATAATTATAGATGATCACTTTCCTGGGAACAGAAATGTTAATATTAGAAGTTGCTTGGGGCATTTTTCTGAAACCACTTGTCTAAAATATTTGTACTCAAAAGACTTTTTATAATCTCAAAGATTTTAGAAGGTCTTAAGGATTGTCAAGAAGTGAAATGGTATTCATCTGGAAAATATGCTGGCAAGAGCCTTAAATGGGTAGGCAGGAAACAAATGAACTTTGGTGTTATCAAGTGTAAATTAAAAGATTTATGAGAATGTAATCTAATTAGATACAAACTGTTTCCCCAGATCTCACCAGCCTGGGGAGTAAAAATGAGATTGTGTGAACAGTAATAAACAGATGTAGCAGTCTCTAACTCTTCCATGTTGACCCCTGGCCCAGGATTCCTAGCACCCCCCTCTAATCTGTGTCAAAAACTCATGCTTTGGTCAGTCTACTAAAATCACATACATCCCAGAAGTTTTCCCAGCTGGGACTTGTCTGAAGTGTATCAGGACATTCCAAGGATGTCTTTTATCTATCCTAATGAATATCTATTCCTGGCAGGCATTCACTGAGGAGGTAGGTGGGTAGATAACATAGGTTTTGATGACTGACAGAGTAGAAATTTCTAGAAAGTTTCTGCCAGACAGAGGAAGTGACTCAGTGCAGTTATAGATTAATTGAAATGCTATGGTTTGGTAGGTAAATCTCATATCTAAATGAATAGGATGGGGGCCAGGCACGGTGGCTCATGCCTGTTAATTTCAGCACTTTGGGAGGCCGAGGTGGGTTGATCAGTTCAGTTCAGGAGTTTGAGACCATCCTGGCCAACATGGCGAAACCCCATCTCTACTAAAAATATAAAAATTAGCCAGATATGGTGACATGCACCTGTAGTCCCAGCTACTTGGGAGGCTAAGGAATTAGAATCGCTTGAACCCAGGAAGCAGAGGTTGCAGTGAGCCGAGGTTGTACCACTGTATCCCAGCCTGAGCGACAGAGCAAGATTCCATCTAAAAAAAGAAAAACTAATATGGTAGGGTGTTTAGTGAATTACAGTAAGTAAGTAGAATTGTGGGTGATTATCAGAACTGATGGTGTTCAGTATCTTCCTTGCCATTGGAAGCTCTGGTCCTGAAAACAGATCATCTCTCACCAACTGGGAAAACTTCGGAGATGTATGTGATCATAGCAGACTGACCAAAGCATGAACTCTTGACACAGATCAGAATTACTGAGTGATGTTCACAAAACTAACCCCTCCAAACTGATTTCATCCATTCAAGAACAGAATCACTTACTTAAAAGCACAGTCACTGAAGCCAGGTCTGAGTTCAATTATTGACTATGATTTCTTAGGTGGTGGTCTTGGGTGACTGCCTCAACATACCTGCACTTCAGCTAGCATGTGTCATGGAGGCAACCATGCCTGCTGTCTACATTGGTTGAAAGGATCCTATTAGTTGATTCATGAAAAATGCGTGGAGCTGTGTCTGACATGGGGTAAGGGCTCAGGAAAGCTTAGCTCTTGTATTTTTCCAAGTGGATTTTAAACTCTACAAGGGCAATGCTGCTGCTGTATCCCTAGTGCCTATGACCTTGCCCATCATAGCTGCTTATTTGTTTATTAACTGACTGGTCTTTGAAATGGAAATGATATTTATACACATTAGATGCAAAGTGCTTTGCTCAGTAAATGTGTGTGCATGTGTGTATGTGTTTGTGTGTATACACACACAAATATATGTTAGAATATGTATATACATACATATACATATATATTCCAATAGATAAGAAGCTATTCCCTGGGAACCCAGAGGCTGAGAGGCTCACTATAGACCTCAGCTCTTAACCTGAGCTTTGATGAGTGGTGGTGAAGCAGGGCTGGTGATTCTGCTGTCTTTGAGTTTCAGGCTTCCAGACCAGGCCCAAAGCAGTGAACAGTCATAAAGAGATGGACCTAGAACTTTCATTTCCTTTGACTCCGTACAATCCTGCACTGGCAGGAAGAGGCTGCATCCACCCCACAGCATCACCCCTCTCTCCCTGCAACCCTACCTGCCCTTTCCCACTCACCTTTCCCACTGCCCGCTCCCCTGCCCACTCCACTCCCATGTGCATCTTGTGCGATGTGAACGTGGAACTCAGTCTTCCCCATCCTGACTTCATGTGAGCTGTGGACTTTGCCCCTCTCTTCTCTGAGTGGTGAACTTCTCATTACTCACGATTCAGCTCAGTCATCTCCTTTGTGAAGTTTTCCTTGCCTCCCCTCCTCAGGCTGAATTTTACACTTTGAAATTGTCCCACAAGACCCTGTGTATACCTTGTTGATATGTCCTATGCTGTTTGCACTATGTCAGGTGAATGGTTTCTCCCCTCAGCTGAAATCGGAGGGTTCTGTGTATATTCAAGTATATTACTAATCCTCAGTGCCCTGGGCTGGGCTTGGTACCAAGAAGCGCTTGGTAACCTTTGGATGAAGGAACCCAGGAGTGAGTAGATGGTTGCATTCCTAGTCCTACTGGCTAATTATGGCATTCCTAACTTATATGACTCCATGTTCCTTCAAATCAGGGACAGAGGGCCCTTCTGAAATAGTAGAATTCCAAATGTATATTTGAAAAGATATAGATATTATATACTAGATTCATCTACAGAGATACATAGATAAGAAATATAGATAATTTGGCCCCTGAGCAAAGGAACATGAGGCTGTGAGGAGGATCTGTGCCTGAGCCCTCTCAGCTCTTCTCTGGGGGTCTCCTGGCCAGTATGATTGTCTCAAGCTTGGCTGGAGGGATGGGCCATTTATAGAGCCTGGGGCATGGTGGCTGTAGAAGTTGCCTGAGTTGATGCTGATAAAAAACTTGCCAAGCGCTGGCATGATGTGCTATTTATATGCACAGTTGGCCTCTAAAAAAGTGATTATCCAAAGGAAGTAATTGTTTAGAGTCTCACATGGAAAGCAGTCCTCCTTTGGCCTTCGGGACTAACACTGCTAATCAGTGCCAAATTACTGCTATTTTAATACTTGAATTAAAAACAAGACCAGCCATTTGCTCAGTGGAGGGTCTCCACTGGATCACGTCCATGCATGGGTCTGTGCAGGAGGGCACTTTGCTGTACTCCTGGCTGCCAGAGAGCACTTTATTGGGAGAGGGAGGCACGGCCAGGAATACTTAGCTGTCAGCCAGCTTCCTGCCTCCTCCACCTCAAGGAAGAACTGCAGAGCTGCTTGCAGGGTGAGTGGGAGTTCTGTGCTACTGAGCAGGAGTGAATTGGGGACAAGCCTTTTTTTTCATATGGTAAAAATCCACTCCATGTGAGAAGAGAGCATCTTGTGAAGACAGATGGCCATACATGCGGCCTCTAGGAGGACTCTTCACCACTTCTCAGCCCCCTTGACTTCCATGTCTCCATGAGTCTTGCTACTGAGCAATTCTCTCCATCCTGTCTCCTTGACTAAATGGAGGCATTCAGTCTCCTTTCCAGTTTTCAGTCTACTTTAATCAGGACCATTGTATAAACTCCACGAAAAGAAGGCCAGTCCTGACACAGGGAAAGACTCCAGTGTACACCTCTCACCATTAAACAAACGGCATGTCCTTGCTCCAGCCTGGGCCCTGAACTCTCAAAAGACAGAATTTTCTTCATAGCGGCCTCCCTACAGCTCTTATGATGTGAACAAAGCCCGGATAGACATATATCCCAGCTATGTCAGTAGAGAGTCCTAGAAACATGTGGAAACAGGCACTGCACTACCACTTTTAGAGACGTACTCAAAAGTAGGTCCTGCAGTCCAGAAGCTTCACCTGAGTCACAGTTTGCTAATAAGGGATTGCTGAGACTCAGACTGTGGCGTGTTTCTTTCTGAAGAGTGTTTCACCTGCTGGGGAAACTTCACACCCCTCTAGACTCAGGTTAGAAACAAAAGCTGCTATTTGATATTCCATCCACTTGCACTTCTCCAAGGATGGGGAAACTTGGACAGCCCCAATTCCCTTCTGGAAACATCTTTTTGCATATTATATGAAGAATTCATTTGATAAAGTCCTACAAAACTTTCCAGTGATACTTTCAGAATCAGTTATTATTGGTATTATTATAATTATTCCAGAGTTAGAGCTTAGTTTGCTTCTGATCTAAGTAATTTATCTTGCTTAGTATTCAATTGCAATTGTACATTACTTTCATTTTCATTTCCTACAGTTGATAATACTTTTTTATTTTGAAAGTGATTACCAAACTGGTCACTCTGAGCCCAAGGGCAAGTTAAATTATCTAGTATGTGCTCGCACAGTAGGTTTAAAATCAGACTCTCACATGACCAATTCAGCTAGGTAAATATTTCTCATATGAGCATAACATCAAAAAACTACCTATGTCAGAAATAGGCATATGGTGAGAAAGAAAGAAAGAGTGAGAGAAAGAGAGGGAGAATTGGTCATCTGTGATGGGGCCTAATTCGCTTTGGTCCCTTCATAGCTCAGTGCTAGTCTATGGGAATACCTTAGGACCATGGTTATAAGAAGGTCCCTGAAAGCTCCGGTCCATCACAGGTTCTCCTCAAGGGCGATAAGAACACCTAAATGTTCAAGCTGTGAGATAAATGAGGAGGAAAAGAACTATATAAGCTATTCAATAGCAACCCAAACTCCTTGCTGAAATGGATGGATCTAGGGTCTACGAGATGAACCTAGAACATCTTCATGGTCCACAAAATAAAGAATTGCTCACAAAACCATCAGAACATTTGAAATGACACAGGAGTCAACTTGAAGGAACTCCCATTAACCAAATCTGGGATAATTTGAGTGTTAAAAAATTTTTAATGGTTTTTAACAGACTATAACAAAAATAGATGTTAATCCACTGAGTAGAATAAAATTAATGAGTTGTACAGAATTAAATAGATAACAGAATAAGTGAATGACTACATGGAATAAAAGGAAAAAATACCTTCTATGGTATAATTCCAACTAATAATGTAGAATAAAAGATGGAATCCGGGCGCGGTGGCTCAAGCCTGTAATCCCAGCACTTTGGGAGGCCGAGACGGGCGGATCACGAGGTCAGGAGATCGAGACCATCCTGGCGAACACCGTGAAACCCCGTCTCTACTAAAAAATACAAAAAACTAGCCGGGCGAGGTGGCGGGCGCCTGTAGTCCCAGCTACTCGGGAGGCTGAGGCAGGAGAATGGTGTAAACCTGGGAGGCGGAGCTTGCAGTGAGCTGAGATCCGGCCACTGCACTCCAGCCCGGGCTACAGAGCGAGACTCCGTCTCAAAAAAAAAAAAAAAAAAAAAAAAGAATAAAAGATGGAATCAAAACATCACCATTTTGCAACCCCCACAGAAATAATTGATTCAGGCAGTAATCATCAATGAATACTAAAATTATTGGATGAATGTTTGAGGAGGACCTATGTGTGTGTGTATATATATGTGTGTGTGTGTATATATATATATATATGTATGTATAGTTTTAAAATATCTTCCCACAAATTACTTATAAATTACAAAGAAAAAATGAATAGTAATTTGGTGTAATAGTAACTTCCCAGATGCTACCTTAATCAGGTAATCAAAGTGAACATCACCAGTAATGGAGCAAACCTATCTCACATGCCGCCTAATGAGATACACTGAGAAGATTACAGGATCACTTCTAGGTATTCCTGCCAAAAATGCATAACCTGAATCTAATAGTGAAGAAACATCCAGCATACCTAAATTAAGGAACATTCTACAAACTGACTGGCCTGCATCTTCAATACTTAAGGTTTAAAAGAAAGAAAGCTGGAAGAAGGTTGCAGATTAGAGGAAGCTAAAGATACCTGACAACCAAAGGCAGTGGATGATTCTGGATTGGCTCCTGAACCAGGAACCAGGATGACAGAGTATAAACGATGCTATTGAGAAATTGATTTGCATAGAAATTATAAATTAGATAGTAGTACTATATTAATGTAAACATTTCCTAATTTTGAGAATTTTTCTATGGTTATATAAATAATGTCCTTGGCTGGGTGTGGTGGCTCACACCTGTAATCTCAGCACTTTGGGAGGCCGAGGCAAGTGGATCACGAGGTCAGGAGTTCAAGACTACGCTGTTCAAGAGAGTGAAACCCTGTCTCTAACTAAAAATACAAAAATTAGCCAGACGTGGTGGTGGGTGCATGTAATTCCAGCTACTCAGGAGGCTGAGGCAGAGGACTGCTTGAACCCGAGAGGTGGAGGTAGCAGTGAGCCGAGATCATTCCACTGCACTCTAGCCTGGGTGACAGAGCGAGACTCTGTCTCAAAAATACATATATATATATAAATAATGTCCTTATTTTTAAGAAACAAATACTAAAATATTTTAGGGGAAAAATGGGTGTGATAGCTCAAATTTATTCTCAATTATTTATAATTTATTCTCAATTACTTATATAAGGAAGTAAACATGTGAGCACAAATGATAAAGAAAGTTAGGCAGAATGTTACCAATTAGTGAATCTGGGTAACGTTATATGAGATATTTTATCATCTTTTCCCTCTAGGTTTAAATTATGTATAAACTTACACTTAAAAAATAATTCAAAGCAATCCCGAGACACTGTGACAATTCAGCTACATTTAGAGTCCCTTAGTTTTCAGCCACCTTAGAGGATTGTTTTCATCACTGATTTTTAGTGGGAAATGGAATATTTCCCAAAGTGATACAGAATAATTAGGGGTTTTTTTTTCTGTCTTTTTTGAGTATTATATAACTCTGCCTGCGTTTTTGTTGTTGTTGTTTGTTTGTTTGTTTTGTTAATCACATTCGACTTCAGATAGACCTGTTTTCTTCTCAGGTGGCTGCTCAGTAGAAATTCTAGCCACTGAATCTACTCCAGGGAGATCAGATCCTCAGAGGCTCTCATCTGCCTCACCTCCGTTCCCGTAATAGGCTGCATAAGCACGAGCAGTGGGCTTGACGAGGGCTTCGAGCAAACACCCTGTAGGTCCTGCTGCCCGGCACGCTGGATGTCCGCCCAGTCTTCTGGTAACCTGAAGGGCAATGAAGCTTCATGATCCTAGACCAAGGTGGTAAATTCCCTTTGTGAAAAGCATCAGGATGCAGGTAGCTTTGCTGAGTGGCTCAGCGCTGGAATGTAGATCAAAGAGTCACAAACAAGTGGGTGCAGGTATATGGGCAAAAGTCAGTGTGGGCTTTCCATATGTCCTTTGACCTCCCACTCAAGGGTACAAATAATTTATAACCAGAATTTAACTAAAATCCTACATGATCCAGCCTTTGAAGAGTGTTAAGTCAAAAGCACAAAATACCAACAGATAAAAGATAGAACTGTAAGAAATTTCAAGTTTTCTTGAAAACATAAAAGGGGACGGGGTAACTTTTAACGTACCACAAAACATCTAAGATATTCTTTCTCACTATCGCTTTCATTTTTTACTCAAAGCACCATTCTCTCTGAAACTCACAACCGTTTGCTTTGAGACTCTTAACTCCTCCTACTGATTAATTCATCCAACAAAAAATTATTTAGCATCCTCTCAATTCCAGGTACTATTCTATGCCTTGAAGATGTAGTAGTAAAAGAATTAGATGCCAATTTCTGTCTTTCTGGATCGTATGCCTTGTAAAAAGAGGCATTGGATAGGGGAAAAGGGAGGGGAGCAGTTAGGCCATGTATTTTACTGAGAATAGGATGAGAACCATCGCAAGGTTTGAAGGTAAAATCTGTCTTACACCTTTAAACGATCACTCTGTCCTGGTTCAGGACACACAGTTAGAGGCAATGGAAGAAGACAGGAGACTGATTTGGTCCCAGATGGTAGCAGTAGAGATGGTGTGTAATTATAAGGTTTTGAATATGTCTTGAAGGTAGAGCTGACAGGATTTTGTATGAATAAGGAATGGGATGTTTAAAAAAAAGAGACATCAGAACGACCCCAAAAGTTTGGCCAGAACACCTGGGAAGATGACACATTGGCACTGACTGGGATTGGGAAGACCATAGAAGGAGCATGCTGGGAGGCTGGGAGTCTGGCTGTGGGTGCCTCTTCCACAGCAGCAGAGCGAGCAGTTCAGGGGGAGGCCCAGGAGGTGATGTTGCTTTGGGCAGACCTGGTTCAGGACTGTCACATAAGATTTCTGTAGGCAACAAGATTATAAGGTTTATGTGGAAATTCTTCCACAACTGCCAATATCAGGAATGATTATTCTGTTTATTTTGTACTTACGCTCTGTTTCTGAAGAAGCAGGGAGGAACTTGGTTAGATAGACAATGGTGTAATCATAGTGTCTTCCTAAGCATGAGGTCAAGTTTTCGTAAATATCAACAAGGTCGTCTAAAAAGCTTGCACTGCTTTCCTAAGAATGGTTATCTCAGAAAGAGACGATACATTTACTTTTATGCTAATGAAGAAAGAATTCAATATGTGCCTGAAGCACAGAGGTCAGAACATTCAACTGGCTAATAAAGTGAGCAGCCTTATTCACATGGTAGGGAAAGAGTCATAAATACTTTGTTACCTGTGGCGGGAAGCTAAGACAAATCTTAAAATTTATTTAGGCTTTGTTTACTCTTTGGCCCTTAGTCATTATCAAAATTGCTTTATCCTTCGACAACAGAAAGCCAGTTAATTATTGCCAGTGTTTGGCTGTAGACTTTGGTTTAAGTTCCTTGCTTTCTTTCTGACCTACAGTTCTTTCTGAACTACTATAAAAAGAGCAATCAAGTTTGAGTCAGAAAATCTGGGTTTATGTCTTGGTTCTGTGTGAGTGTTCAGCTTAGTGGCATTTAAAGAATTAAATAATGATACACATGTCTGAAATCATTCTAAAAACAAATGTAATTCTGTTATATTTTCCTCTCCTGATTCCTTGTTCTTCCCCCTTTTTCTTAAGTTTCAAAACCCTCAGGGCTAAAATCATGCTCTAGGTAAATAGAAGACTGAGTGATTGATTGAAAAGAGTATTTTAATGAATTGTACTTTTTGAAAACTTCCCCATTGCTCTTTGAGGGTAATTTCAAGAAAGTGGGGGAAAAACAGATATCTGAATGGCAAAACAGATCCGAAATAAGCAGATGGAAAGAGACGGAAAAAATTTTATACCCATACAGTTTAGCTCTGGGGAAAGGCAAAATAAAAAGGATGCTTTTTTGCATGATAAGTAGGAACAGACCAAGCACTGTCACCAGGCTTTAAATGAGTTATTTTAAAATGTATTTGGCATATTTTTACTTTAGCCAGGAAATCTAGATGAAAGGGGCATATATATTCTGTAATTGCAGATAAATTGCAGATGGGAATTGTGAATACCAGAATCTGCCCAGGTGTGGCATGAAGGGGAAGACATGTGTCATCTCATCTTTCCTCTGGGGTTGCTGGCTGAGGCTGACACAGCAAAAGCCTCCAAAGGGTAGGGGGAATGACAGTCCACTCTTCTGGAGCTTGTGTAATTAAGAGTTTCTTGGTGTCCTTTAACCTGCTTGCCCTTGGCTCTCCTAGACACTTTCTCTTGAAGTGTGGAGACAGGACAAGGCAGGGGAAGGTGTGTGATGACACGACAGTGTGAGAGAAAGATGCAGCTGTTCTCTTCCTTAGGCCAGGACTGGTGAACCTGGGACATTCATCTTTCAAAGACTTCAGGACAAATAGCCCTCATTGCATGGTTTCTTTTAGCTCGCTAGATGCTGGCACCTTTCATTTATTCAAATCCAGTCTTATATTTTAAGAAAACATCTGAAAGATGCCTCATTTTGCCCATGTCTACAATATTTGAAAGATGTCATGATTTTGGAAAAACCAAGACTAATTGTACTTTTTATTTGTTTCCAAATTTTGCTCATTTTCTACTAATTTTTCATCTGTTTTATACTCAGCATCACAACAAATGTTAATTTTTAATATCAATATTTATTTTTCTGCTTTTACATTCAACTGGATTTTCCAAGTGATATAAGATATTTTGTTTCTTTTAGCATTTTTTTTTTGTTTTGGCCAAGAGTCAATGAACTTGAACTTCAAAAGCTTGGAGTCTTGTTTAGAAAAAAATTTTAAGTATAAAGTCTAATTAAAGAAAAAAATCCTTGGATGGAACCATACTCCCAAGATTAATATACGGAATAAATAGCGTCACAAAGCTGCCTGTCACCATATCCAAAGTAAGATAATAAAAGTACATAAATGCATTATTTGAATATTGCATGCAATCCTGGCAATATATTTTCTAAGAACCAGCGTGAAGGTGGCTGTACAGGACAATTTCCCCCATCCAGTGTCTGTAGATCCATAACAACATTTTAAGAAAAAAATAATATCCTTCACTGCTGCCCTTGAGTGACAAAACTGATGAAAAAGAGTCACAGATAACTCTGGCTGACAATATAAACACCCTCCACCCATCCTGCAGGTTATTAACAGGTGTCAATCAAAGGTGGAAATCTAATCAAATCTCAGTGCAATTCCCTAGGAAATGATGGAACCAATATCATCTATGAAGGATCAACCCTCCTCCCACCTACAAACAACAACAAAACACCCTTTCTGGCACTAACTTGATTTTCTGGGAGCCCAGTCTGCTTAGGAAAGGAAAAGTCACCAAAGTTCATTGTTTTCCTAGGCAGTTGGCGCTCCATGAGTTTAAAGGGAGCTCCAGATGGGCAGAGATGATGAAAGAATCATCCGAGTGAAACGCTTCCCTCTTGGGTGTTAAATATTGCATTTATTGTGTCCACAGAGCTGTTGAAACCAACAGAACTAATGAGAGAGCTGGTATCTGAGAGAGACTCACACTAGCTAACATTGGGGCAACATGCCAAAAGAAAGAGCCAAGTGACCTCGTGGAGGACAGGGATCTTGGAAAAACTCTCTCCCCAGCCAGAAGCAAAAGAAAGGGAGTAATATTTGCCCAGGGACACTGGGTTTTAATCTAAATTACAGTGAAGGGACATATGGAACCGGAATAGACAGAGAAACCAGCTACAGTGCCAGTGGGTAAATGATTTTCTTTTACTATTATATTGTAAATGACACAAAGTATTCTGCTGGGGTCATCGCACATGTGGGCATTTTTTTCTCATTGACACAGAATTAAATATATTACCCAAAACAATGGTCAGAATTTTGTTTTCCGTGGAAAGCAGACTGGCTTAGAGGAGGAGAATAATGTTGCTAACTTTGGCCCAGAAACCCCTCAACTCCTTATTTGGGGGCTGTTCTAATCACTTTGAACTTATTATCTCAGTTTTTCTCATCCAAAACCATATGGATCGGTGTTATTATTTTCATTCCCACCTCACAGATGAGAAAACTGAAGACTGGAAAGGTTTACTAACTGCCCAATAGCATGGGGTTAATGAGTGTTCAGAGTCAGGTTTCTAACCCCAAATGCCTCCCTGTTTCACACAACTTTGTGTTTCTGTACTTAGTCGTGCCCTTAGTGGTGCTCCAGTTTATAAAGGGAAATGCTGTTAAGTAATGTGTTTGCCACCTGACTCTTATATCTAGGAGGGAAGTTTGGGGGTAGGAAAAAGAATCCCATAGATTATCAGAGCTGGAAGCTACTGCCTTTGAGGTTACGGCCACTGCAGCATTGAACAAATGAAACACACAGTGAACCCAGAATGAGAAGATGCACTTGCTCCCAGTCATGTAAAACATCCCCACCTGAGCTGGAGTTCAGAGACCAACCCCTTGACTTTAAGATCAAGGCCCTTCTCAAAACACTATACTTCTTTCACTAATATGGTAAGCTAGTTTATGGGTCAGAATAAATGTAGACCCACGGGAGCCTGTGACCTCTGCTATGGGCTCAGAGCCTAAGTCACACAACAACGAGTGAGTTTTCAAGTTCATGCTGTGGAAACACCAGGCTGCACAAGACTCTGGAGGACACATATTTTCTGCACTCGATGAATGTAAGGTGCTGCTGGTACCACATTTGCTCATCAGTATTTAAACATAGTCCTGTAGTCACCACTATTAAGAGCACTTATTATTCTTTTTTTTATTATTATACTTTAAGTTCTAGGGTACATGTGCACCATGTGCAGGTTTGTTACATATGTATACATGTGCCATGTTGGTGTGCTGCACCCATTAACTCGTCATTTACGTTAGGTATATCTCCTAATGCTATCCCTTCCCCCTACCCCCTCCCCACAATAGGACCCAGTGTGTGATGTTCCCCTTCCCTGTGTCCAAGTGATCTCATTGTTCAATTCCCACCTATGAGTGAGAACATGTGGGATTTGGTTTTCTGTTCTTGCAACAGTTTGCTGAGAATGATGGTTTCCAGCTGCATCCATGTCCCTACAAAGGACACGAACTCATCCTTTTTTATGGCTGCATAGTATTCCATGGTGTATATGTGCCACATTTTCTTAATCCAGTCTGTCACTGATGGACATTTGGGTTGATTTCAAGTCTTTGCTATTGTGAATAGTGCCACAATAAACATACGTGTGCATGTGTCTTTATAGCAGCATGACTTATAATCCTTTGGGTACATCCCCAGTAATGGGATGGCTGGGTCAAATGGTATTTCTAGTTCTAGATCCTTGAGGAATCACCACACGGTTTTCCACAATGGTTAAACTAGTTTACAGTCCCACCAACAGTGTAAGAGTGTTCCTATTTCTCCACATCCTCTCCAGCACCTGTTTTTTCCGGATTTTTTAATGATTGCCATTCTAACTGGTGTGAGATGGTATCTTATTGTGGTTTTGATTTGCATTTCTCTGATGGCATGTGATGATGAGCATTTTTTCATGTGTCTGTTGGCTGTATGAATGTCTTCTTTTGAGAAGTGTCTGTTCATATCCTTTGCCCACTTTTTGATGGGGTTGTTTGGTTTTTTCTTGTAAATTTGATTGAGTTCTTTATAGGTTCTGTATATTAGCCCTTTGTCAGATGAGTAGATTGCAAAAATTTTCTCCCATTCTGTAGGTTGCCTGTTCACTCTGATGGTAGTTTCTTTTGCTGTGCAGAAGTTCTTTAGTTTAATTAGATCCCATTTGTCAATTTTGGCTTTTGTTGCCATTGCTTTTGGTGTTTTAGACATGAAGTCCTTGCCCATGCCTATGTCCTGAATGGTATTACCTAGGTTTTCTTGTATGGTTTTTATGGTTTTAGGTCTAACATTTAAGTCTCTAATCCATCTTGAATTAATTTTCGTATGAGGAGTAAGGAAAGGATCCAGTTTCAGCTTTCTACTTATGGCTAGCCCATTTTCCCAGCACCATTTGTTAAATAGGGAATCCTTTCCCCATTTCTTGTTTTTGTCAGGTTTGTCAAAGATCAGATGGTTGTAGATGTGTGGTATTATTTCTAAGGGCTCTGTTCTGTTCCATTGGTCTATATCTCTGTTTTGGTACCAGTACCATGCTGTTTTGGTTACTGTAGCCTTGTAGTATAGCTTGAAGTCGGGTAGCGTGATGCCTCCAGCTTTGTTCTTTTGGCTTAGGATTGTCTTGGCAATGCGGGGACTTTTTTGGTTCCATATGAACTTTAAAGCAGTTTTTTCCAATTCCGTGAAGAAAGTCATTGGTAGCTTAATGGGGATGGCATTGAATCTATAAATTACCTTGGGCAGTATGGCCATTTTCACAATATTTATTCTTCCTATCCATGAGCATGGTGTGTTCTTCCATTTGTTTGTGTTCTCTTTTATTTCACTGAGCAGTGGTTTGTAGTTCTCCTTGAAGAGGTCCTTTACATCCCTTGTAAGTTGGATTCCTAGGTATTTTATTCTCTTTGAAGCTATTGTGAATGGGAGTTCATTCATGATTTGGCTCTCTGTTTGTCTGTTACTGGTGTATAAGAATGCTTGTGATTTTCGCACATTGATTTTATATCCTGAGACTTTGCTGAAGTTGCTTATCAGCTTAAGGAGATTTTGGGCTGAGACAATGGGGTTTTCTAAACATACAATCATGTCATCTGCAAACAGGGATAATTTGACTTCTTCTTTTCATAACTGAATACGCTTTATTTCTTTCTCTTGCCTCATTGCCCTAGCCAGAACTTCCAACACTATGTTGAATAGGAGTGGTAAGAGGGGGCATCCCTGTCTTGTGCCAGTTTTCAAATGGAATGCTTCCAGTTTTTGCCCATTCTGTATGATATTGGCTGTGGGTTTGTCATAAATAGCTCTTACTGTTTTGAAATACATTCCATCAATACCGAATTTATTGAGAGCACTTATTATTCTAAGGTGCTTACGCTGTGGACAATATGTACTCCAGAGCTCAAAATACTAAATTTACCGTTTCTATTCTATCCTTGTCTTTTGACTTTATGTTACCTTAATGGACCAGAACAGGGTTGTTCAACCTTACCACAATTGACTTTTTAGATTGAAATACGTTTTATAGGTACAGGGTTGTCCTATGCATTAGAAGATGTATACCTTTCCTGGTTCTGCTCACTAGATTTCTGCAGCATGCCCCAACCAAGTCCCGTCAAACAAAAATGTCTCTAGACATTGTCGAATGTCCTATGGAGAGCAAAATTGTCTTTGTTTGAAAATTGCTGGGCTTAAGGCTTCCTGAGATTAAGTACCATGCATTCTATCTGCTCTAGGTTTACATCTCATTCTCTTGAGCTGTAAAATAGAAGGTTTAATGAGATAAACTTTAATTTACATTCCCACTCTCAAACGCAATGACTCATCTCCCTTTCCAGGTCTGATCTTTCAGGGTTCAACAATGCTTCCTGACAGGGCAAAATCATGGATAAGTCCTGAGGCAAAGTCAGGGAGGGCAGGTCACCAGGTAGACTACCCAAAACGCACTCTTTTGGGGTCATGGTGAGAGGTGAAGCCAGCTGGACTTCCTGGGTGAAGTGGGGACTTGGAGAACTTTTCTGTCTTACAAGAGGATTGTAAAATGCACCTATGGGTGATCTATAAAAACACACGCATCAGAGCTCTGCAGCTAGCAAGGGGATTGCAAAATGCACCAATCAGTGCTCTGTAAAACCTACGGTCCGAGCTCTGTAAAACGCACCAATCAGCAGGATCCTAAAAGTAGCCAATTGCAGGGAGAATTGAACAAAGGGCACTCTGATAGGACAAAAACGGAACATGGGTGGGGACAAATAAGGGAATAAAAGCTGGTCACGCCAGCCAGCAGTGGCAACCCACTGAGGTCGTCCTCCACGCTGTGGAAGCCTTGTTATTTGGGTCTTCACAATAAACCTTGCTACCCCTCACTCTTTGGGTCCATGCCATATTTAAGAGCTGTAACACTCGCTGCAAAGTTCCGTGGCTTCATTGTTGAAGTCAGCGAGACCACGAACCTACCAGAAGGAACCAACTCGGACGCAATGGGAGTAGGTGATAAAAAAATTAACCAGAGAACACAGAAGGAAAATTTTGTGAGCTAGAGAAACCAATTAACCTCATTAAAAATAGAAAGAGCTGCCAGGAAACCGAGTAAAGACATTAAGAGTGGACCTTGAGAGCAAAACAGGTAAACGCAGGTAAGTCACTCTTGTTTTAAGACTCAGCTTGGGGATGAGTCCTCATGAGGCCTGCAAAGGACCCGGAGCAATGGAGTCTGGCTTCCTGCCTATGGAAACACGTCTTCAGGGGACACTCCGTGAATGCGTCTCCCTGTCCGGTGTGGTTAGTAAAATATGTTTCATTATGTATTTAGCACATATTTTTTTTTATCACCTACAGTTTGCAAAGTGCTGTCTTTGGTAACAATGGGAGACAAAAAGATTAATTAAATGTGGAATTTGTCTCAGTGTGACTTAAAACCCACCAAGTGTGATATACTTGCAGTCAATGAACAGGAGAGTAAAGGGGATCTGAGGAAGAGCCAGACAATGGTCAGTGTAGGCTCAGAATGGAATAGACATATATATATATATAGACACACACACATATAGTAGTGCCTTCTTTACAAGATTCCTAATGCTCCCATTTACCCCACTGGAAAGCTCTAGTGCACGACATTCTAACCGAGCTCAGGTCAGGAAACTTCAGGGGTATTTCCTCCTTAATGTATGATGGATTGTTGATTGCAATTTTAGTGGGAAGAATTAAATTTGCATTAGGTATTTTTAGACCAGAAGTCTGACAACAGTCCACTAAGTAAATGTGTAGCCAGGTATCTGTGCACTTTGAATCCTATGATTTAGCAATATACAGCCACCTAGAAGAACAACACCCTTCTAAGGACTAAGACTGAAAATAGAGTTGCATATTAATTCATAGCAATTCTCTGGCCTCATCTGAAGGTGTACCTTGACATTGATCAGCAAACGTAAGCCAGCCTTGTTTCTAAAATTTAAAAAAGAAAATCTTTTCTAAGGCTTATTTCTTTGCTAATTTACTTCTGTCTTGATCTAAAGTGAACCCTCTCCTGCCATAAACAAGAATAATTTGGCTGCTCTGCTTTTGTGCATCCTGAGCCCTTTCCTTTAACAATCTTGATGAGCATGCGGGGTTGTGTGCTGCATACCAATAGCCACTCCAAGCCTGAAAAAGAGGTAGTCATCCCAACCCACACCATCTGTGGTCTCAGCTAGATTTGTGGCATGTCTCCCTGAGCTGGAGCAAACCTCCCTCTGTCTCGAGTACGTTGAGAATCAGAAATAAAAAATAAATTAAGACAAGTAGGCAAACATTAAAATGAGTTGTTACAGAACATTTGTGTAGATTCCAATCTTCAGTGTCAAGAGAGCATCATTCTGCTATAATAGTATCTTTTCATGAAAGCACTTCAAGGCAGTCAGTCATAAATAAGCAGCCACTGAAAGGAATGACAATGTCATAATGGAAACTGAGTCAGGAAGGGTCTTTATTATTGCTTAAACAAAGCATCTGTGACTATGAAGAGGGAAAGGTGAATGGCAACAATGAAGAAAAGAAACCCAGCTATTGTATTGCTGTCGTGTGCATGTCAACAGAAAATCTGGCTCTGGTGGGCTGACAGGTTGTCTGGATAAACAGGTTAGGGCCAGAAATATTCGTTTATGATGAGAAGTTTCTTCTTACCGCTTGTATCAGGAGCTCCAGAAGCATGGACAAGGACAGCAATGGCTCTATAAATCAGTGAGGGCATTTTGTCGTTTGAAAAGCATTATCTCAGTGTCTGTCCAGGCAATTTTGAAGAGCCCTAACCCTCCCCCTTATCAGAGTGCAGCAGCTTTAAATGCAGATAAATACCCTCTAATGAAAATCACAAACGGAAGTCTTCAGTCCTTATAAGTTCCAGTTAATAATTTACTTATATGTACCTCAGAGTTTGTCTAAATATAGAGCCGTGTGTTCACCACTGACACTACAAAAGGGGCCATTGTTCTACCACAGAATAGGTGTCCTGCACAGTCTTCCTCTTGGATGGAGAAGAGAAGGTGGCCTGGGGCTAGAGAGAGTTCTCTGTTGATCCAAGTATTATTCACCTAGAGACCCTTGAGCTTGTTTTGCCTGATTCCAAATGGGGGTATTCAAGACTGGAACTTATTACCTACCGAGTTGAAGGTAGCTGTTCTTTGGAGAGCTTTCTCTTCATGGCAGTTAACAAAGGGCCCATCTCTGCCTCTGGTGCAGTGGGCAGTCTGCAGTCTGTTTTACGTTGAGTGGGGCTAGGCCAAGACAGGCATGGTATAAGGCATGGGGAATGACAGCAGATCTGATAAGCGCTGTGCTTCTGAAGTAGTATCATGCATTTGTATTTATGTTTATGAAGTGTATATTTACTTTTTATTTTTGTCTTCTTCACTCCCCCATCCTAAGCAGCTGACTTTGACATGTGCTCTATTGTCTGGTCCTGGATATGTCATTTGTGCTTACATTTGCTTTGCGGTTTGCTATTTGAAGTATCATTAGTTGCTTCCTCATCCTGGCTTTACCATCATCCCATTTGCCATCTGGATGTAGCACATTGCTATAAGCACTGCAGCCCCATATACACAATTATGTAGTTCCTTACACTGCTAGGGGAGTTTGTTATTTCTTTAGAAAACAAGGATGCGATGTGCATAAAAGCTTGAGCTCTGATTTCACCATCTAAGGCATTTGATAAATTCTTTGGGACTATTTCTAGTTGCCATCATCGTTTCTTGCAGAAAGTCTGTGTTCTGTATTTCCATGTACTCTAAAGGGCATATCAGAATTTGCTAAATGGATGCAATGCTTGCCTTCTAGAAACCTGCAGGCCGAAATGGACAGTGTGAGCATACGTTGATAATGATATCCAACTGCACAGTCCACAAAACATCTTTTCCTCCAATGAGTTTTTGACTGAAATAAATTGAAAATTATTGTTAAATTGGTGAGAGAGTATATATGCACTATTGAGCAGTTGGAGCAACTGTTAGAATGGGGAATGAGGAATTTTAAAACATTATAATAGTTCAGTTTGGCCGGATCTGTAGGGGATCTAGATAAAATGTTATTTAAAAAATGGCACCATTGAACATAGTGATTTTCTACAAAAGTTTTCCTTTTCTTTTCTTTTTTTTTTTTTTTTAATTTTTGAGATGGAGTCTTGCTCTGTCACCCAGGCTGGAGTGCAGTGGCGTGATCTTGGCTTACTGCAACCTCTGCCTCCTGGGTTCAAACGATTCTCCTGCCTCAGCCTCCCGAGTAACTGGGATTACAGGCACCCACCACCATGCCCGGCTAATTTTTGTACTTTTTAGTAGAGACCATGTTGGTCAGCCTGGTCTCAAACTCCTGACCTCAGATGATCCACCTGCCTTGGCCTCCCAAAATGCTGGGATTGCAGACATGAGCCACTGTGCCCAGCCTCTTTTTCTTTTGCGACCCAATAATTTCAGTTGCCCTGGCTAAAAACCTCTGAATCCTTTTTGAGCCATTTTTCTTTTTCCACCAAATCAAATTTGTCATAGTTTTAATACTTTCATTCTGAATGTATCTTAACATCTTGCCATCTCCATTTTCAGCCTACTTCTGAACCTTGGCAAGTCTCTCTAAGACAATTCCCTTACCTTTGATTTCTGCTCATTTCTATTCGTCTGCCCACTGGCACTAAACAATGGTTCTTATATGCATATATCATTCATGATTAAGTAAACCTATACCTTTTCTTCATTTCCTGAACCTGGAAAACGTTTTTTTTGTACGATGTAATTATAAAAATCTTATTTACACTGCATAACCCCTTTAATGAAACCCTCAGCAACTACACTTAGTCTGAATAAGACTTTATCTGTCTTGAACTTTGAGCTCTATCAGCACCACAGTTACATAATTAATTGTTGTCTGAATTCCTTCGGATATGCATTTACCCCTGTATTTTAGCTCTAGGCCTTATATTTTATTTTTAGCCACCATCTCACCAAGCGTAAAGTTTATTGAACACACATAGTAGGTGAACAAACAAACCTTTGATTATTTTTCCAGGCAGTTCTCTAAACCATAAAGTTTAAGGATACATAGCAAATTCTTAATGTGCCTAACAATCCATTATGCATCTATAACATAATTTGTACAAAATTATTTTGGCCTATTAATATTTTGCTTTATATTACATCTCAAGTTAGCTAGCATTAGTGGTTGAATTCTGACAGAGAGTGACCTTTGTAGGAAAATTATGCCTACAGTTTCTGATCTTGAATTGGGCCTTTAATATTTTTCACTCTAACTTGGTTGTGAACCATGATCCATTTAATTAAAATCCACTTTTAGACACAAAAGAAATCAACAATCTGAAGGAAAGTGAAATGTCACATTCTTCAGCCCTCTCTGTTGAGTGCTCTGAATTTCTTCTTGAAGCATTTGCTGAAGGCATTTATAGGCCCTTTTCACCAGAAATAAAACCTAACACCAGCTGAGTCAGAATCAAGATTAGTTCAAATCTTGGACATGTTTTACTTTCAATGTTGTTCCATCTTAGCAGCACTCTGAGTTCATGTTTTAATTGCCATATGCATCCAGGATGTATACTTTCAAAGCATAGACAGGCAGAATGCCAAAACACCACAAAATGGAGAAATGCCCAAAAAATTGGGATGTATTGCTAAATAACTTGTTTTATAAAAATGTTCTTCTTTTCCCAGGTCCCTGTGAGTTTAGGGTAAGTTTACTCTCAGTAACTAAATATTTGGATGCTTGGGTGAACTAGACTCTGAACTCCTTGAGATTTGTGGCGCTCACGCATGCCTTCAGTCTAATGAAGGGATGGGGAGGAATTTATGATGACTCTTCAGTACTCTGGACAGCTCCTGCTGCCTGCCTGCCTGCAATGGAAAAGCTTCATCAACAGATTGTTAATTTCCCTCTTTTCTCCCTGAATAGCATTATGCCTTCTGGCAGGAAGCAGTGTGTTGCATCCATCCATGCGCTCTCACCTGTGGACATGTGGAGCTGTCTAATGGGCTCCTGCTTTTTGCCCCACTGGGCTGTGACTGAGCAGGGAGACAGAGCTGTACAAGTTGCTAATTGTCTCAGCCTGTAACTCTTGAATGATGAAAAAGATTAAAAGGGAAGGAAAACAGCTATTATATCTCTTTCCTGAAAAAACTTGCACTGTGAAAGGCTCATTAACATCATTAGTGTTCCATTAACCTCTAGCCAGACAAATAAGCTGGAGGTAATTTCAGAGCATGGGGAGAAAGAAAAAGAGAGAAAGGAATTTAAAAATTATCTGGGTGTAGGTGACATTTTCCAACTACCTCGACTGAACATTTGGACAGACACCAGCAACTTTACTTACTTTAATGCCAGCCTGGTATTGGAGGGTAGCCAGAACTCTGGCTGCTAGGAAGGCCTGTAGGTAATAGCGAGTGGGGAGATTCATTGATTGGGACAAAATGAAATTCATTTTAACACAACAACACATGAAATCTTGCAAAGAAACACTGTGTGATACAATAGAAGCTTAAAAATATCTACTGCAAAATTATGTTCCATTGTATGAACAAAAAAAGGCTTTTCACCTTGTAATTTTTTCCCGTCATATTTTGTTTTATTCTAATCCACACCTCCATGCCTGGCCCTCGTTGTTTGATCCCCAACCTCACTAAATCTGCTGCAAATCAGGAAGTTGAATGCAAAGCATTGTTCAGGCTATTAATCTTTAGGTTTCCTGGCATAGAGGGGGCAATTTTTTAGATGGGGACATATTTTAGATTTTATTTTTCATTTAATCTCAAAATACAATATGGATTTTGGTGACTCAGTTTTTCTTCCTATAAAAAGAAGACCCTGTAAGTTTCCTAAGTATTCTGTGTGGAAACTAGGAGATGTGTAAAGGTTGATTAAGTAAAATAAGTACTAAAACTATGGTTTACAATGATCTAATACAAGTCTAAACAAATGCATAAGTTAAAAATGTCTGTCTCAAAGTAGGAATCCCCAGATCACTATTAGAAAAAAAGTAATGTTGTGGTTCTGGTATTAATTTTTGATGTGAAATTGATTTTCATTATGTCCCTTTTTTGGATTCAAGTATGAGAAGCTGATGACAACAATCACGGTAGAGCTTCAGAGGGATACTCTCCCCAGGAGCCACTGGCCATTGTCTTCCCCAGAGTGGAGATGCTGGCTCTCTGCTGAGAACCTGAAACTGTTCCTAGGGCTCCACTCCCCTGGTTATAGCCCATAGTCGTAATTCTGTCTCACTTAGAGAGATCTCAGATTTCACATCAACACAGACATACAACTTGGAATAGTCAAAATCAAATTTGACCTAGTTTTTTGTTGTTGTTGTTGTTGTTTTCTTTTGAGATGGAGTCTCACTCTGTTGCCCAGACTGGAGTGCAGTGGCGTGATCTCAGCTTACTGCAAGCTCCACCTCCCAAGTTCACTCCATTCTCCTGCCTTAGCCTCCCAAGTAGCTGGGACTACAGGTGCCCGCCACCACACATGGCTAATTTTTTTTGCATTTTTTTATTAAAGATGGGGTTTCACCGTGATAGCCAGGATGGTCTTGATCTCCTGATCTTGTGATGTACCCGCCTCAGCCTCCCGAAGTGCTGAGATTGACAGGCATGAGCCACACCCCCCCCCAGCCAATTTGGACTAGTTTTTGAGAATGCATTTCCCAGAATAGTAGATGTTTCAGAGCTTGTCTCACCCTGAGAACAATTCTCTTAGCCCTGATGGAGTTGTTTAGATCTTTTTTCCAGAAGTTTTAGGATGTTAGCAACAGAGATTTATCATATGCCATCTGCCCCTGTTCATGCTGCAAATCTGCTGCAGTCTCCCTCATTATCAACATCTCACACTACGGTGATGTTTCATAAAATTGATTTAACTACATTGATACATCTTTATTATTCAAAGTCCATAGTTTACATTAGTGTCTACTTTTGATGTTGTATATTCTATGGGTTTTGGCAAATGTGTCATGACATGTATCCACCATGATAATATCATACAGAATGATTTTACTGCCCTAAAAACCCACCTATTCATCGCTTCCTCCTCACACTTGGAAACCACTACTTTTCTTACCGCCTCCAAAGTTTTGCTTTTTGCATAATGTCATATTGTTGGAATCGGACAGTACATAGTTTTTACAGATTGGCTTCATTCACCTGGCAATATGCATTTAAGTTTCCTCTATGTATTTTCATGGCTTGATAGCTCATTCCTTCTCAGTGCTGTATAATATTCCAATGTCTGGAAGTACCACAGTTTATCCATTCACATACTGAAGGACACTTTGGTTGCTCCCAAGTTTTGGACAATTATTAACAAAGTTGCCATAAACAACCATGTGCAGGTGTTTTTATGGGCATAAGTTTTCAATTCATTTTGTGTAAAAAGCAAGGAGCATTATGGCCAGATCATATGGTAAGAGTATGTTTGGTTTTGTAGTTGCCAAACTGTCTTCTAAAATAGCCATACACTTTTGCATTCCAACCAGCAATAAATAAGTTTCTGTTGTTCCATATCACATCCTCATCAACATTTGATATTGTCAGTGTTTGGATTTTTGTTCTAGTAGGTAAGTAATGGTGCTTCATTTTAATTTGCAGTTTCCTAATGGCATATGAAGCTGTGCAATTTTAAAATCAGGTTGTTATGTATTTCTTGTTGGATTTCAAGAGTTGTTTGTATATTTTGGATAATAGTTTTTTTTTTTAAATCATATATGCCTTTTACAAATATTTTCTCCCAGTTCGTGGCTTTTCTTCTCAATCCCTTGACAGAGTCAAGAGCGTAAGTTTTTAATTTTAATGCACTCTAGCTTATCAATTATTTCTTTCATGGATTGTGCCTTTGCTGTTACATCTAAATAACTCACTGTTGTGGGCCAGGTGTGGTGGCTCATGCTTGTCATCCCAGCACTGGGAGGCTGAGGTGGGCAGATCACAAGGTCAGGCGTTCAAGACCAGCGTGGCCAATATGGTGAAACCCCATCTGTACTAAAATGCAAAAATTAGCGGGGCATGGTGGCGGGCACCTGTAGTCCCTGCTACTCGGGAGGCTGAGGCAGGAGAATCACTTGAACCCAGAAGGTGGAGGTTGCAGTGAGCCGAGATCATGCCACTGTACTCCAGCCTGGGCAACAGAGCGAGACTCCGTTCAAAATAAATAAATAAAAATAAAATTAAAATAACACATTGTTGTATCCAAGGTCATCTAGGCTTCTCTTATGTTATCTCCTGGGAGTTTTATAGTTTTGCATTTTACATTTGGGCCTATGATCTATTTTCACTTCCTTTTGGCAGAAGGTATAAGGATTGTATCTGCATTCATTTTTGTAATATGTGCATGTCTGTTGTTCCAGCATGATTCTTTGAGGACTATCTTTACTCCATTGTATTGCCTTTGGTCCTCTGTCATGGATCAGTTTACTGTATTTGTGTGTGCCTGTTACTGGGCTCTCTATTCTGTTCTATTGATTTATTTGTCTGTTCTTATACCAATATCACAGTCTTGATTACTGTAGCTTCATAGTAAGTCTTGAAGTCGGCTAGTGTCAGTCCTCCAACTTTGTTTTTCTCCTTCAATATTGAGTTAATTATTCTGGTTGTTTTCCTCTTCATATAAATTTTAGAGTCACTTTTTCAGTATTTGCAAAATAACTGCAAAATAACTTGCTGGTATTTTGTTCGGAATTGTGTTTTATCTATACATTAAGTTGGGAATAACTGACATCTTGATAATATTCAGTCTTAGTCTTTTACTTTTTTATAACTTTTATTTTAGGTTCAAGGGGCACTTGTGCAGATTTTTTACATGGGTAAATTGCATGTTGCTGGGGCTTGGTGTACAAATTATTTCATCACGCAGATAGTGAGCATAGTACCTGATAGGTAGTACTTTGATCCTCACCCTCCTTCCACCCTTCCTGCTCAAGTAGACTCAGGTGTCTCTTCCCATCTTTATTCCCATGTGTACTCAATGTTTAGTTCCCACTTACAAGTGAGAGCACATGGTATTTGGTTTTCTGGTTTTGCATTAATTTGCTTATGATAATTGCCTCCAGCTGCAGCTACGTTGCTACAAATAACATAATTCCTTCGTATTTATGGCTGCATAGTATTCCATGGTATATATGTGCCACATTTTCTTTATGCAATCCACCATTGATGGACCTAATTAAACTAAAGAGCTTCACACAATGAAAGAAACACTCAACAAAGTAAATGAACAGCTTACAGAATGGAAGAAAATATTTGCAAACTGTGCTTCTGACAAAGGTCTAATATCCAGAATTTATAAGGAACTTGAACAATTCAACAAGCAAACAACAAATAACCCCATTAAAAATGGGCAAAAGACATGAACAAACACTTCTCAAAAGAAGATATACATGCATCCAACAGGCCTATGAAAAACTGCTCAACATCTCTATTCATCACAGAAATGCAAATCAAAACCACAATGAGTTACCATCTCACACCAGTCAGAATGGCTATTATTAAAAACTCAGGCCAGGGGCAGTGGCTCACACCTGTAATCCCAGCACTTTGGGAGGCCGAAGTGGGTGGATCGTGAGGCCAGGAGATCGAGACCATCCTGACTAACTCGGTGAAACCCTATCTCTGCTAAAAAATATGAAAAAAAGTTAGCCGGGCGTGGTGGTGGGTGCCTGTAGTCCCAGCTACTCGGGAGGCAGAGGGAGGAGAATGGCATAAACCAGGGAGGCGGAGCTTGCAGTGAGCGGAGATCGCACCACTGCACTCCAGCCTGGGCGACAGAGTAAGACTCTGTCAAAAATAAAATAAAATAAATAATCAAAAAATAACAGATGTTGGCAAAGTTTCAGAGACTATTGACTCTTTCTCTTTATGAAGATGAACTATCTCTTCATTTATTTAGTTTTACATCTTTGTAGTTTTCTTCATACGGAATTTGGTAGTTTTCTTCACATAGGTCCTGTATATATTTATCTCTATTTTATTTTGGGGTGCTAATGTCAATGGTAATGGGGTTTATTTTGAAATGCCATTTGTTCATTGCCAGCATGTAGGAAATTGATTGAATTTTGTATATTAACCTTACATCCTGCAACCTTACTATAATTGCTAAGTTGGTCTTTCTTTTTTGTTGTTGTTGTTGATGCTTCTGTATTTGCTATATAGGTGATCATGTCATCTGCGAAGAAATACAGTCTTATTTCTTCCTTCTCAATCTGTATGTATTGTATTTTCTTTTATTTTCTCATTATGTTACTTAGAATTTCCCATACAAGGATGAAAAGCAGTGGTGAGAGGAAACATCTTTGACTTATTCTTGATTTTAGTGGGGAAGTCTAGTTTCTCACCATTAAGTATGGTGCTAGCTGTAGGTTTTCTGGAGATGTTCTTTATCAAGTTTTAAAATTCTCTTCCTATTCCTAGTTTGCTGAAAGATTTTATCATGAATGGATGTTGGATTTTGTAAAATGCATCTATTGATATGATTGTGTGATTTTTCTGCTTTAGTCTGTTGATGTGATGAATAGCATAAATTGTCGTTAGAATGTTTAACCAGCCTTGCATACCTGAGATAAATCCCACTTGGTAGCAGTGTATATTTCTTTCTGTACATTGTTGGACTGAATTTGCTAAGGTTTTGTTGGGGATTTTTTCTTCTGTGTTTATGAGAAATATTGATCTGTAGTTTTCTTTGCTTGTAGTGTCTTTCATGGTTTTGGTATTAGGGTAAGGCTGGCCTCATAGAATCATGAAGTATTAAGAAGTATTTCCTCTACTTCTATCATCAGAAAGAGATTGTAGAGAATTGGTGTAATTTCTTCCTTAAATATGTAGTAGAATTCACTAGTGAAACCATCTGGGCCTGGTGCCTTTTGCTTTAATGAGCTATTAACTGTTTATTTAATTTCATCAGTTAACATGGGACTGTTCAGATTGTCTGTTTCTTCTCGTGTAAGTTTTGGCAGACATGTCTTTGAAGAAATTGGCCTGTTTCATACAGGTCATCAAATTTGTTGGTACAGAGTTGTTCGTATTTCTTTACTATCCTTTTAATGTCCATGGGTTGGTAGTGATGTCCCTTCTTTCATTTCTGATACTAGTAAATTAGTTCTCTCTTTTTTTCTTAGTTATTCTGGCTAGAGGCTTATTCGTTTTATTGATCTTTTCATAGAACCAGTTTTTGGTTTCATTGATTTTCTCTGTTAATTTTCTCTTTTCCATTTCATTGACGTTTGTTCTAATTGTACTATTTATTTTCTTCTGCTTACTTTGGATTTCGCTTCCTCTTCTTTTTTTTTTTGTTTTCTAAGTTGGAAGATTAGATTATTGGTTTTAAATCGTTCTTCTATAAATCTCCATCTAAGCATGCTTTAGATGCATCCCACACATTTGATAAGTTCCATTTTCATTTGCTTCAAAATATTTTAAACTTTCTCTTGAGATTTGTTCTTTGACCCACATGTCATTTAGAAGTGTATTGTTTAATCTTCAAGTATCTTAAGATTTTTCCAGTGATCTTCCTGTTATTGATTTCTAGTTTAATTCAATTTTGGTTTGAGATCAGACATTGCACAATTTCTTTTTTTTACATTTCTTAAGGTATGTTTTCGATTCTGGATGTGGTCTATCCTGATAAATGTTCCACATGAGCTTGAGAAGAATGTGTGATCATGTGTTGTTGGATAAAGTAGTCTATAGATTTCAATTGTATCTAATTGACTCATGACAGTTTTCAGTCCAACTACGTCCATACTGATTTTATGCCTGCTGGATCTGTCCACTTCTGAAAGAGGGACAGTCATTAAAATCCCCAACTATGATCATGGATTCATCTGTTTCTCCTTGCAGTTCTGTCGGTTTTTTGTCTCATATGTTTTGCTGCTCTGTTGTTAAGTGCATACACACTAAAGATTGCTATGTCCTCTTGGAATATTGGCTCCTTTATGATTATATATTGCCCCATCTTTATCTCTGATGACTTACCTTGCTCTGAAATCTGCTTTCTGAAATTAATATATCTACTCCTCCTACCTCCAAGTAGTGTTACCATGGCATATTTTCCTCTCTCTCTTTACTTTTTATCTATATAATATTTATATTTAAAATGGGATTCTGTAGGCAATATATAGTCTGGTTTTGTTTTTGACTCACTCTGACAATCTCTGTTTTAATTGATGTTTTCAGACCATTGATTTAAAGTGCTTATTGACAGTTGGATTAACATATACTGTATTTGTCACTATTTTGCATTTGTTGCCCTTATTTTTTGTTCTTTTTTTTTTTGTCTTCCACACCTTTTCTTTCTTTTGTGTCTTTAATTCAGCATTTTACATAATCTGATTTTCTCTCCACCGCCTTCTTAGCATTTCAATTATACTTTTAAAAAACCATCTTTTTTAGTGGTTGCCTTAGAGTTCACACTATACATTCACAACTAATTTATGTCAACCTTAATATAATAATACACCTATTCATGGGTAGGAAGTATCTTAAAGGTAGTTCAAGTATGTTGTAATAACAAAATATTCCTAAATTCATTTATTCCACATCCGTTGTATCATTGCTATCATTCATTTCACGTACACATAAACACACTCACTCACACACATTTGTGCACAAATACATTGTTGCTATTATAACTTTGAAAAAATGATAATCTGTTAGATCAGTGAAGAATTTTAAAACTAAACATTTTGATTTTACTTATTCATTCTTCAGTGCCCTTCCTTTCTTTATTTAGATCTGAGTTTCTGACATATAATTTATTTCTAAATAACTTCCTTTAATATTTCTTGAAAGGCAGATTTACTGGCAACAAATTTTCTCAATTTTTGTTTGTCAGAGCAAGTCTTTCACCATTGAAGGATAATTTCACAGGGTACAGAATTCTTGGTTGGTGTTTTCGTTTGATTTTCTCAACACTTGTTTCACTGTATTCTGTACTTACATGGTTTCTGAGAAGTCAGATGCAATTTTTATCTTTTCTCCTCTGTAGATAAGGTGGTCTTTTCCTCTGATTTTTTGTAATTTTTCATTATCTTTGATTTTCTGAAATTTGAATATGAATGTGTAGGCTTTTCTTATTAGAACTCGTGACTACTGTATCAGTAGTTTCAAATAAAACCTTTCACTTCACTAGCGTATAGATATACTTAAAATAGGTCAGATTTAAAATAGGTCAGATTTCTGCATTTTTTTTGAAGCTTCTAAATCCATCCTTTCATCTTCTCATTTACTCCCTTCCTGAAAAATGCTTGCTAATTATTGGTATTTTGCAAGATACTAAAGATTAAATGTCATGATTTTTCTGTAGTTCCTTCCTATAACTCAAACCTGAGATTATCTCACTCCTATCCTTTGGTTTCTTAGGTCCCGTGGTCTTTACTCTGTCATATTCACCCTAAACAAAAACACACGTGCAGCTGCAAAAAAAAAAAAAAAAAAAAAGCATTTATATTCAAATCATCTTAGTCTCAGCAAATTGGAACAACAGGGCTATTTTATTGGAAGATGCGGCTAGAAAATATCTTAGTAGACGAAGACAAGCGTACAATTTATTGTATGTTGATCCAATGAGATACTGTCTGGCACCAATAGAACAGCTACATGAGTAATATGTCAATGCTGAACTTTGACACCACCATATCATGTGGAACTCCAGTATCTCTCGACACTGTTGATTTCCTCTTGGGAATATAATGCACTATATGATGGGATAACTTTCCAGTGCATACATAATTGAACTTTGTGTACGAAATACCAGCAACCAGATGAATAAATATTTGCTCAAACCTGCTATTTGAATGCCCTGCATCACTGGGGTAAAATTTTAATATTATATCCCAGTACTATTTTTATATTCATGTTGTCGTGAAATCTTCCCAAACTCAAACATCTGTTAGATGCATGCTTCAAGATCCAGTTATTGCAAACTCATTTCCAACATCTCAAGAGAACTTTAATGCAGGTGTTTGAATGTGTAAGCATATAGTTCAAACCAGACATTGGTTTCCTAATAAGTTGTCACTGCTTTTCTCTCTCTTGCTGTTTGAATAAACAGAGACTCACACTTAGTTATGGTGATTTAGGCATTTATCCAGACACTTGCATCATGATAGAAGCTACAAAATATAGTCTACTGACAAGATAAACAACTAAAAAATGCTTCTGAGCAACTTTTGTTCCTGAAAACATCAATAATACCATTTGTCACCTGCTCTAGGTCATTCAGATGGTGGCATTGAAAGGACTGACAAACTGGAATTATTTGCAAAGCAACTGGTAAGGTTGACTATGGCTCTTTAAGGGATCGTCATGTGTTGTAGACTTGAAAATAATATCTGAACATTTGCCCCTGGTATTACAGATTTTTAGTATGGAATTTTCAGAGTCCTAAACTTTTTATGGTAAGTTTGGACTTTAAGCAACCTGACTTTAGCCAAATGCACTTAGTGTTAAATATTTTACTGTGACTCACGTTCTTGGCTCAAACATATACCATTTTCTTATTTAAAGAAACTTTGATCTGCAAACCTCAAAGGCAAAGTAATTAACAGCTACTCTCACATCAGTCAGTGCAGGTAGATAATTATAGCTGCACCTACATATTTTTTTTACTGAAATACTTTATCCCAGGTCCAGATAAGTAGAATAATGCCATTAAAATAAGGCTGATATTTAGACACACTAGGGGACCTGATTTTTAGCACTCAGATGACAGCTGAAAAAATAAACCACCTAGACAATGCATCCACCGAACATATCCTTCCACTCACATTCGTGGCTTTGACTTAATTTTATATTTCCTCAAAGATTAAAATTAAGATTATTCTGTTTTTCAAGTGAATTGAATTGACTGATGTTAATGCAGAGATGACATCTGCATCATGCTGCCTTCTTTTCCCACCGTATTACTCTGATGGCTCTTGTTTAAAAAAAATAATAAGTACAGATTCCTAACCTTAGCATGAAGAACCCACACAATCTATATTCAACATCAATCAGACACATTACTTGGAGAAAAGTCGTCTACTCCAGTGAACTTGTATTGTTCTAAGCTACAGTTAATGAATGCCTACCACTCACCTGCTACTGGCTTTTAAGACAGACCAATATGGGTTTGAATTTAGGCCCCATTTTCTGAGAGTAATACCAATTTCATAGATCACTATAAGCATTAAGTGGAATTCTAATCATAAATTACCTAAGTTTGTACTGGGCACATAACAGGTGCTCAATAATTGTAGTTATGGGGAGCAAGGGGAGGGGGAGCATTAGGATAAATACCTAATGCATGCAGGGCTTAAAACCTAGATCATGGGTTGATAGGTGCAGCACACCACCATGGCACAAGTATTCCTATGTAGCAAACCTGCACGTTCTGCACATATATCCATGTATCCCGGAACTTAAAGTAATTTTTTTAAATGAATGAAAATGGAAAAAAAAAAAAGGATGATACATTAGATTTGGGGGACTTAGGGGAAAGGGTGGGGAGGGTGGCAAGGGAGAAAAGACTACACATTGGGTACAGGGTACACTGCTTGGGTGATGGGTACACCAAAGTCTCACAAGTTCTTTAGTGGTGACTAAAGAACTTATTCATGTAACCAAACACCCCCTGTTCCTCAAAAACCTATTGAAATAAAAAAATTAATAATCATAATTATAGTTACTATGCATTTATCAAAGATTTACATTCCAAGTTACAGACTCTAATTCAAAGTGCCTAAGAAAATAGTGGGGTTTATTAGATGAACACTGTATATCTCTTATAGGAAAACTGTGGGATGAGAATGGGTGCTGGGTCTCAGGGATAAACGTAACTAGGAACTAAATGCTGTTACCAGAAATCCCCCCCACCGCCGTCTCTCTCTCTCCTTTCTTTTTCCATTATTTGCTCCTTTGTCTCATAAAGATGTACGAACTTCCTCACAGAGAAAGAACAAGATAATTAACAGCTCTTGAGTTTTGTTTGTTGTTTGTTTGTTTGTTTGTTTGTTTTGAGACAGAGTCTCACTCTGTCATCCAGGCTGGAGTGCAGTGGGGCGATCTCGGCTCACTGTGACCTCCACCTCCTGGGTTCAAGTGATTCTTCTGTCTCAGCCTCCCGAGTAGCTGGGACTACAGGTGCATGCCACCATGCCCAGCTAATTTTTGTATTTTTAGTAGAGACGAAGTTTCACCATATTGGCCAGGCTAGTCTGAAACTCCTGACCTCGTGATCTGCCCACCTTAGCCTCCCAAAGTGCTGGGATTATGGGCATGAGCCACCGTGCCCAGCCAGCTCTTGAGTTTTATTCTGTGATTAACTCTCATTCTTTGTGGTTCTCAATCCAAAAGTTTCAGGGAAGGTTTCCACTTTGTTGACATTGTATTAGATGCCCACCTCTTTTCATCAGTTGCCTTAGTCTGTGCTGCCATAACAAAATGCCACAGACCAGGTAATTTATAAACAACAGAAATTTATTTCTCACAATTCTGGAGGCTGCAAAGTCCAGTAACAAGGTGCCAGGAGGTTGGTGTCTAGGGAAGGCTGTTCTCTGCTTCCAATATAGTGCCCCGTTGCCTCCTCAAGAGGGACGCATGCTGTGTCTTCATGTGGTTAAAGAAATGTAAGAAGTAAATTCACCCTCTCAGGCTTTTTCATGAGGTTGCTAATCTCTTCATGAGGGCTGCACCCTCATAACCTAATCACCTTTCAAATGCCCACCTTTTAAAGCTATCACGTTGGAAATTTTCTACACACGAATTTTGGAAGACATTCAGACTATAACATTCCGCCCCTATGCCTCCAAATTCATGTCCTCACATGAAAAATATATTCATTCCATCTCAATAGCCCCAAAAGTCTTAATGCATTTCAGCATCAACTCAAAATTCTAAAATCTAAAGTCTCGCCTAAATATCATTTAAATCAGGTATAGGTGAGACTCAAGGTACAAGTCATCCTGTGACAAATTTCCCTCCAGCTGTCAGCCTGTGAAACGAAACAAATTATATGCACATACAATGGTGGGAGGGTCATAAGATAGTCATCCCCACTCCAAAAGGAAGAAATAGGGGGAAATCAAGGGTAGTAGGTCCCAAGAGAATCCAAAACTCTAGGGCAAATAACATTAAATCTTAAAGTTTGTGAGTAATCTCCTTTGACCCTATGTCTCACCTCCTGGAGACACTGGTTCAGGGGTTGGGCCCCCAAGGCCTCAGGCAGCCTCACTTCCAAGCTTTGCTGGGGATAGCCCACACTTCAGCTTGCATTACTGAGGGTGCGTGCCTGTGACTTTCCCAGGCTGGCACTGAACTCTGGTGGTTCTGCAGTTCTGTGGTATGGGAGAGACCTCATTCCCATAGCTCCACTACCCATGGCCCTAGTGAGGACCCTCTGTGACACCCGTGCCTCTGTGGCAGTTTTCTGCCTGGGCCCTCAGGCTCTCTGAGGCATCTTTTGAAATCTAGATAAAAGCATCCATGCCCTCACAGCTCATGAACTCTACACACCTGCAGAATTAGCAAAATGTGGACACCACCAAGGCTGACCACTTGTGCCCTATCAAGTGGTGGCCCAAGCTGCACCTGGGTCCACTTGAACCACAGCTGGGGAAGCCAAGGAGCACTACAGCAAAATGTGAGAAAGAGAGATGTTAGGCATGCCTGGGTCTTCAGGTTTGAGGTCCCACAGGTGCCCTGGGCTTCTCCTTTGAAACTATTCTACCCTCAAGGCCTTAGCACTCTAGGAAGTGGCATCACTGATAATCTCTGAAATGCCCTCCAGGTCATTGTTTCATTGACTTGATGAATAGCATCTGGCTTCTTTCTATCCATACTGATCCTTATCAAATGGTAACTTGGCCATACTCTGGGTATTGTCTCTCAAACACACTTTTCTATTTTTCACAATCTAGCCAGACTGAAAAATTTCCCAATCTTTAAGTTCTGCTTTCTCTTTAATTATAAATTCTGTCTTCACTTCATTTCTTTCTTCTCATATTTTCATATAAGCTGTCAGGAGAAGCTGTGCAGCACCCTGAACACTTTGCTTGGAGATTTCCTTTGCCAAATTTCCTAGTTCATCGCTCTTAAACTCTGCTTTCCACAGAGCACTAGGATATGAACACAACTCAGCCAGGTGCTTTGCCACTTGGTAACAACGATGGCCTTTCCTCCAGTTTCTAATAAGTTATTTCTCGTCTCCACGTAAGACCTCATCAGAATGGTCTTTACTGTCTGTATTTCTACCGATATTCTGTTCACGACCACTTTGATAATGTCTAAGAAGATGTAAGCTGTCTGTAAGGCTCTTTTCTTCTGTGCCCTCACCAGAATCAGTCTCCATGCTCTGTTCACCCCCATCTAGGGTTTTTCCCTGGGATGCATCTCAAACTCTTCCAGCCTCAGCCCATTACCCAGTTCCAAAGCCATGCCCCCATTTTAGGCATGTGTTGCAGCAGCACCCCACTTCCCAGTTCCAATGTCTGTCTTAGTTTCTTTGTCCTGCTGTAACAAAACACCATAGACTGGGCAATTTATAAACAATAGAAATTTATTTCTCACAGATCTGGAGGCTAAGTCCAAGATCAAGGCATTAGCAGGTTGATGCCTGGTGAGGGCTGCTCTCGGCTTCCAGAATGGCACCTTGTTTCTACATCCTTCTGAGGAGATGAATACTGTGTCCCCACATGTTGGGAGGGGTGGAAGGGGCCAACGTACCCCCTCAAGTCCTTTTATGTTGTTGCTAATCCCATTCATGCGGACTTTGCCCTCGTGACTTAATCACTTTCCCAAAGCCTCAACTCGTAACACTATCACACTGGCAATTAAGTTTCAACACATGAAACTGGGGGGACTTTCAGACCACAGCACCCATTAACTGTAGCCAAGATGACAGAGTAATATACTATAGACATGGACACTAAGATCATACAAGTGTATATTGGGAATCAATCCCAGAAAGAAAAGAATTCTTATTAGGTCAAAAGTGCCAAGAATTATTCACTGAAATTATTATAGAATCTGGACAAATAAAGATAGCACAGTTAAATCTCTATCCTTAAATTATTTAGAGTCTAGTTGGGCAGACAGATAATCATAGAGATACAAAGTAATGTGTTGAGACTTATGTTAGAGAAAGGTATAAAGGTGAACATATAGACAAGGGGCACCCAGCTGTGCTGGGGGATGGGAAAGGCTGGGAGGGTCATGACTCATGCAGGTAGTGGGCTGAAGGCTGAAAGTCATGGGGTGTGTGTGTACAAACATGCACTGTGTAGGTAGAAGGTATGGGGGGTAAAGGTGTTCCAAACCACAATTTGAAAATTGTTAAGATGGCAGGTTTTATTTTATACGTATTTTACCACGATTTAAAAAATTAATGCCAAAAATGAAATAAATAAGTTAATAAATGAAAACACAATTATTCCAGGCAAAAAGAACATCATTTACAAAAGAAAACCAGGGAAAAGCTGCTATCTCTGGAAACTCCTTGTGGTTTACTATGGCTATTTATGAGCCCTACAAAAACAGAAGAATATTAGCCTGAGGAGCACAGGAGGATGTACACCTTAACAGGCCTTTTCTGAGGCGTGAAGGCATCTCAGAAAGGTGCCTGGATCTTTTGGGCATCCAGAAAGATGGATCTGGATCCATCAAGATGATGGATTATATAGGTGGTGGGATCCATTCAGATATTTCAATTAGAAGAATAGTCTTATCAGATTTATATGTTAGAAAGATCATGTTGAAGTGTGGAGGGAAGGAGGCAGAGCAATCTAGGAGAATCTTAGCAACCCAGGTGAGACACAACCAGAGAGTCAACTATGAAACTGGAACAAAAAAATGATTCTGCAGATGGCCATGAGGCAGAAATAATAAAGCCTATTGGCAAATCAGATTTCAGGCAGAAGACAGAAGTGGTCAAATGTATTGCTCAAGTGCTATCTCAGGTGTGGGGAGCATCGGCTACGGATGGAAGAGAAGAACCAGCTTTAGGAGAGAAAGATGTTGAGTTCATATTTGGAGATGTTGAGTTTGAAGTATTTGTGGAGTATGGTTTGACTCCATGCACAACTCCCCTTTGCTTCCCCTGCCTCAGACAACACTAAACTTCTATTAGTCCTTCGGACATACCATGCAGGACATTGGCATATTCCCTGAATTGCAGTTCAGCAATTATTTCCTCGGGAATTCTTCCTGCTTCCCGTTCTTAGGTGGCGCCATGGCCCCAGGTGCCTCCCCTTCACAGCTGTATCACAGGTATAATTTGAGATTTTGTTAAAGAGGAAAAAAATGAAGCAGATATTGGTAAAAATGGCAAGAAAGGCTATACAAATCTATTGCAATAAGGGTCAAGATGGCCATAATGGGGGAGAAAGCCTGAACTCAACTCTAAATATAACAGAGACAAGCAGAGATTTTGAGTTGGTGGGCAAGGCAAGGGAGTGGATGGAGAATTACTAAGAATGTGGTTAGGCATCTAGGAAGAGGAGTGTGTGTAAATAGTAAGGGTGAACGGGATTCTCCATAAATGGGCTTAGCAGGATTCTTGGCTAAAACCGAGCCAAGGACAAGGCCTAGTAGAGAAGAGGATTCAGAGGAGACTAAAGTTTCATCAAGGAGACAGTCCTTGTGAATTTATATGTGTACATTTTTGATATTTAGTGTATCTCCCACTATGAAGTAAGCTCCATAAGGAGAAAGAACCTGTTAACTTTTGCTTGCCATTTTATTCCCAGCACCCAGAACAGTGTCAGGGTACATGGCATGTGTGCAATAAACGTGTTTATTAAATCATTGAAAGCAAATTTTGAGTCTAATTCCTCTGCTTCAAGTTCCTTCCCCAATGTCTCTATCAAACATAAGCCACTGGGTTTTTTGTTTTTTTTTTCTTTAGAGGTTGGTTGAAGTCCCCCCTTCTCAACAAATCCTTCTCTGATAGTTTCAGTTCCAAAGTATCCCATTTTTCTGTACTTCAGTAAGTAGTTACTGCCTATGCCATTTATCAGGGACTTAATCATATCCTTTCTTATGTCTTAATGAATTCAGCTGTGTGACTCCCAGAACAACTAAATTATGTGCCCTTAGAGAGTGGGGACCTTGTCAGAAGCCTTTTGTTTTGCCTTTAGCACAGAGTATGTTGCTGTTGCCTGGTAGATGCTCGGTAAATACCTCCAAACGAGTAAGTGAATTCATTAGTTAATACAATTAATGCTTAGCCCTAAAGAGGTTTACAATTAATAAGAAACACAGAATAAATACTTATAATTTTACTTAGAAAAATAACATTTATCTAGGTAAGTAAAATTATCTTCAAAGAAACTAATCTGGAAGATGATAGCACTGTTGTTAAAGTGTATTCATTACTCACACTCTCCCCAGAATCTTCTTTTGGCATATTGTCTGCCTGTTGTTTGTCATATTTCCAGATACTATCTGTGTGTCTCTACTTGTCACATAGTAGCAATGATCTGAACAGGCAATTGGTTCTGCTCACTTACTATTATCAGAAAGACTGGCTCAAGATCAGCTGCTCCTTTCTGGCACTTGCCCTTCAAAATTTAATTGGCTTGGATCCAACAATCCTATATTATGGGTCAGATCGTTCCATCACATTGTGATACATTTGGCAATCAGCGTGTATCAGCGGGTTCATCTGGAGCCTACATTGCTTACTATTAGCCATCCTTTGGGAACTTTTGAAGAGATTTTCATTGCTCTGATGGATGATTGATATCACTTGCTTTGGAATTTTTCTGGGATGAAATTATAGTAGTCATGCTTAATATGGGGACATGATTACTTATTCTCCCTGTTTCAGAAGCACTGCCAAACCTGCCCTCCTCTCAGATGGTAACCAAAACATTTAGACCGTTCTGGGTTGGTAATATGAATGGCCTGCATTCCAGGGGTTTGTCAGAAGCATATCCTGTATAATTCTATCTTTGCACTCTCATTTAAAGTCTTGTTGCAGAAAGTTATTTATCCATGTTATATAATTAATCCACTACCTGAATTAAACTAAAACAACTCCATGTTTTAGCTTGATATCAAGCGATTTTTATTGCAATCACCTTTGGCATTGTAACCTAATTCATTGGAAGCCAATGGCAAAAGAAACAGATGACAAAATTTCTCTTTGATATTGGAAGATATTGGTGAGGGGAGTGTCCACTGGGACCGTCAGTGAGTGCGAGCTCGCTGTTTTGAAGGAGATGGCATGCACTATCCCACGTCATGGGCACAGCACTCATGGCCACTTGGATTTTGCCCCTTGTATGAAAGAGATAACGGTGGCTAATAGAAATGATGTAATTTGCTAAAGTAACTAAATTAAAGGCAAATGAAACTATGTGACTTCGTAATCCATACTCTTAAGAGTCTGTGGAAAACCATAAAGTTTTCTGATGTCTCAGTACTTAGAAAAGCCGTGATTTTCCCAAGTAATAGGCTCGTGGTTATTTTGTGGACTACTTGCCTACAGTAAGTAACAGGACTCTTTCTCTTTTCTTAATAATGCAAAGTCAAAGTTGTCATCCACTGTCAACATTAACATAAGACTTTTCCCATGGATACAGCTTACTTCTATGCAGTTGTATTTTATTTCTCACCCTTCTTATTACATACCTTTTCTCGTATATTTATTTTTTTGTGCTACACAGTGGATACTTTGGCAAGCGGTCACAAATCCAATTTGATAATTATAGTTCACACGTTTTACTCCGCTATACCATCTCCCAACAGTCTAGTAAGAGAGCTGAGTGCCCATTTTACCAATGAGGGCTTTGAAGTTCGGGTGGTGAGATCCTCCTCTGACTACTCAGCCAGTGTGGAAACAGCCTGTAAACATCAGCATTTGCTGTCAAACTCGATCATTCCCCTGCAGGGTTCCAGTCAAGAGAAGCATCTTCCAAACACTGTTCTCTGGCACATTGGCATTTTAGATGTATTCACAGAAGCTCCTAAATCTTAATTTAAAAATAGTCTGTAGCCAAATGTGTTGGCTAAATATCTCTCTCAGGGCACGACAAAAAATTAATATGTTAAACTCTGTGAAGCAGAGCAGGTTAAATTGATGTTTTATAAGTTTATTTGGTCCAGCACATATTTTTCTTTTCATTTAAAATGATTATTCATTGAGTCCACATGGACATAAAGATGGGAAGAATGGACACATGGGCTACTAGAAGGGGGATGGAGGGAGGGGGCAAGGGCTGAAGAACCTCCTATTAACCCCCTATTGTGTACTAGGCTCACTACCTGGTGACTGGGTCATTTATGCTCCAAACCTCAGCATCACACAATATACCCATCTAACAAACCTACACAGGTAGCCCCTGAACCTAAAATAATATTTAAAATTATACAATAAAATAAAATGCTTATTAACATCTTCGAAACTGCTATTTTAAAAAACATAGCTTGGAAAATGTTGGTAAATATAATGAAAATGTTGAAAAAGCCTAAGCAGCAATTCAATCCTAGCCTCAGCTCTCACTAACCAGCAGTGTGACCTTCATTCAGTCACTTAACCTCTTTGGGTCTTAAGTTCGTCATCTGTTAAATTATAGGTTTGAACTCGATGATCTCAAATGCTCCTCTCATTGCTAAGATTTTTGATGTTTGACTTTAAGTGCAATCTCATTTCAGGCAGGTTCAAGTGTATACTTAGGTTCTAAGGGTTAATGTAGCATTCAGAAGAGTTTTGATTTGAGAATAAGCTCAAAAACAGGAAGGAAATCTTGCCACTTGAGACAACATGAATGAACCTGGAGAATATGCTAAGCAAAATAAGCCAGACACAGAAACACAAGTACTGCACGATCTTACTTATATGTAAAATCTTAAAAAGTCAAATTCATAAAAGCAGAGTAGAACAGTGGTTACCAGTGGCTGTGAGTGTTGGGGGGATGGGGAGATATCGGTCAAAGGGCACAAACTTTCAGTTCCAATATAAGCAGCTTCTGGAGACTTAAGGTACAACATGGGTGGTGATGAATGTGTTCATTAATTTGACTGTGCAATCATTACACCATGCAGATGTACATCAAATCATCATGTTGTACACCTTGAATATATTCAGTCTTTACTTGCCAACCATTTCATTTATTTAAGCAGAATTTTCATCTACAGGAAGAAGATGGGGTAAAGAGGAGGACATTTATCAGACAATAAATTGACTTTTTATTGCAAACTAGAAATTGAACTTATCTGCATTTCCTTTCTTATTTATATTATTCTCCAAGTTGTAGGAAGCTCAGAGAAAAAAATTGAAGACATAAAAAAGTTGATGTCCCTTGCAAAGTTGAAAAAAAATCACATCACATTTTATGTTAGGCTTTTAAAATGGGGGAAAATAATTACACCTCAAATTGAGAACATCACTTGACTGTAATATCTCTTTTCAAGCAGATTCTACTAATTCCAGATTTAGAAAATGAAAATGTGTTCATAGAAACCATCAGAGCAAGGCAGATGGAATAAGGTATTTGAAAAATCTTAAAGCTGTGCTTGAATTATCACCTTTGGATCTGCATATTTGAAATATATTATTAAAAGACTTTCTCTGGCATTGTTTTACACCATCTTCTGAAATGCACAGGGAGGGATCATTAACTGTCCTCTATTTTCTCTGAGGATGCAATAAAGCAAAGAAGGATTTCAGCTGCAGCAGGAAGGAGCCAAGTTAGATATTAGATGAACTGACAGGTTAATTAAACAATTCAACTAGCTTCCAGAGATGCCTTGGCTACTGCAGATTTAACATACGCATGATCTCCTAGATTGTCTTCTACTTTTATAATTCATTCTCAGATCAGATATACACTAGAACCCGAGAAGTCTCTTTTCTCTTATAGTTCTTTCCAACCTAGAATGCCTATGTAGCTCTTTGTCAAAATTCCAACTTGTCTTTGAGGTGCACATGTACTTTTACCTTCTTTTGGTCTATAGGATCTTTAATTCATGTAACATTCTATTACATAGTGCTCCTTTCTCATCAATAACATACGTCCTGGTACTTTATTATATGAGAATATAAATTGCATTCATCAGGCTATACCACTGCCTTATTAGTTAATTGCTAGGTAAGGTTTGTCTTGCCAAATGTCTTGAAAGCTCTTTCAAATCAATTCAACAAATAGTTTTTGCTCTATGCGCTGGGTACCAAAGGGATCCTCTTTAAAGATAAAGAAAACACCACCATTGATCTCAAAGAGCTTAGTGTCTGGTGTGGGGAATGGCATGCACACAGCTAATTAAAACACAGAGCTGTGTGTAACATGGCTGTGGCAGAGACAGAAAGGAGGTATTGTGTATGGAAGGTAATGAGGGGAAACTTCATGAAAGAGAAGCGTTTGAACACAGGGTGTGAACTCTGTCGATCCCAGGCAGATCTGTAGTTCTACTGTGGAGCCTCATGTCTGGCACATAGTAGGCAGCTACTCATGAAATGCACTTGGTTGCATAAATCAGTGAAGACATAAATATATTTTTCTAGGCAAAGGCATGAAGGAAGTGGGATCTAAATGGAAGGATGAACTTCAGCATTAAATAACAAGGAATTCATTTAATTGGATTGTACATAAACGGAAAGTGAAGGAGATAAACTTAGAAAAGTAAGTAGGAATGAGATATTTCAGTCCTTGAATGACATAATATGTGGTTTAATCTTTATTTGGTAGGTAATGAAAGCAAAGTTGGACTTTGAACAGATGAACAATATGGTGGAGGTTTTTGATGTCAGTATTTTTATATCATCGTTCTTATAATAAATCTATATTGTATGATAGATGCTCACTCATGCTTGAATTTGAGTTTGAGTTCTAACTAAAAAAAATGGCAAGGTTTTAAATAGAAACTATGGGAGTTACATTATAAAAACCACAGCTATAACAGGTGATCTCATACTCGCAGTGCAGAAGGACATGGAGACCCCATGAGGCTGAGCAAGAGAGCTGGGCTTGGGGCCAGACCTCCCTGTCCAGGCCAGGCCCTGTCTGCCTGAATGCCTGGAGCTCCCCAATACGCCTCCCACTGATGTGCTGCCTGACCCCAGAGAGGCTTCCAAACCAGGCCCAATATCCTTCATTTCATTTCAAAGGAGGAAGTGCTTCGTTTTCAAACTTAGACACCCTCAAGAGATGCCTGGGTCAATATTTGCGTCCCTGGTATGAAGTTCTCTTTGTGGAAGCTGAATCTCTCAGCTGAAGCTTAACACCTCTTTCTGGGAAACTCAACTTGAATTTGAAAATTGACCTTCATCAAATGTTAATTAGCCTTCTTAAAACACTGATGGTTGAGAATGATAAGAACCAAATGGTGTTTGTGGAGTGCGCAGGGTGTGCAAGGCCCTGTGCAGGGGTCTGGGGGGTGGGCTTTGGAGAACTGCCAAGATATGAATGCTGGTTCTGCCACTTACTAGTTGTTTGTTCTTAGAGGAGCTATTACCATTAGTGACTCTCCTAATGTATAAAATGAAACCAATAAGGCGTGCCCTACAGGACTTTTCTGTGGGTAGGTACAATGCACAATCCAGTCTCCGCTGGCCAGTTAAAAAAAAAAAAATGTCAAGACAGGTCTCTGCTCTCAAAGAATTTGCCATCTAGTTAGGGAGACAAGGCGGGAGCATGCAAAAAGTCAATTAGTAACAAAAGATTGAAATAACAATTCCAGACAATAATAGAAAAGACATCACAAGGCTGCATATGATTAATTGCCAAATGAATTTTTCACACAGTAAGAATTCAAAGAAAAGAGAACATTTAAGATTGGGACATCTACCAAGTTCATCATCCCCTCATTCCACAACCTTCAGTGAAGTGAATCCTTCCTGTCCTGGCGCTGACAGCCCACGTGGGACCCTGGGCTGGTCTGGAGGGCATCTGGCATTCCACATGGGTCTCCTGGTATTGGACATGTGGTCTCCTCTCCCCAGTGGCGAGGCCGTGTTCCAAAGGAATATCCTCCAGAATATCCCAAACCCAGGAGAACTGTTCCAGTATGAATGGCATGTCAGGTCTCTTGCAAGTGGCGAACATGCAACTGAATCCAGTTTTGAGATGTGGATTTATCCACTCAATGGCTGGAACAATCCAGGTGCAATTTCTGGGAGCAGGCACGCTGGATCCACGGGAGCCTTCCGGGGCCCTGGCCCTCTCCGGCCCTTCCTGGGCTGGAGTGGGGTGGGGCTGGATCCCTCGGGCCAGCTCTCCCACAGCCAGTGACCCGAGACAAGGGCACCAGTATCCGGACTCAGGCTGGGGCGGTGGGAGCACAAGCGTGCGGGCGCCGGGCCTCGGACAGGGGCACGTCAGAGGGAAGGGTCTGGGAGTGAGACCACGCGCGCGCCCAGCTCCGGCAAAGCCCGCGGCTCCCGCTCCCGCTGCTCGGTGCACCCGCGGGAAAGGCAGCAAAGCGAGCGGCGCCCCAGTGACCGTGCGGCCCGCTCGGCGGGGTGTGTGCATGGGTGTGCGCGGTGTGTGTGATGTGAGTGTGGTGCGCACACGGGTGCTGCCGGGGCGCAGGCCGTGTTTCCGGGCGGGGGCGGCGGTGGACAGCCCTGTGGCTCCACCAGGCAGGGGCTCCTCCGGGGTGTCCGCCGGGGGCTCCGGCGCTGACGGGCGCCCTCCAGCGGCCGCGCGGACGAGGTGCGGTCCCGGCGAGGCACCAGCATGGCGTCCGCCCCCGGTGCCTGGCGCCCCCTTGCGGCGGTCTCCGGGCCGGCGCGTCTGCCTGGGACGAGGTTGGCTCGGAGCGGCCCCAGCACCCCGCGGGCTCGCGACCTCTGTGGGTGGGTGGGCAGCGCCCGGGCGGGGAGGAGGCCCAGGCGCCGGGGCGGAGAGGCCACGCATGGGGTCCTCGGCAGCCGGACGGGGCGCGGGGGAGAAGCGGTCTCCAGAGGGGCCTTAAACCCCCGCCCGGCTGGGTAGCTGATAGGGCCCTGCCCAGGCTGTGCCACTGGGCGCACAACGGGGTGGGGGGTGGGGGTGGTAAGAGGGGATGGGGGAGGGGGAGGGGGGATGGGCGAGGGGAGGGGGGATGGGCGAGAGGGAGGGGAGAGTGGGGAGGGGAGGGGGATGGGTGAGGGGGAGGGGAGGGGGATGGGCGAGGGGGAGGGGAGGGGGGATGGGCGAGAGGGAGGGGAGAGTGGGGAGGGGAGGGGGATGGGTGAGGGGGAGGGGAGGGGGATGGGCGAGGGGGAGGGGAGGGGGGATGGGCGAGGGAGAGGGGAGGGGGGAGGGGAGGGGGATGGGCGGGGGGAGGGGGGGAGGGGAGGAGGGGAGGAGGGAGGGGAGAGTGGGGAAGGAAAGAGGGGAGGGGAGGGCCGAGCGGGTCCTCCGCCTTAGGCCGACCTGGCCGTCCCTCTGCCCCAGTGGGGTGGAGCCCGGCTCGCCCACCCGAGGCCCCGAGACTCCAGCGCCGGAGCCGGTGGCTTCCCGGGGCTCCTGGATGGCGCGGGACCCGGTCGTGCGGAAGCGGGGCTCCTCTAGAGGTGGAGGGAAGCCGAGGCGGAGGCCCAGGCCCGGGCTTGTCCTACCCTTGGCCCGGGGAGGCGTCCGCGAGGCGGGAGCTGCGCTGGGCCCCGGCACCCCCGGCCGTCTCGGGGCTCTCAGCAGCGGGAATGGGGCCAGTAAAGGAGGCGCGCGAGGAGGACACTGCAGGACTGTGCGGACTCGGGAGCGGGGGCAGAACGTCCCGGGGCTGCTGAGGGACGCCTCCCAGGGGACCGCGGTCCCCCTGGGGTGCAAGGGACAGATGCCTGGAAGAGAGGGGGCCTCAGAACACGCTGGCGGCTGAAGGCTGCTGAGAAGAAGGGGCTCTGTGCGGAGAGGGGTGGGGAGGGGCACTGCCAGCGCTTCACCTGCCATTCGAACAGCGGGGTCAGGATGTTTACCTTGGCCTCAGTTTCTCCTCCCAGAAGGAGATTCTGGATTGGGTGATGAGTACCTTTGATGTACCCCACAAGGCCTCCTCCCCCTGGAGTTAAGAGAGGGTGCTTATTGAGGTCCAGTAGCATCATCCCCCTGGAGCAGGAGTGCATTTTATTCACTATTGGGCTTATCCAAAGGGAGAATGTGATAGAAGCCTCCGTCTGTCATCTCAAGAAGAGAAGTCAATCCACTCCAGCTCAAGATGTCTAAAACAAAAGATGAGCTGTGAACACCAAATACAGTCCTGTGTAAGAGCTCTTCATTCATTCCCTCAGCCGCTTGTGAATTCCTTACATATTCGTTGAGCTTGTGCTTTGTAGAACACACTGGGTTAGGAATTGGGAACGCAGAGAATCATCAGCCTCAGTTCCTAAGTTGCAGAACCTGTGATCTAGTGGAGGAGGCGTTCATTTAAATAATCATCAGGATGCAGCATCCTTAGAGATGTCTGCTATGTGGTACCAAGGGGGCTGGCATCCCAAAGGAACGGAGAATTAACTGTTCAAAGATCCTACCCCTCCAGATGGAAGCACCAAGTCCTGCAAATAGGAACGATGGGTATACCTCCCCTCTCCACCGGGGACATCAGATGTGCCTGTCACCCTTAAGTCAGGAGCACACTGGGATGCTGCAGGAGCATCCTACAAGGAATAGCTGCATTGACTCTCTGGGCTTCAGGTCCCTCCAATTCTAACACTTCCAATTTATGTTTGTGGATATAATGTTGAAACTTGTCCTCCCACCAAAATCGAATGAGGCCTGGCGGTAAGCCCATTTCCCCACCATGCACTCTTCACCCCCACTCTTCCACTCACCTGTGTCCCCACTAGACTGCGAGGCCCGTGAACACGCGTGTTCTGCACCGACATCTCAGCCTCCAGAACAGGCTTCAGCATGCAGAAGGCCTGGGTGAGTAAATAATGAGTGAATGAAGAGGTGAACAAACAGATGCTTGCAAGGTATTTAAAGGATAGAACCAATAAAAACCATTGAGCTCCTTCATAGCAACAAGAGCTTTTATACTAATTCTCTCTCCAGCTTCAGGTGCTCAATGGCTCCTCAATAGAATGAGTGAAAATAAACGGGCACAGTGGGTTTGGGTGTTTTACTGATTTGAGGGCAGGGAGGAACTTGTTTAATGAAACGTGTGAATATGGCACCCCAGACCTGTGGGTGTCCTCTCAACTAACCCTCTGGTCTCAGACAGCATTATACCTAAAGCATTCCACAGATGAGACTAAAGCCTATTTTAGGAAAAAACGTTTGATTAACAAAGTGGGAATGGCTTTTCATTGTGCCACTGCAAGTATAGAATTGTTAGCATTCTACTTCATCTTCCCTCTTAGGGCCTTCCTATTCATGGTATGGGCCACACACTGGCCGCAGTAGTGTTCATGAGAGCTTGTTGAAAATCAAAAGTCCCAGGCATCATCCCAGACCTACCGAAGCTGAACCCACATTCTCACAAGACCGCATAGGTGATGAGGGGACACACTGGAGTCGGAGTTACCATCCTACAGTCCCGCAGGTTGATTCCAGGTCAGATCTATACATCTGGTCATCTGCCTCTGGCTGGGTTGCTGTAGGTCTGTGGATTGGCCAGTGGTTCTGGCCTAGTGGATTGGCAGGGTGAGTGGGGCCCCTATTCATAGAGCGTAAGGAGTTTTCATCTCTGGTCATTGCTCTGTTCCCAACTCTAGTAGCTGATGGACTCTGACACTTCTGCTAAAATGCTCCTCCTTGTGTCAAATTAATTCTGTAAAACTATTTCGCTACCATGGTTGAAGTTCAAAAGGCATTCCCAATGAGCTGCTTTGTGAAACGGCAGAGTGATGCCTATCTTCTGTCCTCCTGGACAGGCATCTCAGCATGTCTCTGGCATCATGATGGAGCAAAAGGCAGAGCCTGCAGCAGGCTGGAGAAGGTTGGGGGATGCGGAGGTGGACAGGACCTTGGGGAACATATAGCTCCTTCCTCTCACCTTACAACAGGCAGGTGGAGGTGGAGGGGGTGGTTAGTGAATTTTTGAGGTCACACAGTGAGCTGGTGCAATAGATGAAATGGGAACCTCCTGAGGTTCTTACAGTGGGTGGCCACGCCTGGCTCTGCACTTTGCAGGGCATCCCAGTCACTTTCTCATCAGCCCAGAACAAGTGTAGAGTACTCAGGCAGATTTGTTTTAGCCATTTTTTAGCCTCTTTTCATATAGAGATTTTTGATTTATCTGAAAGGAAATCAGATCAGAGATCATAAGTTGAATCCACATATATGAAAAATGAATGCTTAGAAGTCATCTGAAGCACCATCTACTCCAGCTGCCCATCAAAACTGTGGGTCTGCCTGCGACATTCCTGCATGGTCAAGGAAAAGGGAGATTATTCAAACGGGATAATCCTGCTGTGATGCTGTGTGCCCCATGGATCCATTCTTGCCTTCTGTTGAGTTGAAATATGCCTCCTGTTACTTACACTAGCCTAAAATGCGTATCAAAAGTACAAGCAATTACATATCAAACATGCTTGCCAACAGCAAATGTCTTCATCCAGAGAGAGCCAGGGGCCAGGAGATCAATTCAGGCGGCCGTGTATGTGGAAAACAGGGTGAGACACGGCAGGAACTGGGTGGGAGGAAGGAATTTTGGGGTGAGGATGAGCCTGGATCAACAAGAGGGAGAACTAGTGTGGCATATTCGGGGAATATAAGGATTCCCAGTAAAAAAGATTCATGTGGCCTCGGAAGCCTCTAAGATCTGTCGTTTATAACCCCTAGTAGGTGGGTGCTTTGTGTTTCTCAAGCAGTAAAAGAATAGCATAGCATAAGGAGTGTATGAAGGTGGTAGTGGGGGGCGGTGGAGAGATTTCTGGGTTTACATCTTAAGTTTGGAGTGACAGCCAAGATTCTTAAAATCCACGGGCACGGAGCGCCCTCTCGTGCCTGATCGGAGCCAGTGCAGCTCTGTGAAAGCCGGCGCTGCAGCGCGGAGGGAGCTGCCCCTGGTGCATCCCAGAACCTTACAGGTGATTTCCAGGGTTGTCTGCGTCCTCCTCACCGGAGGGAAGAGAGTCAAGGGCCTGCACAGCAGGAGTCATCGACCAGGGGTAGAACCCAGGTCTCTAAATTTCAAAAGCATGTTGCCTTTTATATTCTTACTTCACTCTCACTCCGGCACAGGCTAATGACTGACATATAGTCCTTTCTTTGTCACTGGTTTACACAAGGACCTGCTAACTCCATTACTCATTCTTTTATCCTCAGTCTCTGCTGTAGTCCCTGCACACATGCAGTGTGTATGTTGTGTTGCTGTGTTTGTGTGTCCGGTGTGGAAAGCATGCAGATATTCACCTGTTTTAATGGAGCAACGTAGGTGATGCTGTGTTGGGCATCTCCTTGTTCCCGTGTTTTCACTCAGCCCCATGTGTATCAGATCGTCCGGGCGGCTGTACGCACCTTGAGTTCATTGCGCACAGCCACCGTGGTGTGCTCGGTGCGTCCACACCCCTGCATGGTGCGCACCTCAAGTCCCCTTCTCTACACAACACTGTAACAGACATCCTTGCAGATTCCCACTTCGGGACGCAGATAATACTTGGGGGCTGAGATAGACCCAGAAGTGAAATTGGTAGGCAGAGCCTGCAGCAGGCTGTAAATTACATAGCAATGTAATTTACTCAGTCTAAGAGCTACCAGATTCCTCCCTAGAATCACAGCTTCCATAAGGTTTCTCATATTTCCTGTATCCACTCCAACTCTTGCCATTATCCAGCTTTCCATTTTTTCCCAGCAAATTATGTGTAAAGTGCTTTTATTCCACTTCCTGATTCTTTTAGTCTGTATTTATCTGAGTATTTTTTTCTGTGGCCGATAGGCATTTGCGTTGCATATTTAAATTGTCTGTTTGCAGCTTTTGCCTATATGCCAATAGGAGTCTTTTCTTTTTCTAATTGATTTGAAGATTTTCTTTGTAGAAACAAAGTATTCATCCCTTGGTGTTTTTATGCATTGCAAATGTCTTCTCCCAATGAGTTGACTGTTAACACATTTCTTGTGCTTCCTTCATTGAATAGAAATTCTTAATTCTGTCATCCTCAGTCATCATTTTTCCTTGTGCTTCTTGCTTTTGAAGTTATTTATAGTAATTCAAAAAATTCTTACCGAGTTCTAGTTCACAAAGACAAGCTCCGACATTTCCCTTTATTGATTTTATAATTTCACTTTTCACATTACAGTCTTAAAATTGTATAGAATCCAGTTTTGCAAGTGTCATTAGGTAGGGATCTTGCTTTATTTTACTCTTGATTTCAGATTGCTTTCCACTTCTCGCTGAGAAGGGTATCACACTGAGCCCATGGGGAAAATGAGGGCAGGGCGGGAAAGCTTGAACCTGACTCCATGTGATCAGCTCCAAGTCACGGGGCAAACTCAGCACTTGTTCCTCATGTTGATGGGGCATAGACCTCTTCCAGATTCCCTTGGCCAAACCCAGCCCTCCTGATACCCAGGCAGGGTTGAGTTCTAAATGAGCTCACAGAGCCATAAGCAAAGCTCAGAAGTCCACCTCGTCCGATTTCCCTAGTGTCACTCTAGAGAACCGCGACCCAGAAAGAGTGATACTGTCCGTTGCAGAATTCCCTCAAGGACAAGGCATCGGCCACCTGCAGTAGGTGGTCTGGATGGGGGGCAGCAAAATAAGACTTGCGTGCTACCTCCTGCCCCACCGCCAACCACCACTAACTGATCACAAAATGGTCACCCACACTAGCTCTACTAGAAATCAACCAACTGAAATCTTTTTGTCTGGGCCTTCGCCTGCTTGGCAGAGAAGAACCAGTTGAGATGAGTCTTTCGGAATACGGAAGATTCCCAGTGGGGTCAGGTGGTGCTTGTTTCACGCTGCTCCATCACCAGCCTGCTACCAGCTGGAGAGTCACTAGCTTCTCTGAGTCCCCACATCTTCATGAGGATGATGAGGATGACAGTGATGAGGATGATGATGGCTTGCATTCACACATGATTCTATGGGGGGTGTCTCATTTGAGACTTGTGACCACGCTCTGAGGAGTCTTTCTTTGTTACAGAGGAGGAAGCCAGCCAAGGGGGAGAATCAAGCCTGGACCGCTGCTTGCGTTTGCATGACGTTCTCAGCCACTTCTGGCCTAGAATTCTAGTCTTGTATAACATCTCCTCTTGAAGCCTTGCTTTCCCCACATCTTAAATGGAACCCCATATGCAGGGACATTTTTCTTTGCAGGTGGAAGTGGGTGGTCTGAGTGAACCAGTGCGGGATGGAGGCTTACATAGCACAGAGAAGTGGAGGAATGCCAACAATTCATCCCAGACATCACCTGCCTCTCAAAACCTGAGGAATTCAGGTAGAAAAATGTTTAGAATAGGGATGGGGGGCAAACTATTTAGAAAAGTTAATATAGAATTCGACAGAAGTAGCCAATTTGTTTTCCAAAGATATGCATGCATTGCCTTGAAAGCGTGTCTACAAAATATTAACTAAAGTACAAAATAATATATATCCCACCACCCTATTGTATGAGAAAAACAAAAAAGTGTACAGATTTTTATATATGTTTATATAAAAAATAACAAACCAAGAATAAATTAGGGAAGAATATGTAGTGTCTTTCTAAAATTCAAAAAATTAGTAATACCAAGGTACATGGGAGAGCGAGAGACTGTGGATGTTACATTAGATATTTTATATTCTTTAAGTCATTCCAAAGAACAGGTATTAGGTTTATCATTCAAATAACTGAATGAAAAGGAAAAAAAAATACAGGCTGGTTGGCATTTGGGTGGAGGTTTGATTGCTATAGATTCTTTCTGGTTTCCACACCAACTTACGAATCCAGGAGCCCTTTGGCAGGACCAAAGCTCCAGGTCCCTTTGACAGGACCTCTGGCAGGACCAAGCTCCCTTAGGTCTGGGTCTCCTGCTCTTCGTGTGCAGCTTCTCAAGTTAAAGGGTGCCTCAGAGATGGGGGGAGTGGGAGAATCAGGTGTCCTGGGATGGCTCAGGAGAATTTCTTCCTCCTGATTAAATTGTCAGATCCCTCCCCAGAGCAGATGGATCGTGCTTTTTCCTGGCCAAGACTTATCTTGGGGTGTCAGTTGTGAGAGGCGTCACTGCCAGTATAACCGTCCCTGTGTGCACATGGCAGCGTCCAGCTTCAGAGCAGAGCCACTGCAGCAGAGCATCAGTCAGCGTCGAACTGCTTCCCGGCAGCGTCAAACCCCAGCACATGGTACAGTGCAGTGCCCACCGCTCGTCCCCCAGAGTCCTTGGGAAATGGCCTCCTTTCTCTAGAAGTTGTCAGAAGATGCAGAGATTTGCCTGCTTGCAGGGCCTTGTCCCAGTGAAAGGCCTCATTGAGGAGAAGGCTCTGAGACCCAGTGAGTTCTGTCTTGGTTTTGTCTCTGGAGAAACGTGGCTTCCGTTTGGCCTCATAATGAATGAAAGGCTGGTGGGCACATAGCAGATTGCCAAACCAATCCTGACAATGTCATAGAAATATTGATCCTACAGCCACCTCTGATGTTTGCCAGTATCAATATTTTGCACTCTTGCAGCTACTTTAAGACAAGGGGTGAGGGGAGGAGGTGAGCCTTGTCTACCACTCAGTCTGTGACAAAATGCAGCTGCGCTGACAGGGCAGGGTGGGGACGCATGAGAGGCTGACGTCCACTGCACGCACACTTTTCTTTCTTTCTGCTCTCTGCCCTCCTGTCCCCCAGTACTTGCCCTAGGAACCACTTCCAGGTGAGCTGAGGATGCCTGTGAGAAAGTATGATAGTGGACGGACAGGGGTGGGCGTGATTCTGTGCATGGTTATTTAACTTTGCTTCCCATTACTGACAACTTTTGAAATGGGGCTGAGAGATGTGGCTTCTGATAGCTCTGTTTCTACCTATAGCAGCATTTTAAAGGCTTAGACATCTGTGTGACAAAGGGATTAGATAATGACGCATGATTATTGAGAGGGCTGGATTTAACATTCTCATCGTATTTTTGCAAGAGTAAATAAAAAATTAGATTAACAACAAGAATATCCTACCTCTCATGACCTGTGAACCAAGGCTTCATATAGGATCCTGGGGGCCAGAGCCCTGACTAGCTGGTGGGCATCCTTTACTCTCCCCAGGCCTCGGCTGCCATCGTCCTGGGAGCCAACCTCAAGGACCTCTGAAGTCTGGCCTGGAAAGTCTGTATATGCTCCCACCACAGGCTAAGGTTTATACTTTCTTCTCCTTTTAAAGGGAGCTGGAACACACAGCAACAGATTGTAATCAACTAATACCAGAGTATGCTTACATAGAGGTACTAAAGCTCTTAGCCTCCTGGCAGCCAAAGTAAGGAGAAGGACCACTGCTTTACTAGAGCCAGAGAAACAAAATTTCTTACTTGGGAAGGACTTTAGAAGTCTTCTGGTCCAGCTCATATATGATACACAAACCTCAGATACAACATCTGAGTCCAGATGTCAGGGCTCTTTTACGTGGTGGTTTTAGAAAAATAAAAGATTATCATTTGAAATGAGCTCTAGAAAGATATAGATGTTTCAAGTAGATTTGCATATGGAAAGAAAGAAATGTGGATTGACTTATTCTGTATGGCCCCAAGGGCTCTGTAAAGATTGAACGAGCTATCTCGGCAAATAATGAATGAGATTCCCATTACTGGAGTCATTCATGTAGAGAATGGATGGCATGGAATGGAAGATGGATTAATATTGAAGAATATACGTTCTGGAATACGTCAAACTGGTTTCCAACCCAGGGTGTGCTGTTTACCACGTCTGTGACCTTAGGCCAGTATTCTAAGCCTTTTTCTTTATTCACAAATAAGTGTGATAATTTATTGCTCTTCTTTTAAGGGGTCTTGTGAGTTTTCAGTGAGCTAACATATATAAAGTACATAGCCATGTATCTGGGTCAATAAATAGTAACTGTTTATTGCATTTGTTTATAATCACTTGGCAAAAGCGTTGTTGAAGGTTAGGATGTCAAGACCAGCAGATATTTCATATCCCTGGCAACACGGTGACTTCGCATTCACTAGCTATTTACTGAGAGCCTGTCATGTGGCAGGCACAGGTCTGCACATGGAGAACTCAAGGGTAAATGGAGCTGATGTAACTCTCACCCCCAAGGAGCCTGCAGCACCATTGGAATGGTACTGAGAACTGCCCTCAGCTCCCTGTCCTGTGAGCCCTGCGTTTCTGTGGTTGGAGACCTGCTGGGAGAGCCCTTTGGTACTACTCCTCTTCGGACCGGCTGGTCCACGGAAATCCATCATTCCCAGCACCTGCTGTGCCCTTACTCACACCAGTTCTGTCTTTTCATTCCAGCCAACGCTGCCATGGTGAGGTTCTCGCAGATGCAAACCCAGAGCCCCTCACCTGGGCTGCACCTTGCTTTTCTGCCCCAGGGCTTGACTGGTACCTGAAGGAAACTTGGGAGCACTCAGATGTTAACCAGAGCCTGAGATCATTAAGAACCCATGACAAACGGGGGAAGAACCCATGACAAACGGGGGAAGAACCCATGACAAACGGGGGAAGAACCCATGACAAACGGGGGAAGAACCCATGACAAACGGGGGAAGCAGAAATGGAGGGTGTGTTCTCCGCCCTCCGTCCCTCAGGCAGGCAATGCTGAGGTGTATCTTACCAGGTTCCTCAGAAGGATGCTCAGGACTGAGCCTCACTCGAACCTCAGCTTCGCTGTGGTGACTCACTCAAGAACTCTCTCCATGTTGGCTTCCTCCTTCCAGGTTTCACCGTCCCTTTCTCTCACACCAGTCACCCAGGGATGCTTCCAACATAATCTGTCTTCACACCAACCCTTGTCTCAGGCAATGTTCTCCTGGCTGAGATGTGCCACCTCAGTAAAACCAGTGTCACAAGGCTCAGTCAATGCCTCTACTAAATCTCTGCCGCTCACTCTTGAGTACGTAGAGTCCCCGTGTGTTTGATGGAGGGATGTGCAGTGGTGCACAAAGTCCAAGGCCACCAGGACACCTGTCCCTGATTACTCAGCGCCCAGTTTGTCCCCTCCCTAGACCAACCCTGCACTGAGTCAACTCAGTCCCATCAGCCTGAACTCCTCTCCAATACAGAGCGCACTCTCCCCCTCTAACTGGTGATTATGGAGTAGTGCCGAAAGATTTCATCCTTTATAGTCTTAGTCCACATCTGGTCATCAAGCAGTCCCTAGAGGTAAGTAGGGTAGGTTTGAGGACGCATTTCCCTTTGGGTGTTATCCCACATGTATGAGTCAAAGATTCATTCATTTGTTTTACTTAACTGTATCTAGATTTTCTATTTTCTCTTTCTAACTGCTTCTACTTTTCCTAAAACTTACAAGGGAATTATGCCACCATTGCCTTTCAGTTATTTTAAATGTTTAGTCTCACTTATTTTCTTAAATGCAAAGTTCTTTAATAGCATTTTGAGTGATTGTCACAGTAGGTTTATTTTTAAATTGAGATATAATTCACATACCATAAAATGCATCATTTTGAAGCATGCAATTGAGTAGTTTTTAGTATATTCACAAGGTTATGCACCCATCGCCCCTATTTAATATTTTCATGGCCATTAAAGAAACCAGTAATCATTAGCGATCTCTCCCCATCCCACCCTCCAGCAGGTGGTATTTAACTTCCCATCGCATAACTTCATGTGGCCCATGCGAGTCTGAGCACTGTAAACAAGTGCACGATGATCATTTGGGAATCACTTGGGACCAATGGGTGGTACCTCCCTGTACATGCAGTCCTGACTTCACTACCGCCAGCTCGGTGACTTTGGGCAGCGTTTTATCCTTTCTGAGCCCAGTTCACATTTATACAATAGGAGGATTGGGCGATAGCAGGAAGATTTGCTCTTGGATTTGCGGAATTTTAGGATTAAAAGTACAGGAGGCCCATGAGTGCTAAGTACTCAAATTTTAGAATGAATGTTTATAGTTGCAGTTTTGTTTGTTTGTGTTTGTTTGGTTTTTGGAGAAGACACCAAATACTTAGCTAAACTATAAAAGTAAACTCTCTCCATCACTTTTAAAAATGAACAACGGACTAGACAAGAAAATACTTGTTCCACCTCTAACCTCTCACTATGATCTACATTTACATTTGGGAAAATTGAGCGTCTGGGAGTGACTTGCCTACATCATTCAACAGGTAGTGCTAGCACACAGGCGTGTGTCTGACTCTTGGGCCAGTGATTTTTCCTTAAGCCCCTGCTATTCCTTTGACAAAATTTGCACTTTGGAATCAGAAAAATCTTCAAGACTCATTTATACATCTAAATATGCAACTATGTCTCAAACATAGGAACCACTCAATATATTGTACTTTTTACATCATTCCACTTGTAAGAAAGGGTCTTATCTATATGTTTCACACAGTCACCCCCACCACACACCCAAATGTTGCAAAACCCTTTTGCTGAGTTAGTAAGAACCACACACGCGCACACACACACACACACACACACACACACTTGGATGCCATTTCTTTACTGGTTTCCTTGAAGCACAGCAGAGCTTTTGCCTGTCCACATCTATCTCACTGAGCTTGGATGGGGCAAAGCCATCATCTTTGATGAGCTGCCTGTCTTAGCCAATACCTGCCTCGCTCCAACCTAGTACATTTTATTTCAATAGATGAGACATATCTGGTTATATTTAAGAATATCCTCTCATTGTAGCCTCCAAGAATGTACCCTGCAGGGAGATCACATTCTCTCTCCCAAGCCCCCTCTGTAGGTGAGCATCCAGATTCATCTCAATGGCTGGGAAAGGCCTTGCCTGGCTTGCTGGAGAAGGATGTGTCCTGTGTCTCAGAAGGCTGAAGGCTGCCAGTAAGTTTGCAGAAACATATTCGAGCTCAGGGTATGAACTCTCCTACCCACCTGTGGTCCTGACAGAGTCCGGGGAACCAACATCGCTTGATCCCCAGTCCCTGCTCCTTTGTCTTTATCCCTGGTACAATCTTCATTCATTTCAGCTGCCTGCCCAGACCACCCAGCCAGTATGAACCCAGGCAATGGGAGCTAATTATAATATTAGCTTAGACACAACATAATTATAGAGAAAACTGCTAATAAACAACTTGGATTTATGCATCCCAAAAATCACCTAAATGTTTTCAGTTGCACCTTCTTTGGAATTAGCCACACCGTTGCGTTACCTCTCTTCATAGGCTCTGAAAGCAGAGAGTGAGGGTTTGTAGCCAGGCCCCTTCATCCACAGGCAAGAGAATTGTGGGCCCGCATCTGGCCACCACATCCCTGGGTGGAACTCAGCATTCACTTTCTCCCAAGACATGCTGGGTTGAGATTGTGAAATCTTGAGCCTAAATGGACCAGGGTGGGAGAATTTACCAACTAGCAGAAGGGCCAGGGGGGTTCCAGGAGCTTTAGACAGGGACAAGCAGTGAAGCACAGCAAATTGACATTGGAAGTTGCCTGTTTGAAAGACACGACAGCCTTTGCTTGCTGCAGAGCTAATTATTATGCAAATTTATGTTAATAAACTCTGCCTTGCATGTTGTTGAGAAGCTGCCTTTTCCCGTTAACATAGCTGTAATGAGAGGTAAATTTGTAATGCAGATGCCCGAGGTAATATATCCTAAATCACTTTATGGTGGAACGGTCTCTCTCACCCCACCCGACACAAATGTCAATTTAAATTAGTTTTTGCTTTGCATATTTATTGAAGCTTTATTTATTGTTAATATGTACTAAGGACACCAACTAAACAGCCCCCACTACTTGTTAGAAGTGGAATTTAACAGGGAGCTGGGGATTGGCGTTTGCTCATCAGGAGATCCTAGAGTTTTTTCTTCTCCCAGCTAGAGCCACAGCGTCAGCTTGGATGGTGCCAGAATCGTTCGTGTGTCTCCCTCCTCCTCTGAGCTGGCTCTCAAATTAGGCTCGGCAATGAAAGAGCAATTCTATCATGATAATTATTGTATGGTGTTTCTAAGAGTTAATGGTCTTTGCCACCTCTGCCTTTGTGTTTGTGGTACCACCCCGGCTTGCAGAAACATGCCCAGGAAACAGGCGTGCTGTTGAGACGATGCCATTTGTCCCCTTCTGAAACTCGTGTGCACACACACACGCACTCACACACTCCTATACAGGTTTTAGGGCACACACGTAGCTTCAAGCCCCATTTGCATTCACATCTGTGTGGTCGCACACACACCTTTATTTCGATAGCGTCTTACACTCGTTCAGGGGTGTCTTCACTCAGGTTCGAACACACACAGATCGCCACTCGCCCCTGCACCCCAGCTATGGTCTTGTGTGTAACCGCGACTCTTCTGAGAATAGGAGGGGATGGCACTTGGACTTGGAAAAGTTCTTCCAAGCCATTCTGAGATGAATCTTCCACTGCTGGATGATGGAGACAGCACTAAACCATGAGTAATTTTGTTTCTAGTTTGCATTCTGTCACTTAAATAAATAAATAAGTGCCTACCACGTATCAGGCATAGTGTTAAGAATTTTCTTGCATGGTTTCATGGTTTCATTTTCACTTATAAATAGTTCAGTTTAGGTATATATTATTATTATCCCCATTTTGGAGATGGGAAGACTGAGGCTTTGCAAGTAACTTACCTCAGGTTAATCCACTTATGCCACATGGCAAGTAAAATTCAACTGTTCTTTTTACTACACCATTGTTTCCTTGCTAATGTCTCAGTAAATCTGAGTTTGAGTTTCTTCTGCAATTTAAGATGTTAGATTCGATGATCTCAAATGCTCTCTGATCCATCTAGCTCCAAATTATGATGTTCTGTGATAATGTAAGTAACTCTCTCCTGATTCTGTTTGCCTCTTTGCATCTCTCACTGTGAACTAAGTTTAAGCTAGTCACCTGCTTTAGGACTCTTGACCGATGCCACCTACCTCTTTCGTATGGGTAGGTTTCTTCTAGGGCACCTTGACCCTTAACCATTTTGTATGGAAAAAATGAGTTTGTGAAGAACTGGGGCTAACCCAACCAAGTAAGATGTCAACCAGATGTGCTAACTCATGCATACGTATATTCAGGGAACGCCAAAATATCCGTCTGCTGAAAAGTATCTCCAGCATTTATGTGTCAAGTACCTAGAGTTTTCCTCATTAGTATAACCACTTTGAATCCAGTTACCCTGACAGGCCCTCCTCCTGTGAACATGTAAATTCACATTACATGAAGCAACATATCAACTGTTTGTGCCAGGTAATTCTCGAACACGTGTTTCGTGCATACCAGAACCTAAACAGGAGAGCGCTGAGAGAACAGAGCAATGAATTTTGATGAATGTATTGGAATAAGCAGCAGCGTCCCCACTGCTCACAAGACAGGCTAAGAGCCGGCCTTCCCCTTTACCATTTGGGCGTAGACTTCTGCTGGCAGAAATCTCCCATATGTAAATGAAATTCTAATGAATGAGGATTTTCTTCTGATCTATTAAGGAAAAAAAGTAGAGTTTAAGGGTTTCTCCATCTCCCCATGGCCACACCCACCATGCCCCAATTCTAAGCTCTATTCCCAATAAACCAGAAAGCCTGGGATTCTACCTTAGAAGGGCAGTGTTTTGGCTTAAGGAAATACACTAGGTTGTGATACTGAGCCTGGAATAAAAATACCATCTGTCAGTGTCAATCTTTGCTGCTTTAAAATAAATACATTTATTAGATCAATTTTGGTTGGAACAGTGTGCTGAGAAGAGACCTAAAAAGAGGCATATAAATAAATGCATTGTTATTGTTAAAATTTAAAAAGAAACATGAAAATACTGCAAGTGTAGAGAATAAAACAGCAATCGTCCATAACTGCACCCTCAAAGATAACCATCCTTCAGACCTCCCTAGATACCATGGGGCCGACTTGCTAGAACTTTGCACAAATATATGATAAGCGTTTTCCCCAGGGGAGGTAATTCTGAAAGGGAGGTTGGATAGCATTTTACTGTGGGAGTAGGCAGACCTGGGCATGAGCCATGTCAGGGATGAGGGATGAGGTCCCTGATCCTGGGGAGAGAGGCGATGGCATAGGAAGGGCCAGTGAAAGAGGCAACAAGAAGTTTCAAGACACTAACTTCATCCACATGGCCACTTTGCCCAGGTGGCCTTTGGGCATCAGGAAGTGTTTTATGCCATTGAGTTAAGACGTCTTCTCCCATTGGATGTGTCTATACCTCAGTAAAATAAGAAAATCGGGCTAGTGCAGCTCTAAAGTTCCCTTCAGCCTATGGTTTGTTCAACTTGAAGGAGGAGTTGACGTTCTGCTTGCCCTGAGTCCTCTCAAGGATTCAGCCAGAGTCGGGCATGACAGCTCCCTGATTCAGAAGTTCCTCATTTCAACTCCCAGAGGAGTCCCACAAAGCGAGTACTCTCTGTTCCAGCGCTCTGAGTAGTGCCAGTGGCTCCTTTAACATTGAAGAGTGATTAGCAGTGGGAGGAGCCTAGAGTCTGGATTTGGAAGACCCTACTTAAGTCCAGCCACACCCTTTACTAGCTGCTGATCTCTGAGCAAATGACGGTGACGTCATCTCCTAGAGCCTCAGTTTCTTCATCTGGAAAATGGCACTAATCACACACCTTCAAAAGATTATTGTGAGAATATGTGGCTGCGTATGGAAGAACTCTGCGAATTTAGGCATGTTATGCCATAAGAGAGTGCTGGGTGTGGTGGTGCATGCCTGTAATCCCAGCTACTTGAGAGGTTGAGGCAGGAGAATGGCTTGAACCCAGGAGGCAGAGGTCACAGTGAGCCGAGCTCACATCACTGCGCTCCAGCCTGGGTAACAGAGTGAGACGCCATCTCAAAAAACAAAACAAAACAAAACAAAAAACTTCGCAGGGACATGGGAGACAGAGCACGAAGTGGCAGCCTCATATGACATGATTTGAGCCTCAGGGTCTTCCAGTGACTTGCACCAGGGCATAGAATGACTTAGCTGTTGCTGGATGCCATAGTCAGAACTGGGAATTGGATTTCGCCTGGCGTAATAAAAATATTGCAGGACTCAAGTCCGGACCGGAGTTTGGTTCCTTGAACTAACAAGGAACCTCCAAGTCCTAGTACTCTCCTTAGGCCTTGGGAACCTCTTCTATGAAAGGGGAGGTTGGAGGAGAGGGTGGGGCGAGACTGGCATTTTTTTTAAGGCGTCTTCAGCATTGCTAGTCCATTACTCTGAGAGTCGAAGTAATGTTTCTGCAACTGGGGAAGTGGCTGTGGTTTAAATTCCTAGTCTGTTAACTGTAGAGCTGGTTTCCTCTACAAGGGCAGTGGCCATTGGCAGGAGTGGACATGGGGCAAGCCAGGGTCCCCTCCCTTATCCACCCAGGCCATGGCTCCTCCCTGGCAGGCAGAGGCGGGCAGGGTGCTGCTGGCCTGAGGGTCCTGGGCAGGCAGCTCTGTTCTAGCCCTCTAAGGAGACCAGATGCTGCGGGCACCAAAGTTCTCAGGCCCTCAGAGGATGGTGTTTCTCATGTCAGGAGGGGATGGGCGAATGAAGGTGTGTGCACCCCGGGGAGGGGGAAGAGTCACAGAAAGAGGTGGGGACAGGCAGGATGGAGCAGCACCCGTTGTAGTGGGATTCAGCAGTGTGACGGGTGGAGCCGGGAGAGGAGGGAGCTTTGGGCAAGGGCACGTTGGCAGTGAGTGTGCGCGGCAGCAGAACCCTGGGGTGCTTGTGGGTCTGTGCACGTTCTGGCCTAAATGACCCAGGCAGTGTCTCAGCTTTAACTCTGCAGGTGTTCAAATCCTATCCAGTGAATCCAAGCAAAGCACCCTGTCCATATGGAGGAGATACCCCAGGGCGAGGCTGACAGAAGGCCCTTGAGGTCCCAGTTACGTGTCTGGGCAGACCGCAGATAAATGTGAGACTGTCACAAACCAGAGAGCACTGGGGTGAGGTTTGCCGCAGGTGCCCGCGAGAGCCACACGTGTCCACTATACTGAGGGAAAAAGGAGCGATGCCCTCCCAAACACGGGAGATACCGTGTAACAACGGCTTGTTCACAGCCCTTGCCGGGCTCTGGGGCACATTTGAAGTCTGGCTAGGGGGCAGGTGCCTCTGCCCTGGAACACAGGCAGTGGCGGGGTGTGCATCTCCAACCTGGGGCCACGTCACCGGCAACCCTTCTGGAGCGATGGCTCCTTCTGACCTTGTTCCCTTGGTGGGCATCTGCACACACGGTTTAGAAGCGCCCTTTCCAGGGCCCATCCTGCTCCTGGAGGCCCCAGTGAAGCAGCCCAGCCCAGCCCAGCACAGAGATGGATTTTCCAAGGCTCTGGGCCGCCCTCCTCCTGCGGGGCTTCATACTCACCCAGGTCCGGCCCTCACAGGGGTCCTGGGGCTTCAAGCACCAGACTGAACCGTTTCCTCTGCACCGTGCTCTCCTCCGGGTGACGCCACCCGGCACCTTGTCAGGGACACCGTTTCTTCCAATCACCCCACCCTGGCCCCTGACAGGTCCCCTCTCCCTCCTTGTTTTATTTTTCTCCTTTTCTCAGCCAGATAAAACATGTACTGTACTTTACGTGTATATCTTGTAGTGTCCTGTCTACCTGGTGGACGCAACCTAAGCTCCGTGGCAGGGCCCTTTGTTTTGTTCAGTGTTGTGTCGTTAGCACATGCCAGGCTTCCAGGAAATGTTTCCAGTGAATGTATGAAGCCTTCTTACATTTACTGCCTGCCCCGTGCCAGGCCCTGTGGCTGCGGAGGCAGCGAGGACCTCAGCCTTCCCTTCCCTCCAGGCTCGCGGAAGCCTGAGCTCTCCTGACACTTCCCCTCCGGCCCGGCCCGAAAGTCCCTTCCCGGGTCTTTCCCCGAGGCCAGACCCTCCCGGACAAGGATTCAGGAAGCGCATCCCCCTCCCTGGGCAATCCAGCATGGGGAAGGGGCAAACGCACCAGGTGGCCCCGGAGCGGCCCCTGAGGACACCAGCGATGGTCTCTGATGGCCCAGCTGGCCGCCCCTTCTCCCGCTTGACCCTCCGCCTGGTCCGCTGCCACAGATCAGCTGTTGGCACAGCTACCAGGGAAAGGCGTGTTTGCCCACCGGACTGTTCCCTGCAGAGGAGCTGTGCCCGCGGCCTCGCTGGGAGGGCGGCCAGGTGGGCTGCAGTACCAGGGACTGACCACCAAGCGGAGACAAAGCTCCACCAATGAGCGCAGAAGCCGGGCGGGCGGCTCAGTGACCCTGCGGCGTCCGGGAGCTGCGCTGGGGCCGGCCTTCCGCTGCCTCCCCCTCTGCGGGGTCCACCCCTCACTCAGCTTCCTCTGGATCAGCGCCACCTGCTCCCCTGGGTCAGCCCCCTTTCCCTACCATAGGCCCCAAGGCAAGGGCCTTGAGGAAACAGTTTTGTGTTTTTTTGTTTTGTGGTTAAAAAAAGAAAGAAGGAAAATTAAAGCCATATCTCCCAGCCCTGTCTACAACTGACACATTCAAGCGATCAAACCTGGCTCACACTTAGCCCCTTTCACAAAAACATCCATGAAATCTTTCCCAATTCAGGAGGGGCTTTGAAGATCTAGCTGGTATTAATAATCACCAACTTGGGCTGGGCGCGGTGGCTCACGCTTGTCATCCCATCACTTTGGGAGGCCAAGGTGGATGGATCACCTGAGGTCAGGAGTTCGAGACCAGCCTGGTTAACATGGTGAAACTTCGTCTCTACTAAAAATTCAAAAATTACCTGGTCATGGTGGCAGGCGCCTGTAATCCCAGCTACTCGGGAGGCTGAGGCAGGAGAATGGCCTGAATCTGGGAGGCAGAGTTTGTAGTGAGCCAAGATCAAGCCATTGCACTCCAGCCTGGGTGACAGGAGCAAAACTCCGTCCAAAGAAAAAAAATCACCGACTGCTCCGTAAATGACCTTTTCTGATCATGAAACTGAAGAAAACCTTGCAGCAGGTTAATAGGACCCAAAGTCATCATTCACATCCTATAAAAATAAGTGCAAAGGCAGCCACTTCACAGTCTGAAGTTCAGGCACACCACTGCAGAGCCCACGACTTGTGGCTCCCCGGGACCTTTTCTAAGAGCACAGCGTGGCTTTCCTCCTTTCTGACCCCACGGGAGGCTGTCTAGTCTGTTGGGTTTAAGAAGGAGACAGGAGGCTGGAAAAGCCATCCTTGTGGGCTAGCCGTGGCCCAGGGGGCCAGTCCTCTGGTTGCTTCTGTTCGCCATTGTATGACACGTGTCTGTTCTCACTCGGAGCCTGTGCCACTCTGGGTAACTCTTTTAGACTGGAGCCTCTATAAAGAGATGGGAAGAGACAGAACAGGAACTGAGCTTCCACTGCAAATGTTGGTCTCTGGACCGACCGATAGAACTCACAGCACGTGCTGAGACAGTGACTGGAATACAATGGGAAAACCCCGTGACCTCAAAGCCCTATGCTGGCCCCGGCCATGGGAGGCACTGGACAGACACAACGAGGGTGCGGCTGTCTTTACACACAGTGGTGTCTTGCAGCGGATCCTCAGATCAGTCCCCAGCGCTGCAGCTGCCGGCTGCTGGAGCAAGGCAGAAAGCTGTTCCCAGGGAGGCTGCTATGGAGTACAGCTTGCCAAGGCAGAGGCTCAGGGGTGGGAGCAATGCTTGGGTCCAGTGACCAGGATTGGGATCAATGACGGGGTTGCTGAGGCAGCCCCAAACCCCAGCTGGAACAGGAGATGAAAGCTGAACTGGCAGCAAGGGTGGGCAGTGAGGTCTCCAAGAATGCCGCTCGGGCAGTCTTGGGTGTGATGACGCATTAAATCTACAAGCAGGGCTCAGAAGACCTCATGTAGAGGGAAAGGAGGGATGAAGGGTTGGAATCTAAGCAGGGTGCAATGTTCTGAGCCAAGACCTTTACCAAAATCCTTGACATTAAACTGGAAACTAATGTTTAACGAGCAAGGAGGACTCTTGAGCCTCGTTTCTATTAAATGATATCATTTGCAAATTAAAAATGTTTGGAAAACTACTCAGCAGTATTTGTCAATAGTGGTGATGCCAGTCAGAATCTAACAGGAAAGGCACGAGAAGACACTGATTTTGCCTACATGCAGGTGGTAAGGACCTGAGAGATTTCAGATAAGGAGGTGCAGCAGGACTGCCTTTCACTTGGAGTCTGTCCGGTCTGGAAGAGGCAAGGACAGGTATCTGGGGTGAGAACTTTAGAATCACATTTGCGGTGGGGTCTGGTGTTATGGGTGGAGTCTGTGCTTTCCTCCCTGACACCGTGGACTCTTGGTGGGAGCTGGCAGCTTTGGGCATAATTGAGATGAGTACAACACACACCCGTGGAATGACTCAGAGCATAGGCCAGGCTAGCAGTTTCATTAGGAAAGGTGTCTTCACACCCATTGCTAGGACATTTATTCTAAAACCAAAGTTGGTGTCACCTTTTGCTGCTAAACAAGACCCTATGCCTCCTTCCAATGGCTTCCTCAAAAGTTTCCAAGAAATTCTCAAACTTTTCAGTCCCCACCCCCACCTCCATTTCTGCTTCTTGTCCCATTTCTGCATGTGCTTACGTGTGCTTGGATGGAAAACATAAAAGAAATGGAACTGAGGGCCCTGTCTAATTTCACTTGTGGAAAAGTTTTTGAAAGAAGAGGTGAGAAGATCCCTTTTGCATAGCACATTAGAATAATTTATGGAGAACTTTCTCCCTTCCAGCTAAGGAGGTGGTCAAGATGAGAGGATAAATCTTTAAAAGAATAATGTTTTCAAAATCAGGTTCCTTGCCCTCAATCCTTTGATGTATGAGTGTAAGAGTAGGTAGGACACATGGTGAAATATACATGAGAGCTCAGAAGAGAATAGCAGAGTGGAGGAAATATTAGTGTTTACATCAAAACTCAATTGAAACATTCATTTCAAGGTGATAGTTTATTATGTTGAATGCAATTTAGTCCCACAAGGATATTTCCTTTCCATCTCCAGGACTCTCCCCAGGTCTACACCGCCATCCCCACTTCCCACTTCCCTTCCTCCCCATATCGAGATGTGAGGAAGCAAAACACATCCACTGTGGAATTAGTTCTTTGTGGCTGCAGGCTTTGCAGACTGTAAAGGAAAGGAACAGGAAGAGGTAGAATCCTTTGGACTCTGCCGACAGTTCCCTAGCTTTTTGGAGACTTAGACAGTTTTAAACAGAGAATAAATTAACACAAAGGATTATCTTCTTGCAGAAAATCAACCAAAGTGATCAGCTTCAAACAAAACTGCCGTTCTTCTTGGGTGTGGTGATACACTCTTGTAATCCTAGCACTGTGGGAGGCTCAGGCAGGAGGATTGCTTAAACCCAGGAGTTCAAGACCAGCCTGAGCAACATAGGGACACCCCCCAACACTAAAAATAAACACAAAAATAAAATCAAACAAATACTATTATCCTTTTTCTTTCTTTAGCTTGTATCCCTCTTAGACACGCTTTAAGGAAATTCAACTACAGCAAAAGATAAGTGGAGGCAAAAGTGATCTCGTAGAGGAGGGCAAACTTGGAAAAGCAGCCTCGGCAGCCCTGGAGGCAGTGGGCCCACTGGCCGATGCCCACCTGGGGTTCGGTGAGCCCGTCATCTCTGCATGCAGCCAGCCGCCCAGGCAGCAGCGTTCAGCCAGGGATGCTGTGTGCAGCGCTCGCAGGCCTCCAGGTGGGCTTGACTTCTAAGCTGCTCCAAGGCTTTCTCAGCACCCTTCAGCAAAGCTTAGAATCTTGGATGAGGCACCTGCCTTCCCAGCAAGAGGCCTGTTTTCTCACCTGGCAGGTCCTGTCATGAAGCCACAGTAGGAGCAGGGACCTGGGGAGCCAAGGCCTGGCGGCTGCCCCTCCCCTCCACGCCCTGCCTGCACCTACTGTTTCTCTCTGCCCTTAGGAGTGACTTTGCCCTGAGCGTGGGACAGACAGGTCTGAGCTTAGACCTGCACACAGGCACTGAGGTGTGTTTTAAGACTGGAGAACTGCCTTCTACATGTGGCTATATGTAACAGCATGCGGCTAGTGTGTCAGAAGCTTATGTTTCAGATGTTCTGCTGGTACAGTGCTCAGTGAAAATGAAGGAGAGAGGGGATCATCCCCTTCTAACAGCTTCTATGCTCTCTCTCTTTATGCCAGTAGCAAACACTCTTCCTCGATTAGAAGCTTCGAAGCTGTGAATCCTGAGGGGAGGGGCAGAAGGAGGGGGAGGGAGAGGGGAGGAGAGAAGAACAAGATTTGGAAGTGACCTAAAAAATCCTTTATTCTAATTCCCTGTTTTGAAGTTTAGTATTGTGAGATCCAGAGAGAGGAGTGACCTTAAAATATTTTACGGAACGTTTGTGGCAAATCTAGATTCGAAATTCTGTCTCTTGACCGGACGTCACCACAGATCTCACTGGAAAAGATGGATGTCAAAAGCTGTGAAGATAATAGTAACCGATTAAAGTTTTCCAAAATTCTATTCTTTACCTGAAAGCTCACATTTGAACACTGGCAGTGGATACTGCGAGCTGGTTTCCATGAAGCAACTGACTCATTTCATTCCCTTTTGGGAAAATGGCTGCCAAATACCAAGTCTAATAACAACAGATCGTCCATCCTTCTTTCAAGCACATATTGTGCTCCATGAAAAGAGCGGCTAGCTCAGCTTGCAACTCAAACACAAGAGTGTTTTCTTGAGACAATCACACTACTTCATTGTGCGGCAGAAGTGTTTTGGGTGAGCCTTCCATCTCACCAGCAACGTTTTTAAAATTTGTACTCAAGATTTGAAATTTAATAAAATCAAGTGTTCTTTGTGTAATGAGGGCGTTCTTAAGTGAAACTGGCTTTTGGGTTTCCCTGCGAGCGTGCGGAGGTGAAGAGTGCGGCGACTACTCGCGCGGTGAGCTGCGTGTGCTTGGGTTGTCCGTGGCTGAGGCTCCTGCTGTCTTACCCAGCATTGCTTTTGCCCCATCAGTGCAAATATCAACACAGTGAAGAAGGCAAAGAATGTCCTGATATTATCCTGGCAATAGTTCTGACCTCCCTAAAAGGTCTCGGGCAGTCTTAGAGATTTGTGGATCACACCCTGAGAAGCACCAGATTAAAGAATCAGCAGATCTTTGAGTACCAAGGCTCTGGGACCAGAAGCCCTTTAGGTGTCTTCCTTGAGCTTTATCTGTAAGATAAGAAATGTCAAGGTGGCAATACAATTCTAGATAGATCCCTAGTACTGGTCTGTGCTATTACTGCCTTGACCTCTGAATGATATGACACAAAATCAATAGTTCGGACCATGGAGTCAGCCTGCTGGAAATCCACAAGGTAGTCCTGGAGGAAAATTTGATTTGTTTCAACAACAAAAGATAAAGGTCCTTGCAAAGTTACCATAAGCCTGAAGCTTAGAGCAAAGTTTCCCTGGAATTCTCATTTCCTGGTTTAGTTACGACCCCACTGGCAGCGGCCTAGGTCAGTGAGGCTGCCGCAAGCTTGGAACCTGCCCTGTGGTTGTCTTCACACGTCAGGCTTCGTTTTTCTCCTGAAGAGCAAGTTACTTCGATCTATTGACTGTAAAGTCATCTTGCCAGATTATTTTTATCCTTAAAATACTTAGGTTATATATAGACTCTCAGCAGTTGATGTTAAGTTGGGCAAAAAGTATAAATGAGACTTCTGGCCCCTACTGGGAGGTGCCGAGAAGTACAGAAGAGAAGCGAAAACACAGGCGCGGGGAGTGGTGCTCACTGCCTGATTTAGCCAGCGCCCTCCCAGATGCTTGGTCCCTCCAGAGCTGCCCGGGTGGGAGGGGGACTAGCTGCTCTCTGAAACTCTAGGCTCTAGGAGGTGCACCATAAAAACAGAAGTGGACGCAGGGACAGAGTCCCTAACTGGTCGAGGAGTGGATGGCATGCTCAATGTGACACCTGCCTGCCCCGTTTGTCTGGGCTGTTGCTGGAATCCCCCTGGTTCTGTGTATATCAGGACGCTCACCGCGTGCCCCCACCCCAGCCTGCAAACGTGCAAACACGCCACGCTCGCCTGCATGTTTGTACCTGGAATTGCTCTTTTGATGCCTTCTTTCTGGGGAACTTCTACTCATCCTTTAAATTCCACGTCATATGTCACCTCCTCTCGGTGATTTCTTTCCTTAAGTCTTTAGGTAACCAAGTAAGAATCCAGCCCTTCCCCCTCCTCTATGGTTTGGTAACTTTAATAATGCTACTCTCAAACATTTGTCACATTATATTATAGTTAATTATTTGCCCGGCTTTACCACTCAGTTTAAAATTCTCCAAGAGCTTTACAAATGTAAACAAGCTCTGTGTCAGGTACCGGCCAGGAGCTGGAAATATATTAAGTAAAAGAGGCATAGTTCTAACCCTGGCGGTATTCCTAGTCTAGTGCGGAAGGCAGATAATGCACCAGTAAAAATAAAGTATATTATGATGTGTTATAAAGAAAATAGAGGTACAGTGTTAGAAAAGATAGGGTGTTTAATTAATTTCTTATATTGCAAACATCCGGAACATTGTCTCTGGCACTGCAGGAGGTCATGCATTTTTGCCTGGTGCCCCTCATTGTGCCCCGATAGTACTGAGGACTTGAGAGGGTCACACAGAAAACCCAATGGAATGAACGGAAGGATGTGAAATGAAGGGACGGTGACAGAGGTGTGGGCAGAGTTCACAGTTCACATGTGGTGACTAGCAACAGTGGGAGTCATTTCTGTCCTTTGAAAAAAGGGCAAATAGCAGACCAGTTGCTGGGGACGGGGTGGGCTATGGCTTTGCAAGCAGAGCTGCCTGACAGGAGCCGGGTGATAGGACCCCTCAAACTCTCTCCTCCACCTCCCATGTCCTACTGGAGAATTCCTTTGGCCACACCCACCCAGAAGCAGAAGGCAAGGGAAGCTGGGGTGGTGGTGTCTGCAGAGAGCAGAGTCTCCAAGGCATAGCATAGGACAGGAAGGGCAGAGACTGGAACTGGACAATCAGTCGAAGAGCTGCCAGCTGACCCAGTTAAACGAGTGGACCTCAAATTCAGCAGCCTTTGGCCTTGGACAATTCTGAATCAAACCCCATGCCAATCTATGATCTACATTGGCCCTCCTGGAGACAGAGGTTATATAAGGGGTATTCCTTTAGACTCTGGAGCCAAGTATTTCACATGTGATCCTGCCTACCTACATCTAAGGAACAGAACCCTGGCCAAATAAAATTAAAGACAGAGGATAAAAGAGTAAGAGACCTAGCCGGGCACAGTGGCTCACTCCTGTAACCCCAGCACTTTGGGAGGCTGAGGCTGGAAAATACAAAATTAGCCGGGTGTGGTGGTGCATGCCTGTAATCCCAGCTACTCGGGAGGCTGAGGCAGGAGAATCACTTGAACCCGGGAAGCTAAGGTTGTGGTGAGCCGAGATCGCACCATTGCACTCCAGCCTGGGCAACAAGAGCAAAATTCCATCTCGGGGAAAAAAAAAAAAAAAACTAAGCGACCTGATGTCTCTCCCCTGGAGGAGCTGTGAATCCGTTTCACGAAGAAAACGATGTCCATGAATCAGATTTTATACTTACAGAACCATACATAGTGATTACAAATTAATATAAAACCATCTGAGTACTGCACATGCTTGAGGGCTTGGCAGAGATTAGGCATGATTAGAATCAGACTGAATTAATCAGGCAATAACATCTTCGATGTAGGATAAAGTTCAGTTAAATGGAGTTTGGAGGAACGTTGCCTCACCTGTAAAAATAGACTTTCTTCCCCAGACACTTAATTTTGGGGAATTCCGAAATAACTAGTTAATTTCACAGTAGATTTAAATGTGTCCTGGTTTATTTCTGTTTTCACAGAAAGACACATTCTGTCCACAATTAGAGATTTACTGAATCTGGGGAGAGATTTAGCATTGATCTGGCTTACCTGATTGATTTCCAATTCCCCAGAGACTCGAAGCAGGTATGGATTCAGACGTTTATGCAGCTAATCATTCTCTATTCATGTTCACTGGGCCTGTCTTAGTCACTCATTTTTCTCTTTAGAGCCACAGGGTAGTTGATGAAATGACAATCAATTTCACATCAGATGTTTAGGAATGACCATGGATGACTTTTTAATAGATGCCACATATAGAATCACAATCATTTATAAATCATTCTCCGTCCCCCTCCATCTCCCAGTTTGTTTTGCTTCCCTTCCTCCCAATCCATAACTGGGCTTTTTGAATCATTTGAACACCAAGTATTTAAATATTCTCTCTTTTACCATGGAGGCAGCGTTGTACGATAGAGGCAGCTCCCTCTTGGGACCTCCACACTTGGAAGTATGTTTCTCAACTTCAGGTCTCCACACCAGGCTGAGAAGAGGCAGTCGGACTCTCCAAGGCTTTATGGGGAGAGAGCAGACTCAGAAGTGTCCCCACTTCTGATGGTTAAATCGGAATCATCTTTGCTTGTTGATTTTAAATTCCTGTAAGCGTTTCATCTATGCCCCTGTGATGATGTGCCCAACCGGGAAAGGCAGACAACAAATAGATGAAGTTAATAACGAGAAACGTCTGTGAGGAGCAGCCCTGGGAGAGCAGTGTTCCAGGCAAAAGTAACAGCAGCAACAAAAGTTCTGAACCTGGGACCAGTGTGGCACTTGTGGAGACTCCTGGTGCACACTGAGTGTGGCTGGGGTACAGTGACAAGGGGCAGACAAGGAGATGGAGTCTGCAAGTGTCTGCAAGTGACTGTTAGAAAAGGGTGCAGGTGCCACATGTGACATAAATGCCATGTGACATTTTTAAGAAGTCTGGGTTTGATAGCAGGTGTAATAGAAAGCCACCAGAGGTTTTGAGGTGACAGAAGTGTGAGCTGATCTATCAATGTGTAAGAGGGCCAACATGATTAGAGCAGGGCCAGTCAGAGCCTGCCGCAGTGGTCCTGTGCCTGGACTCAGGTGGGAAGGGTGGGAAAAATGAGATAGACTCATATTCGGAATAAACCTGAAGCCAGAGCCTACAGTGCCTGCTGATGGGTGACCAGGAAAAGAGAAGAATCAAAGATGACATCTAGGGTTTCAGCCTGAGAAAGTGAGAACAGCAATGGAGTTTACCAAGATTGAGACTCTATGAAGGGCAGCAGATTTCAGGGGAGGAGAGTGGTGGTGAAAAGGAAAAGTCAGTTTTGTTCATTATGCATATTTAAGGGCGCTGTTGGACATCCAAGTGAAGTTGCCATGTGGATGGTTAGATTGAAGGACTTGAGAAGAGGGATTGGGAATAGAGGTGTGCATCTCAAAGCCAGTAGGGATGAGTGGTTTTCCTGGGCATGAAGTCAGTGAGATGACACAGGGAGTGAGAGCTGATCCGGAAGAGGAGGGACAACCAGCCAAGACTGAGACAGACGACGGAGGGTCAGGTGGAAGAAAAGCCTGGAGCGTGCTGTCCCAGAAGCCAGTTGAGAAAAGTGCTTCAAGGGGAAGAAGGAGTCCTCTGTGCTAAAAGGTACTGAATAGAATGAGAGGAAATTTAATCGTTGTTTTTTGCACAGGGGAGTTCCTAGTTGATCTTGACAATGGCAATTTCGATAGCAAAATGGGAACAGAGCCTAACTGGAGTGGATGGAAACCAGCGGACAGAAAGTACAAAGTGCAAACCATATGTGATCTTTTACAAAGAGTTTTGTTTTGCAAGGGAGCAGAGAAACAGGGCAGTTAAAAGAGGGAAGGGCAGGGAGCCAAGAGAAGGTTTGGGATGTTTATGATGATGATTATGATAATGACCATGATCATCATAATCACAATGCACGCCATGCGTTGAGGGCTTACCATGTGCCAGGCATTGTGCCAAGCAGTCTCCATCATGAGCTCAAGGCATTTTTCAACAAACCTAGAAAGAAGGCTCTGACATTATCACCAGTGTAGAGGTGAGAGAACTAAGGATCAGGGTCCCAAATCTGGTGAATGATGAACTGGGAGTCCAACCGAGATGTGTCATAAACACAGCAGATGGAGGTGTTCCCGTTCAAAGGCCAGCTGAAAATGAATGAAATTCTTAACTGTTGTTAATCAAGACCTCTTGCGGTTGCAAGGGATAGAACACCACCTCAAACTGACTCAAGGGAGTAAAAAAGTGAGGGAGGTTTAATTCAGGTATCTCAAAAGCCTCTAAGAAGATCTGACTTCAGAATAACTGGATTCAGGGGCTCAAAAGGTGTAATTAGGTTCCTCTCCATCCTTGGGCTCAGGCCTCTGCTTTCCACTCTGTTGCCCTTAGTCTTGGGCAGGTTCCCCATGTGCTGGCATCTGGCAGATCACCGCTCACTTCTAACCATTTGGAAAATCCAGGAGTCAAAGTCTCATGTGGCTGGGTGGCTCTTATTGCATGACTTTGGCCACCTGCTCATCTGGGAAGCAATCACTATCCCCAAGGACATACAGGGTTTTCAATGGGACTGGCCCACATGCTTGGCTCCAGAGCCAGCAGGACTGATCTGGACATAGAGGTTGCTCTCTAAAGGCAACATCCAGGTGCCACGAACAAAGGAAGGGACCCTGGGCTGGCAGTGAAGGGCAGATGTCCACTAAAGTGTGAAGCACATGGACATGAGCTCTCCTGCAGACGTGTCAAGGTAGGCTTGCCAGCCTTCTGCCCAAGTATAAGCTCTACGACGGCAGTTATCTTTTTAGTCCTGTTTGTCAAGTACAGTTTCTAGCACAGTGACAGGCACACCATAGGCTCAGGTTTAAAAATATGTTTATTGAATAATGGAGTGACCTCACACGATTCTTCTATAATGCTGGTCTGTTTCACTTGGTTTAGTTACTGGTCATTTTAATTTGAGCTAGAGAGCTCTTCCTGTATTTGAAACTCATCATTACTTTTCCTAACTACAATTCTCCAACTCTCCAAAACCCTTAGTTTATTTGGAAATAGGGTATTCAATTAATGCCCTACTCATCAGAACAGTGTTTTGGGTGTTATTTTATTCAAAGGGGTGAAAAAAATGGCTTTAGTGTAAAATCTTCAAATCTCTTTGTGATGTCCCCTGAGGGTATGAACCTGGTGGTTTAGCCAGAATTGAAATCCCCACAAATTCTAAGGAAGCTTTGCTTTGTTGAACCCCTGGGGGTTTATCTCCTCCCTGCTGACTCTGTAAGGTGAGGCAGAGCTCTGGGGAAAGACAGATGCATGACAAAAAGCTGTTTGGGGTATATTTGCTTCTGATACTGAAATGCCTGTGGCAGAGCCGTCCATCTGGAAAATGCAGGCTCGGGCAGTGGAGAGAGGAACAGCACAGAATCCTTGTACAGGATTTGAAATGTTGTCTTGTGTGCGGGGTCAGTGGGAGGATGCTGAAGGGCTTGGGCTGCCTAGAAGACATTTGAGCTCTGTGCTATGGTTGTGGGGAGAGGCTTACAGGAAAAAATACAGAATGCCAGTCTCATCCTATGGCGACGTGATGCCTTTTTTCCCAATGGTCATCAGGAGATAGCCATGTGCTACTGGGGAGATATGTGAACCGAGGAGTGGGGCAGGCAAGTGAGAATGGTAGAGGGCTAAAAAACAAAAACCCAGCAAAACCTCCTGGAAGGCATGCCGAAGAGAAGCGTAGTGTGGTGAGTACCTGGAACAGGAAGGGGCGCGTTAACAATGACGCTCAGGGGCTGCAGCGCTGGACTGTCCGGGCGCAGACTCTTAACTTCTTCACTCTTCCTTTTTTCAGTTGGGAGACTTCAGGCAAGATCCAGATCGTCTGTGTCTCAGTTCCCCTGTTGGTAAAATACGGGTAATAAAATAGTACTGCTTCACGGATGCTAGACACGCGTTGATATATTTAAAGCATTTTAAACAGTGCTCGGCACAGAGAAATCAATATGTGTGGGTTTGTTTCCATTGTTATTAGTCTGAATGGGAAAAAGATGGGAATGTAAGTCTGAGTGTGCATGGGAGAAGTTATGAGCTTTGGTGTAAATATTCAGAGGGCATAAGCTTTAGAGGGGTGTGTGTGTGTGTGTGTGTGTGTGTGTGTGTGTGTGTGCGCGCGCGCGCACGGAGGAGGGATAGGAGGAGGCAAGGCTGGTCTGAGATGGATCTCTTCTGGCTGTATGCAAAATATAATATTTTAACATTCTGGGGACAAAGAGCACCTGTTGGGTGTCTCGCAAGTTTGAGAAGAGCAATTGCTCTGAAGTCAGAAATGGAATTACTGTCATGGAAAGAAGCAGAGGCTGATGTGAATAATTAAGCCTCCTAATGAGAGCATTAATATTTCCCCAATAGATTGATTTAGTGTTTCTTTCTCTGGGATTGTTGCACAAACTTACCTGAGCTGGCCATCTATCTTGATTGTTCAGGACAAACTGCACTGAAAAAAAAAAAAAAAGAAGGAAGAAGCAGCTGGTAGACCATTTAGTTTCACACTGCAATGTGAAACTAAATCTTAAGAAGGGAGGCCTACATCCAGGAAATGGTGAGCCCATGGCATGGTCCTGAGTGGGAGGACACAGACATTAGGACTCCAAAACAAGTCCTCACTGGGCTCCACCTCATTATTCCTTATTGATTTTTACGTTATAAGTTGGCTCACTTCATCAGCCCACTACCCCAGCACGTAATGTGCCAGACACTTGTGTCTTCCAAATGGATTTGGAAACTGAGGTCAACTTTTGTTTAACCATAAGAACACCCATGGGTAGAAATAATTTGCTCATTACAGGTAAACCACTGGACAAGTAAGGTAGGATGTGTCTCTGCCAGGGTTCAATCAGAGTAGCATGTATGTATATATAAATGAAGTTACTGCAAGGAATGGTCTACCCCATTGCAGATGATAGCTAAACAAGACCAAAGTTCTTAGGGTGGACAGTCAGGAGAGGAAGATCATGAACAAACTAGAATCCAGTGGGCAGGAGGTTAAACTGAGTGTCTAAAGGTGGCAGCCAGGAAGGAAGGATTGGGAGAAGGAGAGCTGTGCTGGCCAAGGGGGTGTTTAGACTCTTTCCCTCAGGGACGGACTACGCTCATTTACAGACTCTCAACTTGTTAAGTCATGCTCACGGAAGACAATCTCCCTTTCGATTAATTTAAAGTCAACTGGTGAGAGATTTCCACCATAGCTACAAAATCCTTGCACAGGAGCACCTAGATCAGCGTTTGGCGAAATAACTGAGAGAAGAGGCATGCGTGCTAGAGTGGCAGCTACTGCCCTCCATCCTCCTGAGGGGGTCTCCCCTGTAGCCCAGCTAACTGGAAATACACTAGAATGTGGATTCCGGGGCTGCCGTTCAGCCTAGCTGAGCTGACACATAAAAAAGCCCTCACAGATGGAGAGCACAGCACGGGAGTGAAACCAGCTTCCAGGAGAACTCTGTCCTGCAGGTTGACAGGTTACAAATCAGATTATAAGACTGCCCATATTTATCATACTCTGTGTGCACCTCATGTCATTGATATTAGCACTTCACATTTACGTGCAATTTCATGAATTCCAAGCATTTCCTCATCTGCAATCAACTTCTCTTTTGTTTTGCTTTGCTTTGGACTTTTTAACATTCAAATAGAAGTGATGGGTATTAGTCTTCCTCATTTTACAAACAAAGACACTAAGGGCCACAGAAGTCAAGTTGCTTACTGAAAGGTCACATGATTAGCTTGTGGGAAGACAGATGTGTCAGATCTTCCAACTCCAAGTCCAGGGCTCACTCCGCTATCCCAGGCTGCCCATAGCTGCCCGCGATAAGAGGCAGCTTGCTCAGTAGACAGACCATTCTCTTCCCTGGTGACAATTCCAGTTGCCACTGAGTCTTCTAAAGCAATAGGAGCTGACCTGAAGGGGTTATGTTCAGATTATGGCCGTGGGCTTCCCTTGCTGATGCGTAAGTTCCTTTTTATGTAATTAATAGTCTTGGAAATCTGAAAATCACATAGAGCCCAATGTTACGCTCACAGGAAGTTCCATATTTGAAGGAAAACCACTAGATTGTAAGCCTCAGAAGGCAGGGATATTTATGCCGTTTCCTGCTGTATCCGTAGTGGTAAGAGTGAAGTCTGCCACATAGCAGGTTTTTGGTAAATATTTTTGTATACATAGTAATGCTTAATGAAGCTGCTAATCTTGAATCAATGGAAAACATTTATCTGTTATTGAACTTTTGTAAAGTAAGATCAACTAGACTTTCAAACCGACTGAATTTATTAATGATACTAGCTTGCTCGGTACTTTGTGGTCAAAATGCACTTTATGTACACTGGCATTCTGGGAAACATGTCCTAAATACCTTCAAAGAGCCACAGCTTAGAGTAATTCAAGAGAAGACAGAGTTCCAGACCTTAATCTTGAAAGACAGTGTCTCTCTGGGGCATAACAGCAAAGCATCTCTAGTATCAGCTCTGCCTAGTACTGTATGGTTCTTTCTTCTGGGGTATCTTGTCAGTAAGAACCATGAGACCATGGGGAAAAAAAATGTTTTATTGTTTTGTTTCTAAGTAAGTAAGTGCCAAAGACAAAGAGAGACTTTCATCTCTTCTCAAGGCAACGCAAAGTCACAAGATTAATTAACCTGCAATACACTGAGAACTGCTCTTTATCCAGTAGGTGCTCTCTGTCTGTTTAGAGTGTGTAGTTTCCGGCGCTAAGTGGTATGATGAGTTGGCTGCATTCTCATATGGGGTTTTAGACGTCTCTCCTAATGCAGTCAGTAGTGCTTGTGATGGGCAGTGGAGCACAGTGGTTAATCAGAGCTGCTCTCTAGTCCCTCTGCTTGTATTTGAAACTCGATGTTACTGTTTGTCGATTGAGTTCATGCACGCCTGTGTCTCAGCTTCTTCTCTGATAAGATGGAGACAATAAGAGTACATGCCTCATAGGATTGTTGTAAAAATTAAAATGCATTAATTATGCAAAGCTCCTATGAAATTGTCTGGCCTCGGACAAATTTTTTGTATTAGTTGGGGAGTTAGCATCCCGCATGGAATCAGCAGGATATTCCATCTGGGGAAGCCGGGCATGCGTCTTACCTTCTTCCTCAAGCCTGATGAGAGTGTCTGGGCAGGGTGGGGCAGGAGGGCAGTGGGTGCTGTGGCCTTGGGCCTCCGGGAATCCTCAGTTTCTGGACAAGGACAAATAGGGCAGAAACCCTCTCACAGTCCCCTGGCCGTAGCATGTGCCACATAGAAATGGAGAGTGTCTTGCTCTCAGAGGAAGCCTGGCTAATGTCTCCCAGGGGGTTCTTCGCATTCAGAATTCAGACAAATTGCTGCTTTTTAATTAACAGAGCCCCAACAACTCTGTTATCTGTCTTCTCATGAATCTATTTTCTCTCGAATCCTTTCTCCTTTTCCCACCCTGTCTGCTTCCGAGCTGTAATCTTTCAAGCCGCTCCCTGAGGAGTGGGCTGGGGAAGGAAGCGGCAGAGAGATGGAGGAGGGGTAGGGAAGTGTAGCCGGAGTGATGGATGGCCAGTGACCCCCGGCCAGCAGTCACCAGTCTGTCTGTGTACATCTGTGGGAGACCTCAGCTGGAGCATGTGGGCCACAGTGCCATCCACAGCTGGGTGTTATTAAAGATCGGGCAGAATTCCCTGACAGAAACAAGTGGAGGAAGCATTCGGGAATGGATCCCAAATACCCCATTAATTTAAGTTTAATAGGACAGTTATTGAATAATAAATAACAACCGAATCAAGGAAACATATTTATCAAAGACTTATGGCCAGATAATGCAATTGCGGCTACACCAGTTGAGAAGCCACAGGACGAATAGCTACATCATGAGGAAGACATGCCCCCAGTGACTGTCTGGATGAACTCAGAGGAACACTCATGGCTCTATCCTGTCCTGCCAACCCTCTGGGGTTTCCCCTAAAAGTGGCATGTTCTGCTCAGGCTGAGGTAGCCCCATCCGTGGAGAAGGTGACACACATTTCCACACTGGGCCACGTGAAGCTGTGTTCAGATTTTGTTCTCCTGAGCTTCCTCTGTGAGGTCTGTGTGATGGAAATGCAAGATATGATCACCTTGTCTCAATCACCATTTCAGATCTGACCTACAACTCTGTTTGAAGCATTCTCTGTTTCCAGAAAACAGCTTCTTTCCGGCTTCGTTCCCAGCAGGGCACTTTAAAATGGCTTTTGGAAAAAAAAGTGTAAAGTTAAAAATATCCCCTTGCACTCCCCTGCTCCTAACTTATTAGAACAACGCCTAAGGCAGCAGGGGTGTCATTGGCAGTTCTACTTGTGATGGGTCTGGAAGAGTTGATATGTTTATGAATATTTACATCTCCAAGAGGAGACTGCTGTTAAGTAGATTTTTTAAAAAATCTATAAATTTCCTCTTGTGGGATTAAAATGCTATGGGCCACAACATAGGCAGAGGAAAGAATGCAAGGGGAAAGGAAGAGGGAACCGTGGTACAGAACCCCTAATCCTGTACTCTACAGACCCCCACATGCCAGGGGCTATGCAGGGAGGAATGTGGGCCAAGTGTTAGCTGGTAGGTGCCTGGAGTTGTGCTGTGTTCTCCCAGCTTCCTTTTCCTATGATGCCTATGATGCTGTCTGCTGTTAGACGAAAAGCTCCTGGCATTGAAATCTACGAGCAGAGGACAAGGGGAGGGAGGCCGTGGCTCATTCCTGCAAGAGCAAACTGTAAGAATGGAGAGGGCAGAGGTCTGCGTGTCGGGCAGAAAGGGCGTCAGGATACGATGTTCTTTAGCGGAATGGCTACTCGGCAAATTTGATTGTTAGTCATTTTCACACTGTCAAATATGAACTACTGCTTCTTGCTTGCCTCTGTAAATACACTGCCTCCTTCCAAAGAACTTTAATATTTAAAATGTGGGAAATTTTTCAAAGGCGTTGACCAAGTACAAAGGAGGTATGAGGTTCTCCTCCTTAGCTTTCCCGGAGAATCTAGATAAGTCACTTGAAAACACAGCGAGTCAAGAACTAGAGGGTGTACAGGTTCTCACGCACTTCCCCAGGTCAAACCTCGGGCTGATGTCTCCAGAGCGAGACAAAGGCAGAAACCTCAGCTCTTAGTCACATTTCATGAGGATGGAGAACAGGGCTATCTTTCCTTTCCACAAGCCCCTTGCCGGTGAGCATCTTGTAGCTTCACGTGCTAAGCAGTAACTCCTGCTGACTGTCAGGGACTTGGCTCACCTCTTGCTTGGCTACAGGCGGCCATCGGAAGCAGGTGACTATTGAGCCATTACAGTGCCCTAATTTGCAAGTTACTTTGAGAAGAAGCCTTCCTTTGGCAGGCTGTCTAACCATTATGAAGCTGTCTACCAGTAGGCAGTCTTGTGCACATCTCTCAGCTAATTTAGAGAAGCCCAGAGTATGCCTCTAACATGCTAGAAGATGCAGACATCCCTGGATGCACACTGTTCAGTGAATGTGAAGCCCAATGACGGGTGATGCTCCCGATTGGGAGAGGGAAGAAGATGGCAGAGACCAGCTCACAGGGCAGAGCTCTCCGGTGGGGAGGCGGCATCCCACCTTGGCCAAGAGTGAAACCCTGACCCTTTATCATCTATTTTAGACAGACTGAATTTTCATTTCTCCTCTCCAATGACGGTGCTACATCACTGAGCAGTTGCCACTCCTTTTCAGAGCTCTGTCCAGAAGCCAGATAGCTTGTGTTTTTGAAGGAATGAGAGGAAATCATCTATGACTGTCCCTCTGGGGTGGGTGGGTCCCTTGAAGACCATAGAGGAGGCCCTGAGAACAGGTTTCCCTGGCTTGAAGGGTCAACCATCTCAGGAGGGGACAAAATGCAGACGTGAAATAACGATGTGACGTGAATTAGAATCCATCCTGCCAGCAGGTGTGAAAGAATACACCCCAAGGTTGGTGAAGGAATTGCTTAGGGAACCCCAGCTTTGGAGCAGAGCCGGGGGTATGTGTGAGGGGCAGGATTTGGGTCTCTTGGCTGACTTCCTGGGCTTCTTTGACTAGGGATTTGAACCAGCTCTAGGACAGTATCCAACTTTTCCCTCAAAGATGACTTTTGTGGATTCTGAAAAACGTGGTTATTCTCTTGCTTATAACCAAAGATGGGAAAGCACTTGAAAGAGGAGCGGTTCCAGATCATCTTCTGAGATTCAGGGCTGGTCATTAGTGTCCTCATTTGGAAATGAGAGACTGGTTTCTGGGGCCTGTCTTTCACCAGGGTTTCATGAATCTGTGACTGTTCACTCCAGTTCTTTTGAACTGTAGAGTCTCGTTCCATATGCTCCCCAGTATGGAACAGACTTCCAAGAGCACAGGCTTCCTATCATTCTACCAGGATTCAAAGCCTGGCTCTGCTAACCACTAGCTCTGTGACCTGGGCAAGCTACTTCGCCTCTCTGTGCCTCAGTTTCCTCGTTTATAAAGTATGAATCACCATAGCACCTACTTCCTAGAACTGGGTGTGGATTAAAAGAAGTAATACATACCAGGTGCTTGGCTGAGAGTAAACATTCAATAAATATGGCTTCTTATTAACATATGGCTGCTCGCCCTCGGCCTCTTTTTTGGGTTCTTCCCTTGATAAACTTTTAATGACTGGTGCGACTCAATCCTTTAAACTGGGCTAGTCAATTTCCCCTTCCTTCTTCACAATTTAGCCTCTCTCCTTAGTGAGTTTATCTACTCCCCTGTTCTCTGTGCCGCATGCTAAAGAGTCATGGCTTACAAAGCATTGCATGATCTGGCCATTGCTTATTGCCTTTCTTATTGTATTCCTACAGATATTCTTTGCCTCAAATCTCTACATTTACTCTCTCTTACCCCTTTCTCTAGCTCCCGCCTTCAACAGGAGGATGCACGTGGATGCACACCCATGCGCCCCTGTCCACACTCACATGCAAACACATGCACACACCCTCCTCCCCTGGCTTAGTCCCACTGCTCTTTCTGACTTCATCTTAGACCTGGCTCCCTTGTGGAAGGCTTTCCTGATCCTCTCCATAGGATAGCAAAGATCTCCCTCATAGCATTAAACACACAGGACACTAAGTTTCTGGCCATATGTCAGCATCTCCCACAAGACGGTAAGCCTGGTGAGAACGGTTATTGTCTGCTGTGCCCCCCTCAATTCAGTGTAGTGCCTGGCACCTGGAAGATCACCAGTAAGTATTTATTTTAAGTGAATGCATGTACAAATGAATAAAGGTGTCAACAGACGAATTCCCTCTTGAATATACTCCTTTTGTTGAAAGCGTTTCTGGCTTGCAATTATTTGAGATCTATCTGCTATGAACAATTTGTCTGGCTTTAGCTCGTTATGTTTCTGTCCCCCTTTTTTTTCCGGTGCTTTTCATCATGCACATAAAAGTAACTGCACACAATCACTCACAATTGGGAGCATCAGTGGATGTACAAAAAAAAAAAAAAAATGCATGAAGAAGGCTCTGCATGGGCAAGGGCTGATTCTGTTTGTCAGGATGCATGTTGTCTAATCCTGCACACACCAAGGCTGCAGACTGTGGCACAGACCCTCCTAAAGCAATATCACAATGAGGCTGGAAATCTATTTCCCTGGGTGTGCGCAGCTGCCACCTAACACTTTGGAGAACAGCAGGTGGTTCATGAAGAAGGCAGAAAGGGAAGGCTGGCTAATTTCAGAGCTGAGGAGCAGAGGGGCTGATGAGTGGAGCCCTTGGTCAGCCTGGCATCCTCAAAGCCAGAGGTAATGAGAAAAATGGCTCCTTAAGAACGGCTTGGTGGGGTTTCATATGTGCTCTCTCACGATCAATTCCAGAGGAAATTTAGGCCGGTTTCAAGTCAAAGTAGGATTTTTTTGAACAACCAGAAACAGAACACTGCACCTGGACCCACAATCCCAGCTGGGCTCTCTCTGCCGCTTGTATCCACCCTGGTAATAAAGATTCTCCAACAAGAGGAGAGTGGACGAGGTGGAAGATGGAAGGGAATCCATGTGTGGTTTGCTTGAGCAGACCTGGCTGCGCGGGGGTCCACATGTGTTTGTGCGGGGTAAGTCGACAGAGATGGCTGACGAAATGTGGAAAGTATCGCCTCTGAGACATGCTGGGCATCTGCAAGAGTTTTGCGGAAAGTCTTTTCAATGTGGAACTGCACGTGGGAGACTCTTTTCTCTCTTAATTTCATCCCATGATTTTCTCCCTTGATAATTAAATTACAGTAGCAGGTTGATGCCAAAAATAGAGGGGGCGGCTCAGGTGTCTTCAAAATTAAGTTTCGCCCATGACAGAAATATGACTTGGTTACACTGAGGCTTCTTGCTTCTGGGAGTAGCTGAGGGTTCCAGTGTTAACTTTGGCCGTTAAAGGCACCCTCCGTTAACATTCGGAAACTAGCCAGCGTCTAACCCTGTGGTTCCCTGGAAGAACGTAACTGTAGAGCTAGCCTTGGGCAAAATCCAAAAGGACAGGGTAATAGTTAACCTGGACCACTCACTAACAGTGTTACTCTGAGCTTCAGGAAGCCAGTGTGGGAACAATGTTTGGGATTAGAGTCCCTCCGACTAGCCTATTGGGAGAGTTGAGCAGTTGATTTCTGTGGATATGACACCAGCACTTACATTCCCTTCTGCACCATGTGCGTCCCTCTCTGCCTCTCTGCCGGCCCACCTGTAAGGTGGCGGTCATGATGCGCCTCGCCGGCAGAACTGTCCAAAGACTGAGAATGCATCTGTCAAAGGGCTTATACGTCGTCCAGTGCTCCATGCCTGAGGGCCACGTGTTTATTTGCTTTCTCTCCACCCTGTCCACGTGAGGCCATTCCTATCCATTAGGCTCCCAGGCCCCTTTCTCATTAATGCTGGGCAAGGTCGCTGTGTGTGGAGGGTGAGGGCTGGCCACGTGGGCAAGGCCCTCAGCATTCCTCGAGTGCTGCAGCTGTGCAGTACCAGGAGCCCGCCTTCATCAAACAGGAGCCAGGGCCTTGTTGTGTTTCCATGTCACACGTGACTGTGGACCTAATGGTGGTGATTAGTCAGTGTCCAGCGGGGGAATGAGCAGGCTCCCCCACCCCCAGCTCTGCACGGCGTGCTGAGTGATGCGTTGGAGGAGGGGGATGGCAAGGTCGTTTGCCAATAGGACTGGATATTGATCCCTGGAGCCAGGTCCTGGGATTTGGAGGCGACTCACAGCCCCTTTTGTGGAATACAGAACAGTGTTGCCTTCTTGAGGGCTCTAAGCACCCGGGGGGCCAGAAGGGATGCTGCTCTTTGGGATTGGAGGGGCCTGAAGAAGACCTATATAGAGTGGTATCAGAAGTGTTGTGACTTTGAGGGGTTTTTGTCTTTTTAAATACATTCTTCCATCCTTTTCCATTCTTAATTCATAAAGCTGTATTCCCAGGGATGCAGCCCCATCGTGCTGATAGAAGATTCTTTGGATCAAGGCAACAAGGGGGTATAGGATGTTTCCTTTGAAAAACACGAAAAAGTCATCTTAGAGTTAAGAGCAAAGGGAATCATGACGCAGTTGCTGGAAGAGGCCAGGCTAGGATACTCGGAGATATAGGGCAGGATGCCTTTCTCCTTTCCTGGAAGTTATTCCTCATCTACTTCTAGATGAAAGTCTTACACGGCAATTGACAAGTGCAGAGAGACTGCAGAGAGTGGGAGATAGCGGTGGCAACGGCAGCGGAAAGAGAGGCGAACGCATTGAGAGGCAGCTCCCAGCCATAAGGTGTCACTGCTGTTCGGAAGTTGGTTCAATCAATATTAATAACATGATGCCATCACCGAAGATTTATTGATACATTGAGCACTTACTGTGGGCCGAAGCTGTAGCCAAGTGCTTTATAAGCATTATCTAATTTTATCCTCCGCAGCCCTAAAAAGTGGTGGCTGTTGTTCTTCTCATCACACAGATTAAAACCAAACGTGCACCCATGAGTAAGAATCCCAAATGGTGAAAGTCTAAGTAAGTTTTCCAAGGTCAGAGCCAAAAAATGCTTGGGGATTAACTAACAAGCTGAGATTTGAACTCAAACTCTCCAAAATAGTTAATCCTATCATCAAGCTTTTTTCCAGCTAACTTGCAGTATTTCTCAGCCTTTTATAGTCCAAGCCCCCATAAAGCTTCCTGATTCCTTCCCTGCTGATCTCTACCAGGTAAGAAGATGTTCTGTGTGGTTTTACATTCAGCTCTTTGTATTATGAAATCTACAGGTATCGTTGCTTTTAAACTGCACAAACCACTTCTCAGAGTGTTTGATGTGCTTCCCTGTACTTCACCCTTTCTCCTTCTCCCATCCTGGTGGTATTGACTTACATATTAATGCGAGAGCACTTACTGAGCTCCTACAGAGAGAGGCAGTCATGTACGTGCAGTTCTGAATGACTCGCTGCCCCGCCCAACCAAGCAAGAGACCCCGGTCCTGTAGCAGGTGCTCAGGTACTCATTCCTGAAGGATGTCCTGCCACTTCTACACAAGGTGGATCCTGCCCCTCTTGCCGAATTCCTTCCAAGCCAAGTCCTCAGTAAAGCCCTTTTCAGACGTCCAACCCTCCTCCTGACACATGTGTGCAGGAATTAAAAGAAAACATCCCCATAGGGGAGTCGTGGACAATCAGTTTGGAGGGACTGGAGGGGCCAGAAGGGAAAAGGCTTTGACTCATAGGAAAAGAGTTTGACGCTTTGGGTTGCTTTAACTAAAAGCAATGGGAAATGACTGAAGGTGTGTGAGGAAGAGAGCAGAGTTTTAGGGAGATGAGTGGAGGCTATAGGTTGTGGAGTAGGTTGGGTAAATGTTAGGAGTGAGCTTGAGAAGAGCTGGAATAGCTCAGTCGTGCAGTGTGAGGAGGAGGTCGTATGAGGCATTCTCAGAGGTGAAAATATTTTTATTTAAGGGAGTCAAACAGTGTGGTTTAAAAATGCTATAAAATTCAACAGCTTTTATCCAGCAGTCAAAATTAAGGAGTTGACTTGAGGATGACACTAATTCTGGACATTTTCTGCTTGGTTGCTGAGGAGGTGAGGAAGTAGGAAATAGAGGGTCTGCCCTCCCCTATCTTTTTTTTTTTTTGAGACAGAGTTTCGCACTGTCGCTCAGGCTGTAGTGCAGTGGTGTGATCTCAGCTCACTGCAAGCTCTGCCTCCCAGGTTCAAGTGATTCTCCTGCCTCTACCTCTCAAGTAGCTGGGATTACAGGTGCCCACCACCACGCCCAACTACTATTTTGTATTTTTAGTAGAGATGGAGTTTCAGTATGTTGGTCAGGCTGGTCTCAAACTCCTGACCTCGTGATGAGCCCGCCTCAGCCTCCCAAAGTTGCCCTCCACCATCTTTCACGTGAATGAGGATCCTTGCTTTCAGTCTGTGACGTCTGCCTGATGATTGGCAATTCACACGCAGGTACACCCACCCATGATTGCCAAGAAGGACGTTTTAGCTGGTGTCACTGGGATTCCTGAGCCGCATCTCCCTGGTCCCAGCACCTGGGGAGCTTCCTGTAATGCCCACCCGGACATTGGGAATGCAAACACCATCCACCCCCTGTTCATGTGGGCACCACCATCCAATGGGTATACAGCCCACTCTTCAAATGAGTGCAGTGAGGGGACAGGGAGTGCACAAAGCACACTTCACTGTTCAGAGTACACCCAACCCAAGTGCCTCTGATCAGGGCTGGAGGACTTTGGAAGGCATGAGGGGGCAAGGACGTGGGGGACATGTAATAAATGTATAAACTAGTCCTTGGTTCCCCGTGCCCCTCCTGAGACCTGCTGAGGTTGTCTTGAGCACAGGGCTCCCGACAGAAGGTGATGTGAGGGCAGGAGGTTGGCTCCTGCTGGAGCACACAGATGTTGCCTTACCTTTTCAGGGGCAAAGATCTTAAGGCTAAGCTGTGGCAAGGATAAAGCCTATGATCTTTTCCTCTCCCTGGCACTCCCCTGCCAATCCTCTGCCTGTGGAATGTGCTCTGAAGGCACTGAAAAGGCCTTGGAGTTCTGAAATCTTAAAACACATGGATGAGAAAACAAGCCCCAGCCAGCATAGGAAGTGGGAATGGGGGCATTTGCCACTTTACTGCTAACTGCTTTGAAAGAAAAGAGACAGGTGTGGGTCCCGCTGATTTCCGAAACTGTCACAGATGAGAAGCAGCGTGAGACGGCAGGACGCTTTGTAGCTCTCAGTCTGGCACCCTTGCCAAGATCACAGAGACTTGGAGGAGTTGTTTCAACCAAAAACAGCAGTGGTTTTTTTTTTTTTTTTTTTTTTTTGGCAACATAGAGGCAACAGTGAGTCGGAAGAACAGGAGGGGGATCAACCCTATTACAACCAAGTTTTGTTTTTTAAAATCTTGGCCTGAACTCACCTTAGACAGCAGAATGTTGTGGGATCATAACTCAGCCATGCCACTTGTTAGCTGTGTGACGTTGGGATATGTACTTAACCTCTCTGTGCAGCAGTTTCATCATCTGTAATGAGGGATAATAATGGTCCCTATAAAAATAGGGATTTTTGAAGAGTTAAGTTATGCATTCTCTAATATCTCTGGGCTAGAGCCTGGCATTATATAATAACTCAATTTTAGTTGCCATTGTTTAGGAAAAAAATTAAAATCATGAATCTTTTTATATCTGTCAATATATATTAATGACCATGGTCTTCTGATAATCATAGCCCATGTTGGCTAACCAACAACCTTGAGGCGGAATTTACTACTTTTCTCACATTTTACAGATAAATAAACGAAAGCCTAAACATGTTCTATAGGACCGTGAAAGGAACGGTGAGGAAGAGCTAGGAGATGAGTGTCCCACCCGAGCCATAAGCAAACTCAGAGGGACAGTAAGACAGGTGCTGATTGGGACCAAAGGCATGGCCCACATAGCATGGCTGGATATGGGAAGAGACAGACAGGGCCAGTGCCCAGGGCTCCTAAGTCTGCACCCAGAGCTCTCCCCACGCACTTGGTTCCCATGCATCCAGCCATGCAGGCATCAGAAAGAGAGGTGGCCACCACCCTATTTGTAGAGATATGGGCCAAGAGTGGAAAGGTCTCTAAAATCCTTCTGTTAAAACTTGCAGTTTAACAAGGAGAACGATTGCACATCCTCCTCCTAGTAGCGTGCATTCATTTGATGCTTAGGGAACTAGCATACTGAGTCCAAGGGGACCCTGATCTCAAGGACTTGGCTCCAAACAGCCAGAAGGGGCAAGAGTGTGAGAGATGCTCAGTTAGACTCACCCATTAAGATCAAAGGTTATCTTAATTCACACAAATTCTAGCCATTTAAAATCTTGGCCCTTTTTCTGCCTACGGACAGTTTTATCCAGCATAGCACAGATGATCAGCTTGTTCTTCTTTAAAGGTAAGTGCTAATTGCAAGGTGACAGTGACCTTGCCAATGCAAGAGGGTGATGAGTCAAAGACAGCTGGGTTCCCTTCTTTTTCTTCAGTAAGATCTGAATTTCCTACCCAGCAGCTGTGGACACCTAAAATTGACATTTGAGCTAAGTATAAATTTCACTCGTTCTCTAAAAAGGTGGCAATATGATCTCATATACAGGAGCTTGCACTTTCCACTGCTGTCTAGCTCCAACTAAAATGTAGTCCAGCTAGGTTACAAGAAGTCATTTTAAATTTAGAACATTCGAGTCATTCTGACCCACCTCCCACCCAGTGCAATAATCCACTTTGAAAGACTCTGCAGACGGTCCTGCAGCCTCAACTTGAACACTTCCAGTAACAGAGAGCTCAGTACCGTGCAAGATAAATAAAGTTTTGAGCAATTTTTTTCTTAAATTGAATCTAGTCTTCGGTGTCTTATAACTCTTAGCTACTGGGATTGCTTCCCAGAATGTGTATAAGTCCTCATCCTCGCGGTAGTGATCCATGTTACTTTGAAGTTAGCTCTATTGACCCAAATAAGTCTTGTCTTTTCATAGTGTTCATTTTCCATTCATTCAGCCATGGCTTTTGATTTTCAGCCTTTCACTATCCTCAGTGCCCTCTTCTAGGGGACTGGGTAGCCTGGTTTGTATGCTTTCGATTGGGACCATGCAGTGTGGTCAGGCAGGGCCCTTTGTCATCTAAGGCAGGGTGGCCGGGAGAAACAGAACTCTGTGGGGAGGGAGGACCAAGGTCGTGGTCTCGGAGCTCCTGCAGAGCATCACAGAGGAAGAAGCAAAGAAACAGGAGGGAGCGAAGTGCAGCAAATGGATTATGAAAGAGAAGGAGGAATAGATGTGGGACAACTGAAGAGCTGGGTCTGTCTTCACGCCAATCAACCAGGCTGCCCTCCTGTTCCCCACCTCACCATAAACTTAAGCCGCCGATTCTCTTCTGAATGCAGAATGTAATCCTGAATCAATGTCATCTTTGTAGTCTTGGATTATTTTTCTCAGAGATCAAAATTTTTTTGAATCCTGATTCTGTCTCCTTGAACATTAACTATTTTTCTCAGCTTCGTATGCTCTATAGAATACATTAGGTTGCATTCCAAACTCTTTACTAGGTCATTGTTTAACACAACAGGGCCAAGACAGAACACGCTGAAGCACGTTAGTGTACTTGGCATGGCATATATTTGATATGCTTTAATAGACCTATTGTAATGTTTGATGATTGAATATGGGTTAAGGAGGAAATAACAATGTAAAAGAAATATGAGATCATCTAATTATAGCATGTGGGCATGTAAACAAATGCTAACAATAAAATTTAACATTTCTCTCACTAGACCGTGGAGAATATTTTATTGATCTTTGCAACCTTGGCAGCTGAGCAGTACCTGGCACATAATAAGAATTTATTCCATATTTATTTTTATAAATGAACACACACACGTTCACACCATCCTGGGAAAGAATTGGCATTAGGGAAGTTCTCGACTCGGTATCATTGCACTTAAGCAGCAACCCTTTAAAGCAACCACCATTTGTTGTCCAGTAGCTGCTTCTGGACTCCAACTTTTCTTTTTTATTTCACTTTGACATTTTAAGTAGACTTTAAATTTTTAGTTGATCTATGTCTCAACTACTTTGAGAAAACCGAGTCTTCATGTTGATGTATTAGTTTGCTAGGCTGCCTTAACAAAGTAATATAGGATGAGTGGCTTAAACATTAGAAATTTCCTTTCTTGTAGTTTGGGGAGGTGGAAATCCAAGATGAAGATGCTAGCAGGTTCGGCTTCTCCTGAGGCCTCTCTTTTTGGCTTGCAGATGGCTTCTTGCTGTGTTGTCTGTGCCACTGCACCCGTGGTGTCTTTTAACCTTATTCAGCCTCAAGGTTTTCATTTCTAGAATGGACATACTCCTTTATGTGTCTAAATGTCCTCTTCTTGTAAAGACACCAGTAATATAGGATTAGGGCCAACGCTGACGACCACACCTTAACCTAATCACCTCTTTAAAGATCCATCTCCCGCCAGGCGCGGTGGCTCAAGCCTGTAATCCCAGCACTTTGGGAGGCCGAGACGGGCGGATCACGAGGTCAGGAGATCGAGACCATCCTGGCTAACACGGTGAAACCCCGTTTCTACTTTAAAAATACAAAAAACTAGCCGGGCGAGGTGGCGGCGCCTGTGGTCCCAGCTACTCGGGAGGCTGAGGCAGGAGAATGGCGGGAACCCGGGAGGCGGAGCTTGCAGTGAGCTGAGATCCGGCCACTGCACTCCAGCCTGGGAGACAGAGCGAGACTCCGTCTCAAAAAAAAAAAAAAAAAAAAAAAAAAAAAAGATCCATCTCCAAATACAGTTACATTCTTAGGTACTAGGAGTTAGGACTTTGACATGTAAATTTTTTGGGAGGGCACAATTCAGCCCACAAGAATAGGGCATGAAAGAGAAATAGCAGGCACAGGCTCAGAGATCTGATGTGGCACTTAGCCTGTGCCACATACTAGAATAAATAATATGAGAACAGCCAAATACTTTAGTCTAGATCTGTTCTGGCTTGATTTCCTGACTCCTTACCACTAGCCTTTTTCATGTGAGGAGTCCTGCTGTCCATTTTGCTGTCCATTTTCCTCTCATCAGAGCGAGCTGGGAGGTGCTGCCTGTGCCTGTAGGTCCCATTTTCTCTTTCTCTGCAGCCTTGATCCAAGGACTGAACCTGAAGATGGAGTTTGTTGGAGAGATCCATGAACATGCACCTGCAATATTACTTTTGTGGTTGATGGAGTAGAAAGTTTCTCTGGAAAGAGGCAGTATTGCTGCTGCCTTCGGCGACATGACAGATAGGATGGCAAGCCGCCCCGCACACCTTCCCCTGTCGGGCTGACTGCAGTCAGAATGAAGATAATCTATAAGCAAGAGTGCACATCAACAGTGCCCTCCCCTCTGTATGAATCAGGAAGGGATAATGCCTATTGAAGGCTACTCTCCCAGAGCATCCTTTCTTCCTACCTGGGGCATTATCCGTCTGGTGTTGAAGGTCACATCAACCTGACTGGGGAGAGGGGACAAGGCCTAAGAGGATGGAGAGACTGAGGATCACTGCAAAGAGCTCCCATTGCATCATGCCAGGATTGAGAACATGCCTCTCTGCTGGTGCCTGTGCAAACCAGCACTGTTAGAGCATGGGTGAGGGGTGTATAAAAAAAGATCTGGGGTCCAGAGTGGAGGGTTCCTCCAAGTTCACATGAGGCTACTCCTCTTATAGGTTTAGTACATGTGCCTTGATAACAATAAAAGCAAAAAAAGAAAGAACAACAAAATTTACTAAGCACTTACTTCTCAGTCACACTTCTAAATGTTCCTTGCATCTCATTTAAGCCTCATAGCTCTCCTCTGAGGAAGGTATTGTTGTTATTTTCATTCTCTGCATACAGCAGCCTTCTTTATTGAAGAATGTTGAGGCACAGTAAAGGTCAGCAATTTGACCAAGGTCACAGAGTTAGAAGAAGATAAAGCTGGCATTCAACCCTGAACAATCTAAATCCAGATTTTATGCTTTAAAAGTGCTGCACGCCATATGAATAAACCTTTACATTTAGTAAGCACTGGATTTATGACAGGCACTGGCCTAAGGTCAAATAACAGGCAATTGGCTTTTCAGTGTCATATACAGCATTTGCGTGCATTCCCTGTCTCTCTTTCTCCCTCTGTCTCACACACACACACACACACACACACACACACACACACCCCTATACATACAGAGCTACTCTTCTGGTTGGAGTAATGACACTGGCCTTTGGGTAGCTGCTTGATAGCTGCTTAGGATCTACTGCCCCAAAGAGAACTGCAAACTTAGGACTAGTAACAACAGAGGTACACTATTCGAGGCCCTCAAAGCTGCCCAGAGCCTGCTTACCCCTGTAGGAGCATCCCCTCAGCCTCTTTCTCAAAATATCACCACTGAAACCATGACCGGAAGCAAGCTCTTTCACACTGTGTCTAAATTAATTGCTGTACTTGTTTCCGTCACAACTAAGTCATTTTGTTGTATCAAGGAAGTAATAAAGGGTGTCAGTTAAGATTATTGTTTTTGGAGACAAACGGATTCAGCCGTCCTGCGTTTGGCACGTAGAGTTGGCTCTGTACAAATTACTTAAGTTTTGAACCACCGTTTTCTTATCTTTAAGTTGGGGATATCGTATCTACCTCAGTATTGCTGTGAGTTGATACCCATGACCACATAATTAGAAAGTCGCAGAGATGGGATTCAAATCTAGGTTTGCTTGGCTGGATATCTGTAACCACTAGTTGCATGTTTTTAAACTTTGGTCTCAGTGTTCCCATTTATAGAATGGACATACTCATCCTTACCTCACTGATTTGTTAATATAACAAAATGCTATATTCAAAAAATAATGCAGTGCTGAGCACGCCAGCTTCAACTTGTCAGCTGTTATATAAAGACCGACAAAGTAAAGTTACAGGAACCATAAGAAAAGCTTTATTCCCTGGAAGTTGCAAATGAGAAGCTATGTATACACAATTTTCTTCTAATAGCTACTTTTGATTTTGATTTCAGGATGTATGGATAGGAGTGATATGTATAATATCTGGAGTGTCTAAGATTTCAAAATAGTCAAAGGAGCTAGACGGTATTGAAGACATCATGAATGCATAGTCCTAAATGAGCCTACTTTGTCTTGAATATGGCCCCACCCCTGCACAGAAGGAGGGGTGAACGGAATGCTGCAGTGGGGATGGTGTTTTTTGTCAGCTTTGGAACAACCAAAGTACTTTGTCTTGTCAGCTTGCTGGTAATTCATCAAAAGGAATAAATGAATAGAATGCCTTGTGTGAATCTAATCTCTCCAACCTACAAGACTCAATTCCCAAGAAGGCAGGCAATGGAACCCAGACTGGAGATACAGGATTTAAAAGATGAAAGAGCCTTTTATGGGTAATATCTGCGTTCTTTTTTTAATGAATCTATTTTTAGTCCTTGAACAAATGGACATAAATAATTCCAACCACTGACAGCTAAATATGGACAACCATTTTTGGATTGGGAGAAAGACAGACTAATTATATTAATGTAGAGTAATTATATATATTTATGTTCACTATCCTCATTGCAGTGCTGAGATAAAATTCTCTTCAGAAGGGAATTGGTGAAGTCAGAGAAGCAGTAGGTTGCTCAGCAGATGTTTGGGAAGTTTCCTGTGAAATGCCAGCTGTCGGCCGGGCGCGGTGGCTCAAGCCTGTAATCCCAGCACTTTGGGAGGCCGAAACGGGCGGATCACGAGGTCAGGAGATCGAGACCATCCTGGCTAACACAATGAAACCCCGTCTCTACTAAAAATACAAAAAAATTAGCCGGGCGAGGTGGCGGGCGCCTGTAGTCCCAGCTACTCGGGAGGCTGAGGCAGGAGAATGGCGTAAACCCGGGAGGCGGAGCTTGCAGTGAGCTGAGATCCGGCCACTGCACTCCAGCCTGGGCAACAGAGCGAGACTCCGTCTCAAAAAAAAAAAAAAAAAAAAAAAAAAAGAAATGCCAGCTGTCTGAAAGTAGAAAAAACTATTTGTATTAGAGCCTTTGACTTGTACCAAATTCCAGGTCAGAATAATGCAGTAGTCACGGAGGATCCTGCCACAGGTGATAACTGGGGGCTGCTCAGGTAGATTCTGGGGTAGGGTTCTTTCATTAGTATCTTATGTTGGGATCTTGGTTTAAAACCAGAGTGGAGTTCTGTACCTACTTTGTGCATGTATGTGGGATTATTGTTGGAAATATATATTTGAATGAACTCTTTTGCCATTTACTGCTGTGAGTTCTAGATGTGTTATCCAGATTCTATCACACATTTGAGGTGTCAATGTCCAAATGATGTTCCCAAACTTTTACAACCAAAACCAATATGAGCACCTGCCTTTTTTCCCCTGGCGATTTGCAAGGGGAGTGAGCATGCTGAGCTGGGATAGACTACACATTCTGGATGAAGACTGAGTCCACCAGTAAAGTCGGTGTCTCAATACAGGTGCAGTGGTTTGGACCTCACCATTCTGTGCTGGTAGATGTACTGGGCTGGGGCATTATGTAAGGGGACAAGTGAAGGAGTTGTCTGATTGGCCAGATTTAAGTCATTTGCTCAACTTTAAATCCTTTTGACTGGAGATATTTAACCAGGTCAAGGTCACGTGACCTCTGTTCTGTCTAGAGAAGGGCTAGCCCCACCCGGAGCCCAAAGAATGTGGAAAGATGAGAGGAAGCTTCTGTTTACAAAGGAAATTGGAAAAAGGGATGTTGGTAAAATTAAACTACTGGATATCCACTCTAGCCACCTTTCACCATCTGATTTTGGACCGAGAGTGTGATCTTGTTTAGCTCCAGATAAATGGCAATAAGTTTTTTCTTCATAAGGTTGAAGATTAAATGAGTTAATGTACAGAAGAAAACAAAGCACTGTGTTTGACATAGAGAAGGCACTCAATAAATGTTAACCCTTTGGTACCAAATAGAAACCTGTATTTTTATTCTTGTTGAGAGGTCTTGAAGTGCTCATTTGAAAGCTTGGTTCTAATGTTTCTGACTGGCTTGTGATGTACGGAGGAAAGACGGAGAAATTTTTTTTCTGTCACACTGTTCTATATTAGTCCCAATAACTCCAGAACTTCCCTGTATCTCTCAGCAACTCTCAGAGAAGTGAAAGCTATAGCCACTTTTTTATTACCATACTCACACCCTGGCAACTTCCCATCCACCCATCCATCCATTCATACACCATCTATCCCTCCATCCACCACCCATCCATTCACCCATCTACCCATCCATCCACCAACCATCCATCCATCCATCCATCCAACCTTCCATCTATCCTTTCACTTACCCATCCAACCAACCATCCATCCATCCATCCACCCACCCATTCATCTATCCACCCATTCATACCCCCATCAATCCATCATTTCACCAACCACCCCTCCATCTATCCATCCACCCATGCACACATTCATCTACCTATTTATTAACCTGTCTACCCATCCACCTATCTATCCACCCATCCATCCATCCATCTATCCATCTATCCACCCACCCATCCATTCATTCACCTATGCACCCATTTATCCATCTATCCATTCATCTCTTGAAGAGGTACTTTTCGAGCACACACTAAATGCCAGACTTTGTGGTAAGTGCTGAGTAAACAAACCATCATGCTTTAACAAAGCCTGTGCTTACAGAGCTAGGTTGTGATACCTTTTCTTTCTGGAAATTATATCCTACTCAAGCTATTTGTAGGGGGAAGGGAACCAGAAGAAACAGTAAAAACACATTTCCCCAATTTTCCCTAGTACAAGCTTTAGTGAGACTTTTAAATATGTATTGTTATAATGCCTTCTTTGGGGAAAAAAATGTCCAAACTCCGAGCACAGTGCAAAGGACAATGGAATGCTTGGATTCCCCTTCTTGGTAGGGTGAAATTCATTAAGAAAAAAATGGCAGGAGTTCAGACTTCTCTGGATGGCTTTTTAGGAGAACCAGACTATTGAAATCATCTCCAAATAGCCTTTTAAAACCTAAAATGAGCAGTCTTATTAATTAAATATTTCATGAATATTCTAGCTAATGTATTAATTCTAGGTAAAATTGATGAAGCAGGGGGTGCATTTTATATGCTGTCTTATTTTATGGCTGTTGTGAATATGAATAATACCTTGCACTTCACTCTTGTGGTCTTGATGTGGATTCTTTCCTTGAAGGCTCATGATGATTCTGTTAGACAGACAGGACACAGTGTTCTGTCCTTACATACAGATTAGGAAAACAAGGCTCAAAGACTTTGAATATGTGGTTCAGGAGAGAGACAAGGGGTGTCAGGGACAGAACATGAGCACAGACCTTTCAGGTTTAAGTTCTACATTATTTCTCATTTACTATTATCGCACTTGGGGGTTTGTGAGCATGTGGCAGGAGACGTGAGACATACATTTTTACCCATACTGTAAGCCTTGGCATATAATTGTGTTAGCAGCGTGTTTCAGGGATTCTATTTTGCCTTCTGGGTCATGTTTAAGACATCTTTAATTGTTGACAGTTTGGTTAGGAGACTTGGTCGTGCAGTGTTTCTGTAATGAGAAAGTTCACTTACTCTAGGAATACCCACTAGGAAACAGTTTCTGGGAATGTAGTGTTGGCCCAAAGAGGGCATTTCTCCCCAAAACGACTCCTTGTGTTGAGGGGATGGGGTAGGGAGCAGCTCTCTGGAGTCAGTGGGCCAAGGGCTCAAACCCTAATTACCATCTCTTAAGATGATGGTGACCTTCTATTCACAGTAGCAAAGACTTGGAACCAACCCAAATGTCCATCAGTGACAGACTGGATTAAGAAAATGTGGCACATATACACCATGGAATACTATGCAACCATAAAAAGGATGAGTTCATGTCCTTTGTAGGGACATGGATGCAGCTGGAAACCATCATTCTCAGCAAACTATTGCAAGAACAGAAAACCAAACACCGCACATTCTCACTCATAGGTGGGAATTGAGCAATGAGAACACTTGGTCACAAGAAGGGGAACATCATATACCAGGGCCTGTCATGGAGTGGAGGGAGGGGGAAGGGATAGCATTAGGAGAAATACCTAATGTAAATGACGAGTTAATGGGTGCAGCACACCAACATGGCACATGTATACATATGTAACAAACCTGCACATTGTGCACATGTACCCTAGAACTTAAAGTATAATAAAAAAAAAAAAAAAGATGATGGTGACCTTGACCAAGTTACTTCATCTGTTTGTGCTTCCCCTCCCTCCTCCGTAAGATGAAGATAATTATTCCCTACTTAGGGAGTCATTATCTACTTAGCTGTAGATAATGAATAAGTTTTACTTAATTTTTTAAAAATTTTAGATTCACTAGGTACATGTGCAGGTTTGTTATAAGAGTATGTAGCATGATGCTAAGGTTTGGGCTTTTAGTGATCCTGTCGTCCAAGTAGAGAACGTAGTACCTGGTAGGTAGTGTTCCAACACTTGCCCCTCCCCACTTTTCGAATCCCTAGTGTCTATTGTTCTCAGTTTTGTGTCCATGTGTACCCAATGGTTAGCTCCTGCTTACAAGTGAGAACATGTGGTATTTGGTTTTCTGTTTGTGCGCTAATTTGCTCAGGATAATGGCCTCCAGCTGCATCCGTGTTGCTGCAAAGAACGTAATTTCATTCTTTTTTATGGCTGTGTCGTATTTCATGGTGTATATGTACCACATCTTCTTTATCCAATTCACCATTGGTGGGCACTGAGATTGATTCCATGTCATTGCTATTGTGAAGAGTGTTGTAATGAACATAGGAGTGTATGTATCTTTTTGCTTGAACGATTTATTTTCCTTTGGGTATATGCTCACTAATGGCCTTGCTGGGTCGAATGGTAGTTCTATTTTTAGTTCCTTGAGAAATCGCCAAACTGCTTTACACAAGGGCTGAACTAATTTGCATTCCCACCAACAGTGTATAAACATTCCTTTTCATCTGCAGCCTTGCCAACATCTGTTATTTTTTCTTTTGACTTTTTAATAATAGCCATTCTGACTGGTGTGAGATGGCATCTCATTTTGGCTTTGATTTGCATTTCTCGAATGATTAGTGATGTTGAACATTTTTTCACATGCTTGTTGGTGCATGTATGTCTTTTTAAAGAAGTGTCTGTTCATGTCCTTTGCCCATTTTTTAATGAGATTATTTGCTTTTTGCTTGTTGAGTTGTTCAAACTCCTTGTAGATTCTGGATATTATTTCTTTGTCAGGTGCATAGTTTGCAAGTATTTTCTCCCATTCTGTAGGTTGTTTACTCTGTTGAGAGTTTCTTTTGCTGTGCAGAGGCTCTTTAGTTTAATTAGGTCCCAATTGTCAGTTTTTGTTTTTGTGGCATTTGCTTTTGAGAACATAGTCATAAATTATTTGCCTAGGCCAACGTCTGGAAGAGTGTTTCCTAGGCTTTCTTCTAGGATTTTTATATTTTGAGGTCTTACCTTTAAGTCTTTAATTCATCTGAAGTTGATTTTTTTTTTTTTTTTTTTTTTTTGTATATGGTGAGAGGTAGGGGTCCTGTTTCATTCTTCTGCATATAGTTGCTACACAAATGAGTTTTAGCAACTGTGTGGGGAGCTGGGTAGTCTGTACCATTCATTCATGAATCTCTCTCTCTCTCTCTCTCTCTCTCTCTCTCTCTCACACACACACACACACACACACACACACACACACTCCTTACCAAACAACAGAAACTTTTGTGCATGTTATAAACTTTTGATCCTCACCCAAAACGATGTGCGTACTTGTCAAAGTGAATGGCGTGGTGGGATTTGGATGTATGATTATCTCGGAAAGTCTCTTGTAAGCAGATGAGGCAAGAGTTAGCTCCTGACAACTACCTTCAGGAGAGGATGGTATGGACATGCAGTCTTTCCAAATATATGCTTCCCCAGGCCGCCACAGGGCCTGACATCCCACCTTTAGGAATTATTCCTTGGGGCTTTTTTTTAAGACATGTGTGCCTTTTAAACAATTCTGAGAAATTAGACTCCAGAAATATTATAATGAGTGGTGCCTAAGTCTGCAAAGAGACAAGTGGCAGAAAATAAAAGAAATAAATAAAAATAAAGATTACTGGTTGAGAAAAGATGTGTGAGATTTTGCAGCTACAATGATTTTAATGAAAAGTGTTCAAACCTTACTTTTGTACCTGAAGGAGAGGCTAACTGCCATGTAACTAGAAAGTAACTTTTAAAAAAATGTGTTTACTACATGTAGAATTGCAAAAAGCATATCGACACTTTGTTGAGGTCTGACTCGGGTTGTAGCCATTTCCATCAGCTCTTCTTCACACAGGAAGTGTGTAATTGGCATGGAGGTAGAAAACCCACACATCACACTACACTCCCACCCCACCTCCACATACACCCCACCACAGACACCACACACAAACACCACACATGCCACACATACCACACATGCATCACACCATACACACATGCATCACTCCATACACACATACCACACACACACCACACTACGCTCTCATCCCACCTCCACACACACCCCACCACAGACACCACACACACACCCCACACACATACCACACATGCATCATACCATACACACACACCACACACATATCATACTACATTCCCAACCTACTTCCACACACACCTCACCACAGACACCACACACACACACACACACACACACACACACCACACATGCATCATATCATACACACACACCACACACACATCATACTACATTCCCAACCTACTTCCACACACACCCCACCACAGACACCGCACACACACCCCACACACATACCACACATGCATCATACCATACACACACCGCACACACATTACACTGCCACCCCACCACCACACTCACCACCACAGACGCCACAAACGCACCACACACACACGTCACACTACACTCCCAACCCACCTCCACACACGCCCCACCAGACACCATCCACACATACCACATACCATATATGCATCACACCATGCACACACACCACACTACACTCCCACTTCACCTCCACACACACGCACACCACCACAGACATCAGACACACACACGTACAGGACACATACCGCACATGCATTGTACCATAAACACACACCACAGTACAGTCCTACCTCACCTCCACACACACCACCACAGACACCACACACACACAACATGCAATACACATTCCACACTTGCATTGCACCATACACACACACCACCACACTGCACTCCCATCTCACCTTCACACGCAATAGACACCACACAAGCACACACACATCACACATACCACACATGCATCACATCACACAAACAAACCACACACACACCACACTACACCCCCACCTCCACCTCCACCTCCACACACACACTACCATTCCCCACAGGCCATAGCACAGATACCATACACCACACATACCACACATGTCACACCATACACACACACCACACATACATACACTTCATACACACATTTACCACACACACACCACACATACCACACGTGCATCACACCATACACATACAACAAACACACATACACACCATACACACCAAACCTATCACACATACACACCACACACATACACCACACTACACTCTCACCTCTACCTCCACACACCACCATTACTCCACACACCACAGCACAGATACCATACACCATACATATGTCACACCATACACATATACCACACATACTAGACATGCATACACACCACACCACATGTACCACACAGACACCACACCACACACACAGCACATATACCACCCATGCATCACACCATACACACACCACACACATAAAACACACAAAACGCACTACACACCAGGTATATCACACATACACGCCACACATACCACTATGCATCACACCAACACACATCACACATGTCATACATACCACACACACCACCCACAAACACATCACACATACCACACACAAATTGCAAACACACTACATACCACACATACACACCACACATACCACATACATCACACCCTATGCACACACCAAACACACATACACACCAAACGCACTATACATATCACACCAGACCACACAGCATACACACACACCATGTGTACATACACACCACAGATATACCACACATAATACAGCACACACCCATTCACCACATACTACATACACACATACACACCACTCATACCAACCACATCACACCACACACTTACACCACATACATGTACGCACCATACACATGACACATACCACATACACACACCATCCCATGCACACCACACCCCCACACATGCATCATGGTATACACACACACCACACATACCAGACACACCATACACACCACACATACACCACATGTAACATACCCACTACACACGTAACACATTCACCACACACACCACATCACACTACACACACACACTACACACACATAACACACCACACACACACTACATAGGCCGCATATGACATACACACATTAGTTAAGTGACCATTTCTTTATTTTTGCTTTAACTAGCATGTCTGTGGTAAGTACCTTCTTTGCTACCTGAACTTAGCCAATTCATACAATAAGAGCTAAATTTTGCTCAGCACTTTCTTAGCACTTAGCACAAAGTATTTCATAGTAACCCCATGTGGTACGGATTATTACTATTATCTCCTGTGTTAGCTACAGAGAAAGAACCTGGTGGTAACCAACCACCTCAGCTTGCTCAAAGCTGAGAGGGTCCAGGAACATCAGATGTTCAGTGTTAAAACTGTGAAAGTCCCAGGCAAACTGTGACAAGTGGGTCACCACAAAACTGAGACACAGAGAAGCCATGTAACTTCCTGAAGGTCACAGAACTAGTGAGCAGTGGAGCTGGGATTGGAAGCTCCCAAGTGTTTCAGCTACAGACCCCTCCACCTTAATTTCCCATCTGCCTCTGTGGCCGGGCTCAACTCAGAATTCTCCACCATGATCGGTCGATTAAAATAACATGTATCAAGGTTAGTTATGTATCTCATAAAGTAGTATGTATATCAAGACACTCTAACATATGTGTCCAAATGACATATCAACTATTAACAGGAAAAAATAAGGCATTAGAAATCTAATAATTAAAAAAAATATATGAAGCACAAATCCAACATATGCAAGCATCATATATAGTTGTCATACTTAGACACTGGCGGGAAACACAAAACTGATTGCAGGCAACTGTTTTAGATGGATTACTGCTAAACACATGTTCCTTACTGTAAGAGCTATAGGAATCCAGGCAATGCACAAAGCAACAAGAGGCAAGCTATGAGAGAAAGCACCATGAAAATGTGGGACATTAGCTAGAAAGAATCACAGTTTCACCTAGACCAGATTTAGGTATTTGGAAGGGAAAGATTTCTAGGTGGGAAAACAAGAGAAAAAGCCTACCAGCAGGACAAAACCTACTGTGTGGAGGATGTTCACGATGAGGTTGCAAAACAGGAACCAGGGATGAGAAAAGAGGATGCAAACAGGTTTCCCTAAAGAAGAGGCAGACAATGTGCTCACTCGTCAAACAGACCACCACCCATCAGGGTATTACATGTGGATAATTCTCAACAAAACTATCAAATGTTGACAACTGAACAAGCCCAAATTCCAAATCCGTTTTGACCCTTTTTTACATGTATGCATTTGAGTGTAAGGAGGGGGAATTCTGTAACTGATTTCTCTAACCTGGCTCGAAAGCTTTACAGATTACAAAGCTTCATCATGATTAAGGCTATTGAAACAAAAATTACTCAGATGGGTGGTATTTTCTAAGAGTTATTATGTGCAACAGAAAACTTGGACAGATATGCCCCAAATTCTCATCAAGTCACGATGAGAGAAACAATAATACAGTAAAAATCAAATTTAGGCTGGGCGTGGTGGCTCACGTCTATAATCCCAGCACCTTGGGTGGCCAAGGTGGGTGGATCACCTGAGGTCAGGAGTTTGAGACCAGGCTGGCCAACATGGTGAAACCCCGTCTCTAACAAAAATACAAAAAATTTGCCAGGCATGGTGGCACACGCCTGTAGTCCCATCTACTCAGGAGGCTAAAGCACGAGAAACACTTGAACCCAAGAGACAGAGGTTGCAGTGAACCAAGATTGCACCACTGCACTGCAGCCTGGGCGACGGATCGAGACTCCATCTCAAAAAAAAAAATTAAATTTAAATTGGCAGGCACGTTGGCTCATGCCCATAATCTCAACTATTCAGGAGTCTGAGGTGGGAGGATTACTGGCTGGAGCCCAGGGGCTTGAGACTAGCCTGGCCAACAAGTGAGACCTCATCTTGATTAAAAAAGAATCAAATTAAAATGATAAGAAAAGAAATACCCAAACGAACCACTGTTTTTAAATTTTCAGCTTCGCTTTCAACAGAAGAATCAAGTGTTCCTGAGAGAGCTGACTGACTAGATTACCAAATAGTTGAGGGTTATAAAGTTTGGATTTCTTCAATCCAGTTACCCAAACTTCACCTGAGACACACATTTTGGGAATACTTTTGCCTAGTACTGGTTTCAAGCCATTAGGCAACAAGCTATATAATAAAAAACGTGATAGCCATAATCATCCGTGGAAATATCAACATTAAAAATGGACTGTCCTAGTATGTGGAGATACAACTCACGGGTGAGAAGAGATGGTGTACATTTGCACAAATAAAAATTATTTCCATTTCTATGAACTACAGAATAAGTCACCCCATATTTGCATATTCATGCTTACCATTGGGTTGTACTGCAGTCTAACATCCTAATTACTCCCAAATCAATGGCATTTTCCCCTGTATGAAGGAAAATGAGCTATAGGCTTATCGATACCCACTCTCCATAGATACCTCAGCACATCAGCCTGGAAGTGTTTCTTAAGGTATAGTGTGAGGATTTCCTGAATCAGACTCATCAGGGCTGTGTGTTAAAATGCAGATTCATAGGCCCTGCAGTACACATTGGTTCTGGAATTCAAATATATACAAATTTGTACTCTGTAGCTAATCTTTATGCACTCTCTTTTGGAAAATCACTGGCATAGAAAGGACATGAAAACAGGTTCTTTCCCTCACCAGGTCACCCATGGCAGTGATAGAACTGAGTCCTGGGAGAGTCATTTTACACTCTCAGTCTTCCACAAAATGCCCTTACTAACCCATTTTCAAAAGCGCGAGGGCTGGCAAAGATGCCTACGATAAGAACCTCCCCATCCTCCACCCCTTTCGTAGACCAAATGTCTTCACCACTATCAAAATTGTCCAGGGAAAGTCTGAGACTTGCTTGACATGTTTTGCAAGTTGCAATTAAATATTCACAGGGCAAAAATCCCTATGTAGTTCTTTGTTGTACATGAATTACGTGCAAAGGGTATATTACAGCAGGCAATGAGCGTTTCTTAAACTCTACGTCTTATTACCCGTGAAACCTGCCCCTCTGCTGTGTGAGCAGCTGCTTCTCTTCTTCCTGTGTGTGCTTGACCTACAATTCCTCCATGTCCAAATCTCTCCAGAGGTCTCCATCCTAATGAGTTAAGTTCAATGGACACGTATGCTGTTTCACCTGTAAAGAACACACCTTCTTCCCAGAGCATGCTCCTAACTTCCATCAACACTGCACAACACGCTTGCTCTAGAAGCTTTTTCTTGCCTTCTCCCCTCAGCCCCCCACCAACCTGCCTGAGGTTGGTCTGATGAATCCTCCTTCCTGCTCGCTGTCTCCGGGAAAACAGTGTTGAATGTCCCCTGTTTATATGCATATCTGTAACATATGCTCAGGTGAACTGGCATTTGCCTTAGCTTCTCCATGGACCATAATGATCACATGGGAGGCAGCTGTCTAGCACTTCCTGTGAAATATGTAATAAAACCCAACTCCACTTTCTGTGCAACAATTAGCTCTGGGCCTCTGTGCAGGGTGAGGGTTTGATCTATGCTGCTGGCTGCTCAGTGACTGTTATTCTTCTTTCACCTTATGATGCATAGAATGGAAATGCTTCCTGCCACCCACAGAATGAAACTCGATTTCCCCAAGTGTTAATTTTATTAAAGCAGGCAAACCAAGCTAATGTGAGTCCATCACTATGAGTCAGCCTCATAGCTCACATCAGGTAGACTCATGCAGGCTTTTTGTTTTCTTTTATTTTCTTCCACAGCCTATTTTTAAAACCCTCTGTAAATACATTTAATAATCACTTGGTAGATTATCATACAAAAGTACTCTTAACTAAATTTGAATTCAATCTTTATTTGAGGCAGTGATGGCTAATATTGACTGTTGCATAGAATTATGAGAAACCCCTGAGTAGTCAGCTCCAGCGGAGCCGAGATCTATTTTTTAAAACCAGTTATTGATTTCCGCAAATAGGCTTTCCTTGAGGCTCCAGCAGATCATGGTCTTTAGGTGAAGTGTGGTAAGGTGATGGATAGTGAGGGTGAGTACATTTTCCCTTTGTTCATCTACATTCTTATTAATAATAATATCTTTCATTTATAACTCCTTTCATCCCCGAGCATCGTGAAGTGCTTAGCGGACGTAATGATGCTGTGTGGAGAAATCCATCACCCATCCCGCAGGCAAAACATAGCAGTTGTCTAGCTATACTGCTTGGCTGCACTGCAGCTTGGGACACCAGCAGGAAGTCAATGGACAGCCAAAGCTATTTTAAGCAGATAATTACAGGGAACTAGATTGGAGTGGGGCTAAGCCCTTTGACCTAACACTCACCAGTGTTTGAAGGACTCTGCACCTGCTTATGGCACTGAGTCCTACAACTGTTGCACCAGGTCAGGGTTGCAATGGAGCAGGTTATGTTAAAGAGCTGACTCATCTGAGAACAGTGTTTCATTGCTCCCCTTCCAAACAATGAAGATGTCAAAATGCACGAGATAGCGTGTACAAGTACTCACCTGCCTTTCCCCATGGGCAGGCTCAGCAGCAAAAGCATTCCCTGCATTGCTGACAAGAGCCCACGATTCCAAGCATTTCCTCTCCGATGCTCCTGTTTCCTATCTCTCTTAATTGCAAAAGGAAAATATGACGGTCTGACTCTCTGGAATTGATGGGTAAGCCTTGAAGGGAAGAATCACTTTAAGTTAGGTCTCTTTGCCGCTTATTGATTGTGTGACTTTGGCTTAGTGGTTTCCTGTTATTATTCTGCGGATGATATTTTTCCACGGTGAGTTACCAAAACCCCATCCAACAAGCAGAGGTCCATCTTTGAACTCCCTGTGATGAATATGTATCTGGACTTTTGTTCCACCTTGGTTGGGTGGCACATTATAGATATTAAAAAACGTGTTGGAATGAGTACATACGTGCAGACAGTGGAATAACAGACACTGGAGACACCAAAAGATGGGAGGGTGTGAGGGAGGTGAGGGATTTAAAAAAAAACAACAAACACCTATTGGGTAAAATGTTCACCATTTGAGTGATGGTCACACTGAATGCCCAGATTTCACCACTGCACTGTCTATCCATGCAACAAAACTGCAGTTGTATCTCTAAACCTACGTTTTTAATGTGTTGATAGGTTAAAAAGTAAAAAAAAAAAAGAAAAACAGAAGAAAGGCATGAGTGGGAAAGAACGGTGAGTTCATCCATCAAGTTTCCCTTCACAAGAGTGTGTCATCAGGACTCGTAGGTTATTTCAAGTGTTTACTGTGTGAAGTCATTTTTCTCATCATTTGGACATCTTCTGAAACTCCACTATCTCCAGAAAAATTTGTCATCTCCATCAGCAAGAAAATTGCCAGCCCCTACACTCATAACCAAAGATCACATGGTGAGTTCCTCAGGCTCTACTGCTAAGTAGAAACCCAGATTCTTCCCACCCCAAGCAAGTCATTGGCTGAATACCCTGAAGGGTGTCAGTCCCTTTCTCTCATTCAGGACTTAACTTAATGGTTTTACTTTCCTTCTGTTTGACCTATCCATGTGTATTCAGATCCCTACGTGTGCTTAGAAAGCAGCCCCTTAAAGACTGAGCATCCAGTCTGCTTTTCTCTGTAGCACGGGCCTCAACTCACTGCCGTGTCACAGGCAAGTGGAGCTTAAATGTCCCCTGATGCCAACAATTGAGGGTGTGCTAATTCGCTGTGCTCACTGGGTGCAGATTATTTTCGACCAGCTCAGTATTGGCTGTGTGAGCGAGACACTGGCTTAATTGCCTTTCCTAATGGCTGATAAGGATCACAGGATGGGTGAGCTGGAATGCTGAGCGCCACCAGCTGCCATTTCCCATTTCCTTGCTGTCCCAAGCCTTGTCCGTGACAGACAAGATTAGAAATGACATCCACTTATCGCCACTTTTTCTTTAATGACATGTGGCTCATACCTTTAAGTGAGCAAGCATCTCCCTCCTGCCCGTGGCATAGGAGGAAGCCGAGTACTCCCTGCCCACTCGATTATCCTGTCTCCAGCTGATGCAGCAAAGCTCACTGATGTTGAGAAAGTCTTACCTACAACCATGCTGACCACACAGAACAAATGAGTCTTCAGCTTGTGAACTGGGGTGTATCACGGAAAAGTTGGACTATGAAACAGATCTCCTTGAATAGAAGCATACCCTGGGGGCTCTCTCCTGGGGTGTCCACTTGATGTTTGAGGTGGGCTGTTCATGAAAACAAGTTTCTTTCCTTTCTGGACTTAGGAGTTATTTCTAAGAAAATGCTCTCACCTAAAAAATTAGACAAAAACGTTTCACCATCAGAAGTCAGTGACCTCCACACTGCATTGTGTTCATTCTCTTACCTGTATGTATCCTCTTACAAGACTCCGAGCTTCACAAGGACCATGTAATGTCAGTGCCTAATTCAGTGTCTCGTCCATGGGAATGCTTGATAAATGTCTACTGAATGGCCGAAGCAATGAAGTAAGGAGTGGGAGAGTTCTCCAGTAAACATAGAAATGAATACATCAATGACTGAGCAAGTTTGCATGTGTATCTCAGGTGAAATGGCCTGTCTTGTCATACACATTGATCAGTTAGAAGTCTCTGAGAGTCTAGGTATGCCAAGTGGGAAGGAGAAAAAAATTAAAATCCAGTCTTTGCCAAGGTCACTCCTGTGAGATTTTCAAAAAAAAAAAAAAAACATAGAAAAAAAAAGTTTCTTACTGGGATTTGTTGTAATTGGTATGTACCAAACCAAATGTTAAAGAAAAGCATTGCTTTTCTATACCATTAAGTCATTTTTTAAAACATGAAATTGGTCTTATCCCATAGCTCAGAAACATTACTTTCTCATGTGTGCAGGTACCAGCCAAGAACTGACTTGTGTCAGCTTATTTTGATCCATCTTGAAAATTCCCCATCTTTGCTCACTTTTTCTCTAATCCTGAGTTCTCAGAAAAGGAAAGGAAGAGAAGGGATGCCAGCTGCCTGCCCTGCAGTACAGACAGCTCGGGAGAGATGGAGCCACTACTAAACTGCTTCCAGGGCCACTGGCCCTCTGCTCCTCTCAGTGCTGAGCCAGTGTCTCAGGAGGCTTCTGAACTGGGATAATCCACTTGAAGTAGAGACTGAAAAATAGAAACAAGTTGAGTTAAAGACATTCAAAGGGGTTGAAGTGCGCTGTAGCAGACAGCCATGCAGCATGTCTGTGGGTGAAGGGAGGGAAGACAGATGGAGAAGGAAGCACAGTCCAGCTGAGGTGGGCTTGCAATCCATTGCAATCCAGGGAGGCCACACCTCAGGCCTGGCTCATTGAGATGGGCCCACCGTTTCTGAAACTGCCTTTCCATGTATATTTATGTAGAATACCCAGCAGCCCTGCAAGGAGCTACTGCTTGTTATTTTGACTGATTACAGGCGAGTGACTGCATTGTAATGGCAGCAGCCACTCATTAGCTCTGGCGAGCTAGACAGAAACCATCAGCTCATTCCGACCGCATCCGCCCCTGGAGGTGAATATTCAACAGGAATTGATCTCCTTAATGAGAACACAGCCGCGCTGCTTCGATTAGCAGCAGTGGAATTTTAAATAGTTAATTATGACAAAGGGTCAGCATGTGCGTGTGTGCGCCGGGGAGCATGTCTGTGTGCGTGTGGTTGAGTGCACCCTCAGCCGGTCTGTGGGCCTGGGCTTCATAGGAGGGCAATTCCGGAGAATGACACTGGATTCCCAGTGGTTGCACCAGGAGCAGCCCTTCCTATCAAGGAATTCCTAGAAGGAAGCCCTGGAATACGCACTCTTCCCTCTGTGCCTGTAGGGATACCCAGGGATGCTCTCCATGGTACTCTGCCCAATGCCCCTTTCCTGTGACAAGCCCGTGGAGCACTGTGGGTTGATGAAGATGGATGTTGTAGTCTAGGAGGGCAGATCTGTCTGTTCAAAACGAAATAGCTCCTTTTTTCTAAAACTTAGCTGAAAGACCTCCTTCCCTAAACCCAATGAACATAATTAAGAATAGGCTGAAATGGACAAGAAGACATGATAATTGATTGTGGTCTTTCTGCCTGGCAGCTGCACTTAATTAACCTTTAGATTCAAATATCAAGTGGTATCTGCATGGAGAGACATGGAAAAGGGGCCGCCTGACCCCACTTCTCTCTGCTCACTGGAGGGGACTGGTTCAGCGGTCACCTTGGGGCTGGATCTCAACTATCTTATGTCTGGTTTCACCTAAACATCACTCAGGTACCTGGAGTTCCTTCTCAAATCCTGAAGGACACGAGAACCTCTCCCATGTGGTGGTTCTAGTGCAGTCTGGTCTGCAGCTTTATGTCACTGTCTTGCCAATGGGAGTCCACTACTTGGGTTCTTCTTAGCCTGGCTTTTCAAAAGGCAACCAAAGCCACAATCCACAGGCCAGGTGTCATGTGTCCGGGAAACAAAAGCAAGACAGTCCTGCTCTGGTCTCTTTTGTCTCACCAGCCTGCAGAGATCATAATCACTCACGGTAGCATCGTCTTTGAGAACAAAGCCCCGTGAATGTGAGGATTGTAGGTGAGCACAGGGGATTTGGGACTGTTCAAGCTCACTCCACAACTGAAAAAGCAGGAGCAGAGTCAGTGTCTCAGTGGCATCCCTGTGGCTCGTGGGAGCAGCACAGAGAGCTTTGGTTTTGTCAGTCCTCATTTAAGGGCTGACCCTGGCCAAGCCGCATCAGCTGCAGCCGTCTTTGAGGCATGTTGCTGGGGGACAACACAGCGTGTGCCTCAGGGTACACGGGGCCATAGGTGATGCTGTGTGCCCCCGCACATTCCTGCCCTCTGGGATCGGGAAGAGGCTGTTTCCAGCACAAGCCCAGTCGGAGCTCTTTATACTGCATGGCTTCTCAAGGGCTGGTGTGAAACCAGCAACCGCACAATGGACTGGCTGACCTCTAGATAGAGCGCGGAGCACAATTCAGGTCCCTTTTCCTCCTATCGCATTGGCCATCTGGCTTCAAAAGGGGGTCGGATTTTCCGATCTACAAAAGGGCACATCTGAATTGATGTACGTTTTGGAGAGGAGGCTGGTAGTAGTGTTTCTGGGGATGTTGTGCCTGTTTTGGCTGGCCACATTTCAAAAGAATAAAAGAGAGAAGGAAAGAAAGAATAAAAAGAAGGGGAAAAAGAAATATAAAAGACAAAAGAAGAGAAAGAATATGCACACACACATATATACACACATACACTTATACTGCACTTTCTTTCTATCTCCTGCACCCATTTTTGGCCCCCAGAAGTTTCTCTATTCAGTGTACATTTTAATAGGGGGCCGATTTCTTTGCTCCAGCTGAGTTATGTTTTCTGTTCCTTAATGGGTTTTTCAAAAGGAAAATACAAACCCTAGCTACCAGACTGTTAAATAAGAGAGAGATTACTTTTAACCCAAGGAAATCTATGGCAGGAGCACAATCTCACAGCCAAGAGAGATCCCCACCCTTTAGAAGACACCTTCCTGCCTGCCTGCGCAGCCTTCTCGCAGTGGCTGCAGGTATCAAGGGCTGACCCCGTGCTCCCAGAGTGCTACCAAGGAAAGGTCCTCAGAAAAAAATGCTCAGAAGGCAAGGGGGCTGCAACCCGTGACACAGAAAGCCAGCTCTTTCTTCGCATCAGTTGTACAGTTTCTGCAAAACTGAAGACTGACATTGAAAATGGCTCCTGGTCAGTTATTCCTTGATCACTCCTAGAGTGTGTGTGTTATTATTCCTCCAATTGCTAGCAAGTATTGAGACTGGCGGACTCAGCTTTCTGCTGGAATTTGAGTATAACGAGCATCTGTATCATAAATAAGCATCAAAGATATAAAGTATAATCTAAAGAAGAGGCTGGGCGCAGTGGCTCATGCCTGTAATTTCAGCACTTTGGGAGGCCGAGGCGGGCAGATCACCTGAGGTCGGGAGTTCAAGACCAGCCTGACCAACATGGAGAAACCCCGTCTCTACTAAAAGTACAAAATTAGCCAGGAGCGGTGGCACATGCCTGTAATCCCAGCACTTTGGGAGGCTGAGGTGGGAGGATCACCTGAGGTTGGTAGTTTGAGACCAACCTGACCAACATGGAGAAACCCCGTCTCTACTAAAAATACAAAAATAGCTGGGAGTGGTGGCACATGCCTGTAATCCCAGCTACTTGGGAGGCTGAGGCAGGATAATTGCTTGAACCCAGCAGGCAGAGGTTGTGGTGAGCCAAGATTACACTATTGTACTTCAGCCTGGGTGACAGAGAGACACTTCACCCAAAAAAAAAAAAAAAAAAAAGAAAGGTTCCGATGGTGGTTCTCAAACATTAAATTAACTAAGAATTACCTAGGGAGCCTGTTACGGACTGACTATGTTCCCCCAAATATCACATGTCGAACCCCTAGTCCAGGTGTGATGATGTTAGAAGAGCCTTTGGGAGGTGATTAGGTTATAAGGGCAGAGTTCTCACAAATGGGATTAGTGCCCTTGTAAAAGAAGAGGCAGAAAATCAGTTAATGTCTTCTTTCTGCCAAGTGAGGACACAGAAGGATGATGGCTATCTGTTAGCCAAGAAGAGAACCCCTACCAAGAATCCAACCCTGCAGGCACCTTGGTCTTGGAATTCCAACCTCCAGAACTGTGGAAAATCAATGTTTATTGCTTAAACCATCCAGTTCACAGCCTGAGCAAAGTTACAGCTTGTTAAAAACACATATTTCAGAGCATTACCCTCAAAGATTCTGATTTATTAGAACTGAAGTTGGGCCTAGTCTTTTCTGAGGACATTTTCCAATATCTCTTTGGACCGAGAACATAGGCCTCATTATAAAGGAGCAGAGTGGGCCTGAATTCCCAGGATGTTATATGTTTGTGGTTGCCTGTGAGGATGTTTGTGTGCACATGTGGGACCCGTGGAAAGTACTGAAATAAGCTGTGGAGGCATCCCTTCTCTCTCTCCTTTTCATTAACTGTGGTACACACTGAATACAGCAGGCAAAGTTTCTGAAATGGCCTTCTAAAGATGTCACATCCTAACTCCAGGTACCTGTGAATATAATGAGATATCGCTCTTTGATTGTATTATGTTCTAATGCACAGTTGACCTTGAAATAGGATGAACATCCTGGATCATCCAAGTGGGCCCAGTGTCCTCACAGGAACCCTTAAAAGCAAGAAACTTTCTCCAGCTGGTGACAGAAAGGGACACCAAAGAGAGTCGAAGTGCCAGGAGGAATCGACAGGCCTTTGCTGACTTTGAAGATGAAGGGAGCCCATACCAAGGAATGTCCATGAGCGGCCCATGGTCAATAGCCATCAAGGAATCAAGGACTTCAGTCCCGTGACTCCAGGGAACTGAGTTCAATCAACGAGCTTAAGAAAGTTGGAAGCAGATCTTCTGCAGGGCCCCCAAATAGGAATCCAGGCTGTTTGACCCCTTGACCTCAACCTTGTGAGGCCCAAAACAGAGAATCTAGCCAAGCCCACGGGGCTTCTGACCCACACACTTTGAGATAATAAACTGTTCTAAGCACTACATTTTGGGTAATTTCTTACACAGCAATAGAAAGTGACTACACTTCAGAAATGCCAAATGAAGAAAATAGAGCCCTGTCCTTTAGGATCTCACAATACAATAGAGGCTGAGGATGTACAGCCAATTAATATAAAAGTATTTGTTAAAGGAATAGGCACCAGGAGCCTTGGATATGGAAAAGGGTTCATTCTTGCTTGCTATGCTGGGGTGAAGGGAGCTCAGCAAAGCTGTCTCTCAGAGAGCGATGGGTGGGCTGGGTCTTGGAGGAGGCACAGGATTTGTTAGGGATGGGGCTGATATTATAGGAGGAAACAGCAGGAGCAAGGACAGAGTGGTCTGGAGGTGTTTGTCACAAGTGGGGAAGAGGAGCCAAGATCAGTTGCAGCTGGAGCTTGTAGTACATGAATGGTGACCAGAGATGATTTTGGAAAGTCAGGCAACAGTCAGTATGTGGAAGGATGTTTCACTCCAAGCAATATCTTGCTTTTATGATAGGGAGTCCTAGGCGTTGGTAAGCAGGAGTGTGACTAGTCACATTTGTTTTTCTACTTGGCCTTCAGGCAGACAGAACTGGATTAAGTATAATTATGGGTTCATGTCACATTCTTAAGACTGTTATGTGCAATGACTTTCTTCCTTCCTTCCTTCCTTCCTTCCTTCCTTCCTTCCTTCCTTCCTTCCTTCCTTCCCTCCCTCCCTCCCTCCTTCCTTCCCTCCTCCCTCCCTTCCTTCCTTCCCTCCTCCCTCCCTTCCTTCCTTCCCTCCTTCCTTCCTTCCCTCCTCCTCCCTTCCTCCCTTCCTTCCTTCCTTCCTTCCTTCCTTCCTTCCTTCCTTCCTTCCTTCCTTCCTTCCTTCCCTCCTCCCTCCCTTCCTTCCTTCCCTCCTTCCTTCCCTCCCTCCTCCCTCCCTCCCTTCCTTCTTTTCTTCCTTTCTTTCTTCATAATACAATGCATGCTTTCTAACACCCTACCCAACACAGAAGCCAAAACACTGATTATTTACATCTACTGGTGTGTGTCCTCCCTCTTTTATCCCTTATCTGTTGATCAATTGATCTATCACTCTATCAATCAATCAATTTTCCAACCTATCTATCTGGTATTGTCAGATCTATGGAAATTTATTACCTGTATATTGTTTAGGTTTCTTTTTTTTAATTTAGAAGAGAACATTATGCTGTTTGTACTCTTTTGTATTTGTAACTGGATTTGCTAACTTTAATCCTATGAGTTGCCTGTAGATGCATTTCATCCATTTTGATTGCTGTACATTATTCCATTGAGGGCACACACTGATAAATTTCTTCATTCCTCTATTCTTCTGTCTGTGGGAATTTGGGAGAATTATGCAAGAGTTCTCTTAATAGGAAATGTGGCACCAATACTAGGACAGTAGATGTGGGTTGGAGAAGAGAGGGAGGGCTTGAGACTTAGATAAACTGGCTATGACCAATGTTCAAAATGTCTGGCCTGAGAAATATTTGTGTTCAGTGTTCAGATTAAAACTGTGTACTTCTTTCTCTCTCCTGCTGGGCCATGTGTTGTTCTCATGCAAATGCAAGCTTGCAGCTTGTCTCCCCAGGACAGAGCAGAGCCTGTACTTCACCGTTGCAGGACATTGAATGCATCACTGAATGAAGGCAAAGGACTGTCTCCTGCATGGACATACAGTCTGGGCTACAGCCTCTGGACTGTGTTGACAGAGGACTAGTGATACTTGCGTGAGCTGTGAGGCCTTTAGTGCTGCCCTGCCCTTCTTCATGGGGAAGGAGCCTGTAGTGGAAACGTCATCTTGAGATGTAGAAGCAGCAGGTACAGAATATCTTGCAGCCATTGGAGAGAATAACAATTTTTTCTTCAATCCCCATAGGTTGTTAGTTGAAACAGATCCCTATAACAAAAGACAGACTAACAAGAAAAAAAAAAAACCCAGCAGCTTAACAACATGTGTATTTCATGTTGTTACGAGAGCCACTTAGGGAATGAGCAGTTCTCCAAGAGGTGGCTTTTGAATTACAGCTTATATAGCATCTTCAAGAACAGTTAATTTTTAGAGAAGTGACAAGATAATGGAAAAGGACTTTGATTCTCTAGGGGCAACAATTTGTGGGCAGGCAAATACCTGACAGACAAAGGCCAGTTAGTAAAGCTTGTTCATGTAGTTTCCTCTGGTATCATCTCCAGTAGATAAGAATGTAAAGTTGTCTTCAGTGGTTACCCTTCATTCTTCCTAGTGGTGGTGGTGGGAGGAGGAGCAGGGTTCCTTTTGTCTTTGTAAGTCTATGTCCTACTTTTAGGCAAATAGAGGGAGGGCACAGAGCTGTCCTGCATCTCCTTCCTCTTAATTGTCTTCAGCTCAACAATTCTTCACATTCTGAGGTGGCAAATTTTGGTCTCTTACCCAGCCTAATAGGTGAGAATTGGAATTGATTATAGCACTGTGCTTCTCTGACGCTGGCCCTAGACCAATTCATCACCTGCAGCAGGTACAAATAAATCCCACCTTGAGGATCCAGTGGGATACAGGGCTCTCCTTCACTTTCTGTCCTAAGTGATGCAGAAGAACCTGACTATACACCGTTGAGTGTGGTGTTATGAGGCGGTAGAATGAGTGGCACTTTTGACCATCTCCCTAAAAATACATTACAAACCAAAGTGGTAGTAGAGAGGTTTCTAATGCTTAATTTTTATTAAAAGTTATCCTTACATTTAATTTCTTCTGTCAAGTGGACCATTATGCTTACAATGAGTAATTATCTTTATCATCCTTAAATACTTCATCTTCAAAGAAAATGTTTAAATAAACCTTTGTAAGAATACTTAAATATGATATGCGGTACTGAGTTTCATTTAATAAAATTTGGCCGTATGGTAGGGCTGGCATAAATTGGATATGTGCATTGTTCGAACTAGTCTTTCTGAATTCATTGCATTATTTTAAACATTTCATTTTTGAAATATTGTACACCAACCAAAAAGTGACGTAGGTTATAAAAAAGAAAACGTTCTTGTGTTTTTTAATCCAAGAGAGGTTTTACCTGGAAAAAATGCACTGCCTTTTTCTCTGTACAGCAGAGCCCACATGGTGCTGCGAAATTCAGAGCGCTTCACCAGGAAAAATGATCTTAGTATGAGTTCTACCACTACATAATCAAGTGACCGAGAATCAGTTACATAACGTCTCCTTGTTTTCTTGTTGCAGAATGAGGGGGTAGATTAAATAACTCTGGTGCCAAGTCCCAAGAGAAGTGCCAGACAAGTTTAGACGTGCAAAGTCCTTTGGGAAGGGAGCCACTGAAAGTCTGAGCAGAATGCTAGAAATATCCAGGATGCTGTGGGAAAGTCCAAGTACAGGCCGATTTTTTTTTTTTTTTTTTTTTTTGAGACGGAGTTTTGCTCTTGTTGCCTAGGCTGGAGTGCAGTGGCGTGATCTCAACTCACCGCAACCTCCACCTCCCTGGTTGAAGTGATTCTCCTGCCTCAGCCTCCTGAGTAGCTGGGATTATAGGCATGTGCCACCATACCCAGCTAATTTTGTATTTTTAGTAGAGATGAGGTTTCTCCATGTCAGACTGTTCTTGAACTGCCAACTTCAGGTGATCCGCCCACCTTGGCCTCCCAAAGTGCTGGGATTACAGGTGTGAGCCACTGTGTCTGGCCAAGACCGAGTTTTTTTTAGCATTAGAAAATATCTCAATTTACTTTTGCTTTTAATCTAATCTAAAGTATGAGTTGAGTTTCTGTCATGTGCAACACCATTATTAAAGAAAATAAACTTCTTTGAGGAAGGTGTGTTGAGTTGTTTTACAGTTGATGTGAATTAACAGAGAGATTCACATTCCCCCTCTTTGTTTTCCAAGTGCTTCCAAACCAAATCTTCTAGAGTTCTGCAGTTTGCACTCGAAAAGCCAAGAGGAGGTTGAATTCGTTGCTAAGGACCTTGGATAAGCACAAATAATAATTTTATTTGTCTATGCCAGGTTTTCCCAACCTTGACACTACTGACATTTTGGTCCAGATGATTCTTTGTTGAGGAAGGCTGTCCTACGTATTATGGGATGTTTAACATCATCCCTAACCTCAAACCCCTAAATGTCAATAAAATAAAACTTTGCCCCCTCCGCGAGTTGTGACAACAAAATATATCTTCAGGCATTGCCTAATGTCCCCTGTTGAGTAAAATTGTCCTCAGTAGAGAACCATTGTTTTAGACCAAGAGTCAGCAAACGATAGCTCATGATCCAAACACGGCCAGTCATTTGTTTTGTAAATAAGGCTAAAATAGAACACAGCTATATTTATTTGTTTACAAACTATCTGTCTGTGGCTGTTTTTGACCTACATTGTAATGGCAGTACTAGCAATCATGCCAAGAACATATTAATCTTCTAGTATACTTAGTCAACTTTTCTAGAGCCTTTCAATGCATGCTATTTTATTTGACTTTTCAACCATTTTACGAAACATGCAGAAGAGGTAATGTTAGCCCCATTTGCAGATAAGCACACTGGGCTACGTGTGGTTAAATCACTTGCCGACTTCCATCAGAGCTTGGACTGTAGCCAATGGCTCCTGACTGCCTGTCTTCCTGCTTTACCCCATAATCTTGGATGTTGAAGTGACTGTAAAGATAACTGACTCCAGCTTCCTAATAAATACAAGGATCACTATTAAAACAATATACCTGGGGAAAAAAAGAGAAATCACTGTTCATTCAGTTTTTAAATAACTTTAATTTTAGAAAGTTTTTCCTTAAATTGAGTATAGTCCTGCCTTCCGGAGTTTTATAGCATGTCAACTTTGGGTAAAATCATGGAATCTCGGGAACCTAAAAGGTCATTGACTCCAACTGTCTATGCAATACATGAATCTACACCAGAGGGTTCCCCATGGGTATTATTCAAGGTTGCAGCCTCAACACCTGCAGTAACCAGGGATCATGGGGCTCACTTCTCTCATACTGGTGCTCACTACTTTGCATAGCTGTGACTAAGAATTTCTTCTTCTGTGGAAGTTGAAATCAGGTCCTCTGTATCTGCTGCTCCCAAACATCATGCTACCACTTAGACTCCATAGAAAGAGCTTGATCCCATGTGCTTGATGCAAATTTTTCAGCTCTGCTTGATTTAGCCATAGACAAGGTCTCTGTTGAATATTCTTGTCTCCATGTTTACCCTGCCGGATTCTTATTTTCTTAAATAACACAGTCTTAAGAACTCTTGCAGGGCTTGCTTGTACTGCTCTGAACACAACTTGCAACAGTTTACCTACATCTTTCTAAAAAAATTCCAGATACTGTACTACCAATTATGTTTCCTAAGTCTGGGTTAACTTTGTTTCAAGCTGTTTGATTATGTGAACTTATTACGAACTTACACACAACTGAATTCCCTGTTGATTGTTACAAATGCTGGAGTTAAGCTTCATGTTCCTCATCTTCTACTTTACAGTTATTTCAGGATTTGGTGACTTGGCTTTTTATTTTTCTCTCTTGAATATCAACTTGGCAAGACCAGCTCATAATTCTAGCTTCTTGAGATATTTTTGCATCTTGCTTTTAATCTTCCAATTTATTTACTATTTCACTTGGCTTCATATTATCCCTACATTTTGATAATTATGCTTTTTATATCTTTATTCAACACATTGATAGAAATATTAAAAAGGATAAGGCTAAAGATAGAATCTTAAAGTTATCACTTCCTTCCATATCACCACTAATTCATTAATCAAAACTTTTGGTCACAGTTATTAAGTTAATTACAGATTCACTCCATAAAGCTATGATCCAGACTGTATTTCTTTATTGTGTTACAAGAATACTTTAATAATGCTTTAAATATTTGAAGACTCTTCCACCTCTTACAAGTGTTCTCACTTCCAAGCTGCCTCCTCTTGCATTTAGGATTTGCACATTCATTTGTTCACCCATTTATTCACAAATTATCCATTTATCCAATAATGACAAACACTTTCCGTATAGCAAACATTCTGCTAGATGCTGGAATAACAAAGCTCTCATCCCTGGCAGCCCTCTTGTAGACTGCCACAGCAATAGCAGAAAGAAGGACGGGAGCTGGGACAGAGGTGTGAGCAAACTGCTCTCCGAGAAGCCAACTCCCCAGTGGAGAGTTGGGCTCACTATGGAGGAGACTTCCAAGCTGTTCCTTGAAGAGTGGACAGGACAGCAGGGATTCAAAATGCAAAGGCATCACAAGAAGAGCTCGGCTGTGGGAAGCTCTGGTTATGTTGCTGGATATGAAAAGGGACTAGGGGGAGTTGAAACTTTCAAGGGTTCCTCAAATAACTAAATTTCTGACCTCTTACCATTCTGGGCATTCTCCTCCGAATGCTTTCTAATGGCATCTAGAACTGAAGACAGTAGACATCCCAGGGGTCCCCAACCTCTGGGCTGTGGACCAGTACCAGTCCGTGCCTTGTTAGGAACTGGGTCACACAGCAGAAGGTGAGTGGCCAGCAGTGAGCATTACTGCCTGAGCCCCACTTCCCGTCAGAGGCGACATTAGATTTTCATAGGAGCACAAACCCTACTGTGAATTACGCATGTGGGGGATCTAGGCTGTGCTCCTTATGAGAATCTAACTAATGCCTGATGATCTGAGGTGGCACGGTTTCATTCCCCACACCCACCCCATTCATAGCAAAGTTGTCTTCCATGAAACCAGTACCTCATGCCAGAAAGATTGGGGACTGCTGCTTTATACTGTCCAACTTGTACAGTATAGAGTGGACTAATGCGTCACTTGGTCTGAATACTATATGGCTACTGAATTAAATTGCCTGGGTTCTTTGAACTTTCGATCAATCTTGTATCAGCACAGTTGATTTTAGGAACCAAAGTGCCAGACTTCCTTAATATGTTCCCGGAAATATCAACTCGTTGTTATATTTGAACAGACTGTGAACATCTTTTTTATTCTAGATTCTATTGTTTTGTTACCTTAGCCAACTCTTCCAAATATGTACCATTGCATTTTAACAAGCAAGTATTTATGTCCGTTTTCTTGCAACACTTGAAGTTCTCTGAGATCAGGGACTGTATCTACATATGGTAGAGACAATGTATATGTTTCTTGAAAGGATAAAGAGTGAATAAATCCAATCTAAATCATTGTTCTCTGTTAAATAGAATTTAAGAATGCATTCAATCCCACTAAACCTCTCCATACATGTAGACTTACATAATCCGGAAGCGTAAATATGTTTAAGTAATCAAAACTTTTGAAACAGATGTCAAATAGAGATCAATCCATGTCCATGCTAATTTCCTCAGTAATGTAGAAAATTGCTCAGTCTTCTTGCTGTGACTCCTTAATTGGGTGCGTTTACATGCAGATCATTCATATGACCAGATATATTAGGGTGGGTTCCACAAAAATTGACTCTGAGATGGAGACTTTTGTGCAGAATGTGCATCAGGGAGCACTGTCAGGAAGAACACCTATGAACAGGAAGGGGATCAGAACTGGCTGAAAGGAATGGGGGACATTGTTGCAGTCATATCAGAGGCCTCAGTCAGTCCTGTGGAGATTCTGGTGCAGTAATGACCTTCAAAGTTGCCACCAAACAAAGGGAGGATGACAGATGTTTCCACTGCCATATAGCCGTAGTCCTGGAAGTGGGCTGTCCCTGCAAAGTGCAGTGACCTCGAATGAGGCAGCTTTTGTCCACTGAGGGCAGTTCCCAGAGAGAGGTTCAGCTAGGAGCCTTCCACAGCTAATATTCCTGGCAGCTGGAGAAATATGTGCTTCTTTCCCAAAGGGGAATCTGGGAACCGCATCATGGCATCCACCACGTCAGAGAAAAAAAAATCAGAAAAGGACTTCCAGAGCACAATCTTGGCTGTCTTCTGACATTGTGCTCTGATTTTGAAGGAATACATTCCTTTCACATCTCTTTCCCATTTTCATTTTAGTTGTTTACCACACAGTAGTGAGGCACCACAATCGGTTGTCAGCTCTCTACAATGCACCACTTTCTTGCTCCACTGCGCCCCAAGTGGTTAACCCTGTGTAGGGCCTGAGCGTAATTCTCTAGCCGATGGAATGACCCAAGGATTCTTGGTCACTGATGCTATTTTAAAGACATCTTTCTGCCCAAGAGGCTTGGAAAACTGAAGACCTATAGTAGAAGGTGAAAACCTTGGAGAATCTGAGAGCTTCCAATGCAAGTAGCTATACTACAAGATCCCAACGATGAGACAGCTCTGTTGACACAGCACCTGCAGTGCACGTGAAGCATATGCAGACGTGTGCCTGTCCTCATGGAATGCTTGGCATGTCTGTGAATATATAAAACATAAATGCACAATGGACCTCAAATACAGGACAATAGATCCAAGAAAACCGTAAACCATTTTCCCCACCATCTTTTGTTCTAAAATTACCATCCATGTATCAACTGCAAAAAGCTGAGTGATCCGGCCTCTGGAAGACATGATATATGTGCTAACTATTCAAAGTGTCTATGCCTGCGTCTTTGCACCAGTCTGTGTGGGCCTGGGTCTGCTTCCATCAGACATTGAACTTTTTCTGGCCTAATTTCTTCGTCTCTCTGTGTGCCTATTATTTCAATAAAAGACTGAAAGAGAGGCCGGGCGCGGTGGCTCACGCCTGTAATCCCAGCACTTTGAGAGGCCGAGGCGGGTGGATCACGAGGTCAGGAGATCGAGACCATCCTGGCTAACACGGTGAAACCCCGTCTCTACTGAAAAAACACACAAAAAAAACTAGCCAGGCGAGGTGGCGGGCACCTGTAGTCCCAGCTACTCGGGAGGCTGAGGCAGGAGAATGGTGTAAACCCGGGAGGCGGAGCTTGCAGTGAGCTGAGATCCGGCCACTGCACTCCAGCCTGGGTGATAGCGAGACTCCGTCTCAAAAAAAAAAAAAAAAAAAAAAAAAAAAAAAAAAAAAAAGAAACTGAAAGAGAATAGAAGCAAAAAATAAAAATGAGCATGTGCATCCCAGCTTCTACAAGCAATTCTAGAGTTTTAGGTTTTACCTCTGAAGGCTCAAACACATTTGAATGCTCAGTTCCCCACCCTGCCTTCCAAAGGAACAGAGATTCTGTCTAAGGACAGGTTCATTAACAAATTAATAGAATAATCAGCAGGGCTTTGTGTGTATTTTGGAGATAAAAAACTGGTAACAGCATTCTTTGACTCTTTAATGGGGCGATAAGCACCAAGTATCTGCTCTGTGGCTGAGCTAATCACACAGATAAGGGAGGTTAAATCAATCCAGAGTTCTGCTGAGCTCATTTATAGATGGAGCTGTATCCTGCAGCAGCATAAATAGCTCAGTTATTTTGAATATAGCCATGAATTGCTAAAATAAATGGAGGGTGGGGGCAACAAACTAAAATAGATTGTACTGTGCTGTGTGGGACCAAGTCCCCAAGGCCACAGTCTGTGGGCAGGTACCTGATAAGTTTGGGGAAAATAATGCTTTCAGGGATGTCTCCTCTTAAACTGGTTTGACATCTGGTCTCAAAGTCTGGAAAGAAAAGGACTTTTCTTCTCGTGCCTTTCCCCTTTCCTGTTTTAAATTAAGTGAATGTGATTGCTTTAGAGGGTGAAGGATTAACAGTTCAGGTATTTTGCAGACAATTATTAGGCAGGCCTCCTGCTTATGCCACAAGCACTACACCAGCCCAGGTGGCCCCATGGCAGGTATATGCATGAGCCTACTGCATTCTGACATAATCTTCCTGGCCAGCACTTCATGCCCAGTTACCCTGGGGTCACTGCTCCTGCTAGGGTGGAAGGCAGGACCCGCAGTGTGCATGGGGCAGCTGTTGTCAGGCCAATGTCTAGGTGTTCACACCTCACAGTGCAGAAAGGTGCTGGAACAATTCTAGCAGAAAAAGTGGAAGTGGCAGACATGTGGGACCAGGGAAGGGCACTGACCACCTTCCAGATGGTGTGAGTTTCACATAGTTCTGGCCAGTGGGGCATAGTTCGGCCAGCAACTTTCGACTTTCAACACACCCTATAGCAAAACTTGTGCAAAGTTTCCGAGTTATTAGTTACAATTGGGGTAACTGGAAAACAAGTTATGACAAAACTTTCTTTCTTGATCCTTTAAAGTAAAGAACTCACTTATCAGCGGCCTCAGTCAGAAGCCTCAGGTCTTCCAGTTATCATGGGACTTTTCTTTAGTTTAGTTAAAGATGGGTTTCTTTGTCCCACAGCCAAGAAAATTCAGGCTTGCAGACAATTTGAATGGTGAGTAAGACAGGGTTTTATTGGGTGAAAAGTAAGAAAAGGGGGAAACAGGGACTCTCTCTCACTAGGCCAGAGTCCCTGCTAGAGTGCTTCCCACCCGCAGCTTGAATCCCAGGTTCCACACAGGAAGAGGAGGGGCCAGGCTCCTCCCTACTACAGATGGCGCGAACTTCCCAAGGCTCCCCCTCGGTAGGCAGGCTGGTTGGAGCTTCTCCAGGGATCTCCTCCCACCTGCTGTCTCACAATGACCCCATGCCAGAAACCCAGGTCTCGCTGTTCTGAGCACACTCCATTCCCAGTCGCTCTTAGGATGGCTCTCCCTACAAAGGCCACAATCCACTCAGGGCAAGGAAAAGAGGCATCCTCCCTGTTAGAACTTGTCCTGGAAGCTGCACACATCCATGAGCCTAAATTTAGTCTGAGGGCCACAGCTAACCCAAAGGATGCTTGGAAATTCCAGGATTCTACAATTAAGGGCAAATTAAAAATAGATCCTAGGCAGCAAACAGTAACCCCTTTCCCCATCTCCTAATGGAAGGAGTTCATAAAATAATGTGATTCAATTTTTAAAAAGAAAGAAAAGCTTTTAAAAAGGATAGAATTCACAGTAAAGATAAGAAAAATCTGGATTAGATGCATTTAATATATTGATAAGTATCCATACATAATAGTTTGTTTTTTTTTCTTAGATGGCTGAGCCATCAGAAAGGGTGGTGTGAAGGTTAAGAACACATCTGTAGTCCCTAAGGAAAGGGTTATATTAAAATATTTTTCAAAAATATGTCTTATCTATGGAAATGCAGAGGAGATAAGCTGCACTCACCCTACCAAATATGACCGCCCTACCTCCCCACAGGGAAAAACCAGTCCCCAACAGCTGTGGAGTAGCAGGGGTAGAAAAGGAGAACATGGGTGTTAGGGCAAAAAAGCATTAATGTAGACAGATATCTCAGAAATGGCATTGGCAGTAGGTGTCTGCGTCACATTTACTGTCATGTTACTTCCAAGCAATGTGGGGGAATGGATTTAGCCGTTCATTCATTCATTCTGGCTATTGATTCATGCATGCACTTGTTCCACAATCAATCTTTTAAAGTCGCCTCTCCCCAGGAACTGTGGTTGGCAGTAGGGATATGGTTGAAAACCGGGGCTAGAGAGATTGGGTGGAGAGTCAGAGGTGCGGGAGCAGGCAGAGATTTCATTCTAAGTTTGGATTTCATTCTAAATTTAGTGGGAAGCCACGAAGGAGTCCAAGCAAGGGTGTGGCATTCATGAAAGCTTCCCAGGCTTTCACGGCTGCCACCAATGCTGAGAAAGGAAGGATGGGAGGAGTAAGAGTGCAGGAGTCCAGGTGGGAAGGACCATGATGTAGACTAGCTCGGTGCAGTGGAGGGAAAGGGTGGGCATTGGAGAAGTCCACAATAGCTAGTGAGGGATAGAGTGGGCCTAGACATCATGGCTCATTGATTTCTGTCTGGGGGATGGTGTTTGAACCAACTCCCGTAGACAGAGAGGGGCAGGTTAGAGGAGTGCAGTTGAAGGAAGGCAGTGTGACCTCTCTTCTGAGCCCGCATCCATCCATGCATCTGGTGTGGACCTTCTCAGTAGACAGCTAAAGTCAGCTAGCACCAAGGCAATCCCTGAAGCAGAGTGAGGGCATGGTCCCTCACCAGCTGGCCTCCTGAGCAGCTGTTAGCAGTGGGGGCAGCCACTGGATCAGAGGAGAGCAGACCCTTCATGTGGAGCAGCGGGTGGGCATTGCCAGGCAGTATCAGAATGGCTAGGAGGTGCATGGTCAAGGCCGACCTCGGTCACCTGCAGAGGGCATCTTCAGACTGGCCCCTGTGTCCCCTCCACCAAGCACACACCTCAGCCTCCACGTTCTGCCTTGCTAGGACTTGGCTGTCAATGGCCAGATGATAGACAGGATTCCAACTGCCTCTGAAGAGACAGCGGAACCATTAATAAAACATCAACACCGCAGGAACCCAAAGAACCCACAAAATAAAATAAAAATTAAATGAGTCAGAGCTACAGCAGAATCACACCTGTTTTCCTCTGCCAACCTCTAAGGAGGCAGTTACGTCCCCAGGGGCACTGGCAGTGGAAAGTGGCTCTCAGGCAAGGCAGATGGAGGAGGCCTCAGATGAGATGGCAGAGGAGCGAGACCCCTCTCTGGGCTGCCTGCTCCAGCTTTTGAGATGCGTGGGTGTCCAACTTCCTTCCAAGCTAGAACACAGCTGCCAGCCCCTGCTCTTTGCCTCTTTGCCTCCTCCTTCCCAGCTGGCATTTCTGCCTGACTCCAGTGCAGTGAGAGATGTGTGCCGCTTCCTTGGGGTGCAGGGACTTCTCGAGGGATCGGCTGCCCACGGGACAGTGTGCTGGATGCTGCCAGCCTGTGTGACCAAAAGGACCCCTGGGACTGGGGGGGATCCTGACAACTGTCAAAAGGGGTCGGGGACCCACGGTGGATGGCAAGGCTCTGCATTATTCATTTATCCGCTGTTTGGAGAAATTGTGTGTTGGGCCCAGCACAAAGAACACTCCGGGTAATCCACTGCTCAGAATTCAGTCTATTCCGTGGCCTCCAGGAAGTCAGATATTCGAGAAGTAGGCACTTTAATTCATTACTAGAAGCAATAGAATGCCAGGTATTTTGTTTGTTTGTTTGTTTAGTATGTTCCACAAAACAATAGAATACTGCAGTCGTCTGAAAAGTACTCCCCAGCCAATATCCAACTCCTAATTCCTGGAACCTGCGAATGTTTATAACAAAAATAGGTCTTCACAGATTGATTAAATGAAGGAAATTGAAATGAGGAGATCATCCTGGATTATCTGAGTGGGTCCTAAATACAGTCACTTGTTCCTTACAAGACGGAGTCCAAGAGATATTTTACAGCACAGATGAAGACAGCAGAGAGAGATTTGAAGGTGCTGATTTGGAAGGTTGGAGAGATGTGGCCACAAGTGAACGGGGTGGGGCAGCCAGCAGGAGCTGGAAGAGGCTAAGAAAGGCTTCCGTGGAGCCTTAGGAAGGACTAGGAAGGCACTTGATATGGGCTCAGTGATGCTGAATTCAAACTTCTGGTCTCCAAACCGTGAGAGAATAAATTCCTATTGCTTTCAGCCACCACGTTTGTGGAAATTTGTTACAGCAGCCACAGGAAGCTCGTATAATACCATTGATGACATTATCTCAATTTAAATAAAAATTCACATAATGAATCAAATCTTCAAGTTTTCCACTGTATTTTTCTTTTCAATATCTGGCATATGCTACTGTTTACAGATGAATGAATAAATTGGATTTAAGATTTTATGATATATCAGAAAAGTCACTGTGACTTTTAGCTTGCATTCCCCCCCCACCCCCCACTGATATGAAAAAGAGAAGAACTACAATTCATGGGGTTGTTCTAAAGTTCAAATGAGGTCAAGCGGTGCTAAGGTCTAAAAACTGCCCAGCACTGTGCAAAGTTGAGTAAAAGTTCTTATCGGATTGGTCAACTGATGAAACAACCTATGACCAATCTCTCCTCTCTTTCCCCCTCCTTCCCTCTCTCTTTGTCCTTCTTCTCTTTCCTCCTTCTCTTCTACTTCTCCTTCCCTCCTCTCTGTCTCCTCATACACATTCCCACCCACACATGTATTATCTATAGAAAAAATTCCACTTAAAGGTGAAGAATAGCCTTATAATTATGTCTTATATTTCAGTACCATTTTAGAGCTTACTGAGAACTTTTATATCCATCATTGTATTTATTAATCCTCATTCTACCCCTGTGGGCACACAGAACTAACATCATCCTCCTCATCTGATAGATAAAGACAGCGAGAACCCCCTCGGTAGAAAGTGTTAAGAGGCTTACTCAGGGTGACATGGATGTAAGAGGTGAGACAGGATTCAAACACAGATCTTTATGAATACACAGATGCAGAACTGAAAAGGCATTCTCGCCTGTCTAATCAGCAAGGACTGAGCAAGGTGCTTTCCATCTATACAGACCCGGAATGAAAGTCTGGTCTTGCACCTCAGCAGCTCTGAAAAGCTGACTGGTGACCTGACCCTGTGGAACCTTCCTTAGCCATCAAAGTTTGTGAGGCTGAGTGAACATTCAAAGGAATAAGTTAAGCGAAAGTGCCTAGATCCATTCCTGGCCCCTAGAATTCTTCTTTCAAAAGCAAAGGGCTTTTGTTTTTGTTTTATTTTTATTTTTAACTCCTGTCTAGATCTCAAGAGAGTCAATCCCAGTCTAACCATCTGACCTATTTATTGTATCACTTTCAAACCACTTGTGTTTGTTTTCTCTCTTTCTGTTTGTCAAAAGTTAAGTTACAATTCCAGCCACTTGTCACTTAAAAGATGACAGTTATTACTCAGAGCTACAAAGGCACTTATTGTAATAGCAGCTCTGTATTGAAGCAACAGCACTCACTATAAATACGCTTGCCAGATCATGAGGATTTTGTCAAGCACATCCCTCTTAGCCATTGCTGCACAATTATCATGGGTGCACCTAGAGTTCCGCTGAGAGACAGGGGTCAATACTTGAGTGATCTGAGGTTGAGGCAATCTATAGGCCTTTGGGTTTTCATTCCAGTTCCTTCACTGGTCTCCACTTTGGGCAATGTTTGACTGAAGTACACTGGGAAGGCTGGTGCTCCAGATGGCCTTCCCCACTTATTCTTCATTGCTCCCACTGAATATGTGACATGATCACTCTTCCACTTTCCAAGTGGTAAGAAAACAGTCAGTTACTGGCTGGGCTTTGGCTAGCGAGAAAGGCTTGGCCTGGACTGTGGCTGTGGTTCTATTACAACCAATGGCCATGGTGCTAGGGAAAGACCAATGCTTAAGTCATCCATGGTAGCGTCCAGGTGAAAAACATAGCCTTCTTCATCATTTGCTGAGATTCCTTCCATCAGTTTAGCTTAAAAACCAGAGACCAGTTCTCTTGTTTTAAAGGTTCACTCTTAGGAAGAAAGGGGCCATGCATTGGTGTGTCTGTGTGTGTGCACATGTGCAAATGTGTGGACCTATGCATATAGGCAGGTGGGTAGTAAACATTTGAAATAGGGACTCCAACCCTGTTGAACATAGTAATTAGTTATCTTTATTATTTCTTTTTAAAGACCCCTGTCCAACCATGTATCAGTCAGTTTGCATTGTTATTAAGGAATACCTGAGACTGGGTAACTTAAAAAGAGGTGTAATTAGCTCACGGTTCTGCAGACTGTACGGGAAGCATGGTGCCCACATCTGCCGTCTTCTAGTGAGGCTTCAGGGAGATGTTACTCATGGCGGAAGGCAAAGGGGAAGCAGTGTATCACATGGCAAGAGAGAGCAAGAAAGGAGGCAGGAGAGGTGCCATACTGTGTTAAACAACTGGATCTTACATGAAGCCACACAGCAAGGACTCACTCATTACTGTGAGGATGGCACCAGATCATTCATGAAGGACCCGCCCCCATGAGCCAGACACCCCCCACCTGGACCCACCTCCAACACTGGGGATTACCTTTACATGAAATTTGGAAGGGACAAACCATATTAACCCAATCTACATTATTTTTTTCCCAGGAACATCTTTTTTTTCTCTCTAATTGTGGTCATTGGCCTATTGTTTAAACGAAATGAGATTGTGGTTTCTATGCCTCCCTTGTTACTTCTCTCTTCCATTTTAGATCTCTGCATACTTCCTGGAGGATTTTGTCAGTGTGAGAAAGGATAAACCCAGCTGCAATTATACATTAAGGATTTCCTCCAGTAGAGGCCTTGCCAGGTGACATTGTTAAACATGGCATACTGCCTACTAAGTACTTGGCTTGGTCAAGGGTATTGTATGGCACATTTGTAACTAAAGGTTTATACTTAGAAGTTCTAACGTACTTTCAGGATGAGTGTGGTGGCTCACGCTTGTAATCCCAGCACTTTGAGAGGCCGAGGCAGGCTGAATGCCTGAGGACAGGAGTTCGAGATCAGCCTGGCCAACATGGCAAAACCCGTCTCTATTAAAAATACAAAAACTGGTTGGGTGTGGTGGTGCATGCCTGTAATCCCAGCTACTCGGGAGGCTGAGGCAGGAGAATTGCTTGAACCTGGGAGGTGGAAGTTGTACTGAACTGAGAGGCTGAGGCAGGAGAATTGTTTGAACCTGGGAGGCAGAGGTTGCAGTGAGCCGAGATCATGTCACCACACTCCAGCCTGGCCAACAGAGTGCGACTGTGTCTCAAAACAAAAAAACAAAAACAAAAATGAAGTTCTAAGATACCCTCTTTCTCGTCAGCTTCGTTTTTTATAGATTTGGCTCAGTGGTTTGTCCACACAGGAAAGACGGGTTTCCAGGCCTGGCAGGCTGAGTGCAGGCAGGCTTCCTGAAACAAGTTGCCTTTGAGGTGGATGCGTTTTGGGTAGAGGTTGGGATACTTTGGAAGAAGGTGGGAGAAACTTCCACGTCCTGCCCTGAGATAGACCCCTGTTGCCTTTCCACAATGTTGCCAACGGAACCACCTGAAGTTCTACTTTTTGCTGTCTGGTAGCTCTTTCTTTTGGAGAGACTCAAGCTGCGTACAGCCTGGCTGGCAGCCTCCTTGGCGCCTGAGCTCCTGACATTTCTGATGGCCGCCTCTGGCTGCACCACACAGGCCTGCTCATGGCAGCACACAGAGCTACAAGAAAAACCTAAATTTTAATGTTAAAAAGCTTTTGTTCATTACCGGTGGCATTTTCCCCCCCATTTGTCACTTGGAGCGGAGCTGTGACTCTTTTAATATCAAACAAATAATAAGCTCCCTCTAAAGTGATTTTTCTGACAAGGAGCTCAATATATTAAACTTTATCTATATTTTAATAGCCAATTTCACACCAAACTGCCTTCTTAATAATGTATTTACCACCTGGGGATATTATTCCAACCCATCTGGAAAGAATTGGAAATTAACTGTCCCTAAACCGAGTCTGTGTGTGCTTTACACTTGCTGTAGGAAACAGCGGTGTCATTGCTAGGGAGGGGGCTGGGGCAAGAGGGGGCCTCACCACCTGGGGAGGGTGAGATCTGGAAGAGAAATGATAGTAGGTTTAGAGACACGAATTCCTTCTTTAGATAGGGCAGGACTACTGGGAGCAGGAACTGTTCCCACAGCATTTTCAAGAAGTATAGGACTTTCTTTGCTAGCAACTTGCAGCTAGTTGACATCACACACGTTTCCTATCATCTGATCTTTTCTTTCCTCATCTGTGGAGAGAGGGAATTTGGCTAGATGACTTCAGAGGTCTTTTGTATGTATACTTAGGGTTTGTCTTAGTGTGTTTGGGTTGTTACAACAAAATACCATAAACTGGGTGGCTTACAACAGAGATTTATTTCTCATACTTCTGGAGGCTGGAAACCCACTCTCCAGGCATCAGCAGATTGGGCATCTGGCGAGGGCCTACTTCCTGCTTCATAGATGGGTTTTGTCACTGCTGTCACGTGGCAGATGGGGTGAGGTGTCTCATTTGAGCTTCTTTAATGAAGTCACCTATCCCATTCATGAGGGCTCCATCCTCATGACCTAATCAACTCCCAAGAGCCCCCACCTTCTAACACTGTCACATTGGGGGTCGAGATTCCCACATATAAAATTTGGAGGGTCACAAATATTCAGATCATAGAAGGGTTCTCTCTGGAAAATGCCTTTTTTATGCCTAACCACAATGTGAATGGTGTTGGGGATTGTTTTTTCACCTTTTTGGTTATGAACATCTATGAAAACTGACAAAGATGGGAGGCCATAAAGAAATTAATTAAAGAAAATAAGACACCTTTAGAGTAGACAGAAAAACTCACAGGGGTGGGGATTGGAGCATGAATAGGCCCACAGTAGCCATGCTAACAAGTAAACACAGGCTCCCTCCCAGTGAGAAGACAGGGAGAGAGTGCCCCTTTGCCTCATAGACTCACACGTGTAAGCCACTGGGCAAACTCTGCTCAATGCACTCAGCTGTATTCAGCAAACACTATCAAACTCACACTCTAATGTGAGGACGTATTTGCAGATTATCACATGATGGCATCATGGGTTCCATCATGAATGGACTGGGGATGTTTCTTGGGGGACTCAGCAGGGCTCACCAAGGAGACTGGATATTTTAACTGCACCTCGAAGGATGGGCAGGCAACCACAGGACATTCAAATCAGATGGCAGAACTGTGCCAAGCCCAATTTTGTGGCATCTGACAGGAGAAAGAATGTTTCTAGGGATCAGGCAAGTTCTTGGTCCCAATGTCAGCAGGATGTGAACCTCCTGTGAGGGCTAAAACCAACCAACTTAGGGACCCTGAAGGGAAGACCTGGTTTTAATGACTCTATGGATAGAAAATGTGTCCAGGATAACCCCAGAGAAAGTATCAGCTCCAAGATGTGCTTGGTGTAGGTCAAGATTCCAAGAGTGAAAGAAGCAGCTAACTCTGTGAGGCAGGAATTAGTGTTTGTGGAAACCACACAGGCTCTTGGACTCAGCCAAAATAAGATGAAACATGATGCAGCTCCTCTGGGAAGCCCCAGCCAGGAGTCTTCTCTTGAGAGTCCATGGTGGATGATGATGAGGGTCCCTGCCATCCTCCCACCGCCATCCACAGATCTTGCTCGGTTCCCAGTTGCCTAGGGAGCACGTGAGCCCCAGCATTGCGGTGTGGATGGCATGTGCATGGATACAGCACTATCTTTCCAGTTGTGTCCCCAGTCATGTCTGGGATGTGTCAATCAGAGGCAGATGAAAAGGATAGCATTTCCAGGAGGAACAAATGACAGGGCATCAGCTCACTGGTGTTCTTAGTAGAGGGAAGTGTATTTAATTCACCAACTCAGAACAGAAAGATCTACATGGGAAGGGAACACCTGATGAGATATTTGGTGGCCCGGGCTGATAGCACGGCCACAGAAAAATCAGAAAGCAGTGGTATCGGAAGGCTGCCCTATCTAATCCTGTGCCTCCATTCCCTTCCCAGGGCCTTGGGAGCAGGCACTCGTGTGCAGATATGTGTGAGGGTGAGAGCACAGGAGTGATAGCTATCTCTCAGGTCCTGGGGACCTAGAGTCCCAAATTAATAAGCAGACAAGAAGACTAACTGTGACAGACAGGTCAAGGAGGAGAGGGGTAAAAGGCTCCTTTAATCCTGCAGTCGGAGGATGTGCAATGCTGACAGTTACCTGGGGACCCAGAGATACCAGGCTCCCTAACTTAATCAGACAGATAACGGGAGCTGCCTCGGTAGAGGCTGCACCAGGAAAAGTGGAACAATAGGAGGCGGCCCCTTAGGGCCTGTGCTGCTACAGAGATAATAAACTATATAGAAATCTGTCACTGAGTGATAAATGATGAATTAGAATCAATTATATGTTTAAAATAATAGACATCCTTGTCTTCCCTACTGGAAGTGGAATGGCTTTGACTGGCCTCAGAGGTGCCAACAGAGCAGGGACTCTCTCCATGGAGCCGTGTGTGCCAGGCACACTAAAATTACTGACGTAGACTTTTCTGGCCAGACTGTCTTGTTCTGTGGTTCTGGTGAAAAAAAAAAATACATAGAAAGTTATGAGTCAAGTTTTTTTTTTTTTTTTTTTGAGATGGAGTCTCTCTCTGTTGCCCAGGCTAGAGTGTAGTGGTGTGATTGTGGCTCACTGCAACCTCTGCCCTCTGCCTCCAGGGTTCAAGTGATTCTTTTGTCTCAGCCTTCCAAGTAGCTGGGACTATGCCCAGCTAATTTGTGTGTGTGTGTGTGTGTGTGTGTGTGTGTGTGTGTGTGTGTGTGTGTGTGTATTTTTTTTTTTTCCAGTAGAGATGGGGTTTCACCATACTGGCCAGGCTGGTCTCGAACTCCTGACCTCATGATCTGCCCGCCTTGGCCCCACAAAGTGCTGGGATTACAGGCACGAGCCACCGTGCCCAGCTATGAGTCAAGTTTTAATCTTTATCCCTCTTTCCACCCATACATTTGCCTTCAAATCCTGTATCAGAACCAAACCACTTGATGAGCAATGGGAGTAAGGAAGTCTCAGACAAGGTATTTTCTCTGTGCCTTTTTTGTTGTTGTTGTTGTTTTTGAGACGGAGTCTCGCGCTGTCGCCCAGGCTGGAGTGCAGTGGCCGGATCTCAGCTCACTGCAAGCTCCGCCTCCCGGGTTTGCGCCATTCTCCTGCCTCAGCCTCCCGAGTAGGTGGGACTACAGGTGCCCGCCACCTCGCCCGGCTATTTTTTTGTATTTTTTAGTAGAGACGGGGTTTCACTGTGTTAGCCAGGATGGTCTCGATCTCCTGACCTCGTGATCCGCCCGTCTCGGCCTCCCAAAGTGCTGGGATTACAGGCTTAAGCCACCTCGCCCGGCTGCCTTTTGTTTTTTGGGGGGCACAACATGCTTCATAACCCCATCTACAATGAGGACAGACATTGGTGAAAAATATGCTATCTGCATAGAACTCTCCTTCAAAGGGAATTGCTATTGAAGAAGAGACTTGAGTGTTCCCTAAGCAGCAGGGAGCCGAACAAGACCCCTGGATGGCGGTGGGAGGACGGCCAGGACCCTCATCATCATCCACCATGGACTCTCAAGAGAAGACTTCTGTCTGGGGCTGCCCAGAGGAGCTGCATCATGTTTCATCTTATTTTGGTTGATTCCAAGAGCCTGTGTGTTTTCCACAAACACTAATTCCTGCCTCACAGAGTTAGCTGCTTCTTTCACTCTTGGAATCTTGACCTACACCAAGCACATCTTGGAGCTGATACTTTCTCTGGGGTTATCCTGGACACACTTTCTATCCGTAGAGTCATTAAAACCAGGTCTTCCCTTCAGGGTCCCTAAGCTGGTTGGTTTTAGCCCTCACAGGAGGTTCATATCCTGCTGACATTGGGAGCAAGAACTTGCTTGACCCCTATAAACACTCTTCTAGGAGTCTTTTAAAGGGAAGTATTGAAGGTAGATTTTTGGCATTTATTTAAAGAATCGAATTCTCTTCCTCAAAAGTTTTATCCCCTTTATTTCCCTGCTCTCCTTCAATCATATGAACACAGTCAACATCAAAGAAAAGAAGGAAAAAAGAAGGAAGGAAGGAAAGAAGGAAGGAAGGAAGGAAAGAAGGAAGGAAGGAAGGAAGGAAAGAGAGACAGAGAGGGAAGAAGGGAGGGAGGGAAGGAGAAATTTTAGCTTCTTTTTAGCATTTTGAATTCCAATTCCAACTTTCCATATTCTCTTTTATTGTTATCACTACTACTACTCCTGTGACTACTAATACTATTATTTAGTAAGAGCCCTAGCCCCTAGATGTAAGTTTGCCTTTACAAACGAGCACAGCACACTTCATTTGGGTTGTCATATAATCCAAATACAATATCCTCCCTCTGGCTCCTGTCTGCCTAGCAAACTTCCATTCATTCTTGAGCTACCCGCTCACGTTTAGTCTTCTTGGCAAAGCTCTCTCTGACCACCACTTCCCTCCATAATATGAAACATTCTCCCTTCATACTGTCTTAGTTGCAGATTTACATATTCGGTTATGCTGCACTCATCACAATGCCCTGGTAGATAGTAAAGTGATGGCTACTTAGGGGCTTGGGTTTCATAGTCAGCTATTTACCAACCATGTGATCTATAAAGAGTTATTTGTGCTTTTAGAGTCTCAGTTTTCTCAGCTGACACATGGGTATGACAATAACAGTATTGAACTCCTAGGGCTGCTGTGCACCTTAAATGAAAGGAGGCATGTAAAGTGTCTGTGTCTACTAAGCGTTCGGTAAATAGTGGTTGCTGAGGTTCTTATAACCTTATATTGCTTCCATTCATTTGATTGTATGTCCGCATTGTTCACAAGAATGTAAGGATCTTGAGGGCAGGCGCTGTGTTCCCTTTCGCTGGTATAATTCCAGCACCAAGAACAGAGCCTGGCATCTGGAGGCAGCTCCGCACGTTTAATTTAAACTGAACTGAAACAGCACAGAAGGCAGAGTTAAAGTCAGGTACCCGTGGGTGGTGCGTCCACTGGGACCATGAGGGATTGCAAACGCGGCTTACACGTGAAAATCCCTGCCCTGAGCCTTCACCAGACTCGGCACTGCCTTGGCCCGCTCCAAGCAGTTATTTGTGCGCCCGGTCGCTGGAAGTTCCTTCCCAGGCAGCCCCGGTACCCGCGCTGCCCCTTCACCGCGAGCCTCCAGCAGCTCCTCCCGTGCGGCGGCGGCGCCACCCCGACGGCCGCCCCTGCGCCTTCGCCGCCAGCCTCCAGCAGCTCCTCCCGTGCGGCGGGGGCGCCACCCCGTCCGCCGCCCCCTTTCCCCCAGCCCTTCCCTCTCCCCTCCTGGGCCCCGCCTCCGTGTCCTCGCGCCGACCTGGTAGGTTTAGTCTTTTATGTGGTCCTGTATCAAAAGTTTAATTAGAAAATCGCGCCTGGGCTTTTTTTAATAGCCCGAGTTCCGGCCGTAAAAGCCCTGGACGTGGTCCCGCGCGCGCCGGCTTCTGGCAGGAGCGCACCAGCCGCTGCAGCGCGGGGACGCCCGCCCTGAACCTTATTTACATTCGGACTAACAATAGCTCTGGAACCTGGCTATAAATAATTTCTGGGGAAGAGTTGTCTAATTAAACGTGCAGCAGCAAGGAAAGTGCTTTAACCACAAGGCTGGTGTCCTAATGAACGTAATCACTGGATGGGGACAGCTTAGGAATCGCATCCAGACGTCTCCCCGCGGAGGCGGAAAGATGCGGGGAAGAATACTCAGGGAGACTTTCCAATCAATATTTAATTGTGCAGTGTGTTCCACTCGTTAGAGGGCCTCTTTTTTTCCTTCCCTTTTCCCATACCCAGAGGTAGAAAGGATTTCAAAATGCAGTTTTGTGGGGCGGCCTCAGCCTCAGATTCCACGGGGGTAGTTGTCAGTGGTCTGTCAATGTCTAGAAATGATCTGAACACATAAAATGTATTAATTAATAAGTAGTGGCACTTATAGGTGCTGAATTTAGAGACAAAGGTAAGGCTGATTCCAACTGATTCCAGATTTTTCTCTGTCCCCGTCTATGGTATTTCCAGACTCTGGGCTCATGGAGGGCAGGGGCTTCGTGTGCAGTGTGTTCTGTCCTTTGTAAGTAGGGAGCTGGGCAGCGCATCCACCACCCTGGAGGGCATGAAGAAGATGAAATGGGTCCTTCCTGCCTGGTGTCATTCATGGAGGGGCAGCCACTCCTGCTGGCATCTCAACGGTGGTTAGCAAACCCAGAGGGATGTCAGCCCAAGGCATCCATGCTCGTTTCTGCTTCATTAGAAACAGACAATATAACATCAACCAGATGGAAAAGGACACAGGATGCAGGGTGGTTTTCCTTCTGTGTTCCTATTAACATGCTCCTGAGGACAGAAAGGTACCATGGGAGGAAGAACAGCACACTGTCATACTGTGTGTGGGTGGCACAGGATTCACGTGTGTATACAGATTGACCTAGATGCATAGTAAGCACATGCATGTGTATGTAAACCTCAGGTGGGCAGATACGTGTGTACATAGACATGCACGTCCTGGTGCTGCACTAGGGATGACATAGTTATGTTGCTATGGTAACGGGCATGCTCTTGAAACCAAGGCAAACCAGTGGAAGGAGGTTGGGAAGCAGGAGCTGGGGAGGGTGTGGATCTGCAGAGGAGCCTGGGGCTGAACTGCAGCACAAACTCCTAACCAGCACTGCTAACCAGTGCTTGTATCCTAGCCCTCCTCCCATGCACAGAGATGAAAGAGCAGGAGTGCGGGCACCTGTGATTAATCGAATTCACCACTGGATGTCAATGTTGCTCCAGCCAATTAGAAAACAAACAGCCATTCCAATAATCTGCTTGTAACAAGGAAGTTTGATCTTTAGGCAGCAATCAGTTTATGGTATGAGTGTACTGGGGAAGGGGAGGGTTAGACAACAGCCTTCTGACAGAACCCCAAAGGGAAAATTATCAAATTCTAAAGTTGTCATTTTTGCCCTTTAATCATAACCTCCATGTTTCCTCCAGCACCCCTTGTTCCCCATTCATTATTCTCCCTCAGTTAACACTTCCTAATGAACCATCCAATATTTCCCTTTAGTTTGCTCATTGCCTGCCTCTCCCCTGATACACACACAAGAATTTCAACTCCATAATGGCAAGGAATTTTGTTTTTGTTCTGTCGCACCCTTGATGCTTAAAACACTGCTTGGCAAAAAGGAGATGTCTGACAAATATTTGTTTAAAATAGATACATATATAAGTAAATGAATTAATGAGATAATGAAATGTGGTCAATGAATAAAAATGGAGACAGATATTATTGCAATATGAATAGGAGTTTCTCTTTCTTCTCTGAAATAAGTATATATATACATTTTATATATATATACACATATATTTCAGAGAAGAAATATGTGTATGGATGAGTGAGTGTGTATGTGTGTGTATATATACATATATGACTAGAGAAAGAGCACAGAAGCAGTTGCCTAAACATCTGAAATACCAGGTTTGGAAGAGACTTTAAGCCAAGCCTTGGAGGGCTTTCTGAATTGAGTTATAGCTCTGCTTCTATTTTGTTTTGTGAACTTGGGAAGATAACTTAGCATTTCTGAACCTTAGCTTCTTCATCAATACAATGGCTTCATCATAATAATATTGGTCCAACCTACCCCTTAAAGACTTACGAGATCAAATGTTACAGTGTTAATCCACAATGTATTTTGCCTTGACTAATATATACCATATCTTGCCCAAGCCCTCTCTTACATGCTGTAAACACCGAGATCCTACACACACAGTATTGACAATGTAGATATTATAACCCTTTTCTAAAGGTGAACATAGAAATCATAAACCTTTTCCAGATATTTCACTTAACCCAAAGGTCTTAACTCTTAAGGTAAACTGCAGGGAAAACAGGGATCAGAAATCAACCTTGGAGTGGTCACATTTCCCACCCAACAAATGAAGGGACTGGGAGAAGAGCCTTCTCTTCAGAGGCGCGGGCCTCAGATTTGTGGCTGTTTCTGTATCTCCTGTTTTAGGGATATGTTGAAGGCCCGGGCTGCCATGGCAGCGAGCTAGCAACCTGCCAAATTTATATGTTTAAGTTTTAATACATAAATTAAATTAAGCAAAAATAGGTCTGCACTGTAGAACCCTTTCAAATTATTTATTGTGCTGTCACTTTGGGCTCGTTGATGCTTGTTAATATTTCAAATTTAATGATAAGCACCATTTATAAGCTAAATAAGACATTAGTTGCACTATACTGGCAGAAATGTACAAGGACACCGCTAATCTAAGGTGAAAAATGCATTATTGAGTGGAATTTAATTAGTAGATTTTGTTCTATTAGTGGCTTCTATATTGCATTTATGAAAATGAATACAAATATGATCCAGGCAATCTTTCCAGTGAGAAAATGTCACTGATAATCTAACTTCACTCCTACTCTTTAAAGCAGATGCAAGATGAAAATTGATGTCCTGATCTCTTGCCAGTCAAAAGATTTTCTAGTTTGTGATTCTAATAATAGCTAAATTATGGAGAGATGCCTTGTGTGACGCTTTGGCAGGTGTGAAGAGGTGTGTCCAGTGAGAATTAGTTTTAGACTTTTTTCTTATGGCAATCCTATGGGCAGTACCTGTCAGAGAATTAGGTCAGAATTATGGTTTGCTTAGCTGGTCAGGTCTAATTTGTCTGCATTATCTGTTCTGATTCTTCTATGGGGCAACATGGCCTTAGGAGAAAAGGCAAGACTTGGAATCGTATACCTGTGATTTCAATCATACTTTCATCATTTATAAGCTTTGTGCAATTTATTTTCTTAAAGTAAGTACATAAGCTACCACATTTTATGAATCCACCCAGTAATTCAGTGAGGTTAGTTACCATTATGATCTCTGTTTTATAGATAAAGGCAAGACAGACTCGGAATGCTTGAGCTACTTGCTCTAGGTCACACAACTAAAAACTTCAGTTCTCTGCATTTTCCATTTTCTTATCGGATGATGGAGATTTGCCATATATTTAAAACGTGTATTCAATAAATGTTAGTCTAGACTCTCTGTTTCCTCCAGTTCCTTACTTTCTGGTGGCATCTTGGAAAGGACATAGAGGGCCGGTGACCAGGATTCTCATTTCTAGGTGACAAATGTAAAGTCTTTCCTGGCCTCAGCTCTCTCATATGACAAATAGGAAAATAGAATGCCTACCTTTCCTACTGAGGTAGTTGTGAAAATCAGCTGGACAGCCATAGTGGGGTGTTGTACAAATGTAAAGTGTCAGTGTTATTAATGTAGGCAATCATTCTTTTGATTCTATGCTAAATTGCATTGACAAATATCGAGAGAGGAGATGGCTGAGATTCATACTATAGGAGCATTTCTTTGCAATGAGTTCAGATCGAAGGTAAGTGCAGGCACTCTCTGAGTTACACGCACCTAACTTATGGAGATTCTGTGCATACAAAGAACTCGGTGCACCCCCTGTAGGAACCCACCATGACAAGCTGTGCTTGAGATTCTGTGCCTCTGGAAAGCATCTTTCTGGAATGACCCTGCCTGGTTTCAGTCATGGTTATGGCACTGTAGCTAGTATGGATTGCTGTCTGAACCAAGCTTTCCTCTTCAATAGCTCCTATGTTCCTACACAGGGTGGCATGCTGCTCTGCCTGAGTCTTGGGATTCAGCAAACCTCAGCCCTTCTAATCCACACATACCCCGCATGATGTTGATCCTTCTGCCTTTATTTTCTTGCTATGACTTTGGTACATCAGGAAAATCATCCAAGGGTGATAAAATAAATGCATTTGTTAGGAATCTACCTAAGTTAACGGTACAGTGGAAGGCTTTATTCATTTTCTTTGAAAAGTAACCTCATAAGCGTAAGAGATATTTGATAGTCCAAGTGTTTTTCTTTTTTAAATGAACTTCAGGTGCACAGAATTGTATTATTTATAACCAGTGGCCCATGATTCACTCTCAGTATTCTATGTTTGAGCCCCTTTTTTATTTTTATTTAAAAAATAGTGTCATAAGCAACAACAGATCCACACCTCCACCTCTGAACACACACACACACACACACACACACACACACACACAAAAGCACCTCTGAACACACACACACACACACACACAAAAGCTAGGGTCTTGGCATCAACCTGCATCTCCAGCTCATGGTCCTCCCCCATCCATCCTCCTTCCTGCCTCCTACCTTAGCCATCATTCAGAATTCCGTGTGTATCTTCTGCTTCCATTTTCACACAATTACGTCACATACATATGAGTCTCGAAAATTATTTTTTAATTTTGGTATTTTTCATCTTCATAAATAGGACATGCATTTGATATATGTGATTTGGGGTTAGTTTTCACTTATTTATTTCTAAGATTATCCATAATTTTGTGTGCTGCTGTAGTTCATTTGCGTTGGTGGAATATATTATTCTAATTTATGAGTGTTCCTCAGTTGGTTTATCCAATGTTATGTTGATGACTATTTAGACTGAACCAGTGATTTTTTCCTCTTGTGAATGGGGTTGCTATGAACATATCTTCTTGGGTCACAGAGTTTGGGAATGTTTAAATACAGAAGGTGTTGCCAAACTGCTTACCAGAGCAGCAACTTCTCCTCTCACCAGCAATGGATGAAGATCCTGAACTTTTGCAGCTTCTCCAATACTTAGTAGTGCCCGGCATTTGAATGTTTGCCAATGGAGTCTGTGTAAAATGCAACGTCATTGTAGTTTTTAGAATCCACAGAATATTTCTTCATAAGTGTTTCCTCCTCTCTGCTATGCTTGTTCATTTATTTTGCTCATTTTTCTACTGTATTGCTGTGCTCTTCTCATTGACTTATTATTAGAATTTCTTTAAATACTCTTGACATTAATTTTTGTCAGTTATATGAATAGCTCCATTTTCAATCTAATTGAGATAATTAGTCCAGAGACTAAAGGAAGCATGAATTTATTTTATCCTTTGATCAAATAAACCCACTATTCCTGACCTCACCTCATCGCCTTTAATCTTCTATTCTGCAAAACTAGCAGAGGGAGTGACATTGTGTCAGAACTAGAGAGAAAACTGTATTCATTAGTGGATTCCAAGGGGAACAAACAGGGCGAGGGAGACCTAAAGCAAAAGCTTCATGTTATTTATTCTTAAAAAAGGCCGAGCAGCCCTCCCTATTTCTGTCTAGCTTTAATTAGTGGACATTCTTGATGCCTTTACCATCTTCTCAGAAAGGGGACTATCTTTTTCCAAAGTAATCAAAGAATTACAGAGGAGTCTTTCTTTCTGTACTTCCCTTGGCAGAGATGAGATAGACATTGGAAAAAGCATATAGGGATACATTATTCATGCAGATGAGTCTCACAATTCAATGGAGCTAATTAGGAAAATGATGGAGTAAATTAGCACTTTATGCAAGTGTATTAATATTAATAAAACTGCCATTTTACCCTGAGGTTAAAACAGAAGAGGAGAAAAACACAGCCTTGACCAGTAAGTCAACTCTCAGCCTGGCTGCTTGCTGGAACGCTGACCACCGTCATCCATTCTGGGTGATCTTGTTCCTTTTCTGTCATCAAAATTGTCCTAATAAAAAAAGAGAAATATTTCAAAGGCACAGATGAGCTGTCCTTGTTTTATTGTTTTGGTTACTTGAAAGCAAATTCTGCATTTCCTTTCTTGTTGAGTCATAACTAACAGCACATTCTTGTTTACATGGTAATTTCAAATCCATAATCTGATTTAAGTTTTGCAACTAACTTATGAGGCAAAGTGCTGATATTTTCCCCATTTATAATTTAATAATTTGTCCACACGCAAGAAATGATAACCCTCTGAGGGGACTGTGAGAAGAAAATTTGAGCATTCCTTGACAACAGTTTTGTGGGGGACCGGGGTGAAGGGAGGCCTTGGGGAAAGAATGATTTCTATGCCGATGCCCTCAGGAGCTAGTTGGTGGAGCACAGGGAAGACGCCATGCTTCCTTTTTCTCCATTCGTTCATTCATTTCTCTCCATATCCATTCTCATAGCCACTGCCTTGGCTCTAGCACCATCCTGGTCTCCACTCTTGCCCCCTAAAATACATTCTTCAACTGTGGTTAGAGTAGTCATTTCAAATCACAAATCTGATTGTGCCACCCTAGCCCAGCTATGAGCCTTTTGTTACTTCTGAAAGCCAGAATTAACACAAACTCTCTAGCAACGGGGCCTTTCACGAACCGCTAGCTTATCTCTGCATCCTTATTTCCGTCCGGTCCCACGTTCTCCATCTCATTTCTCATGTTCCAGCCACACGGAACTGCTTGCTCCCCCACGTACATGCAGAGACCCCTCGGTCTTCAGGTTCTTACATCTACGTGAAAGCTGTCTCCCCTAGGCCCCATTGCCTGACTCCTCAGGCTGGCAGCGTAGAAGTCATTCTTTCCCCAGTGCTTCTCTTCATCCCTCTCACTTACAAAACTGTTGTGAAGGAATGCTCAAATTTTCATCTCATCGCCCTCTCAGTGGGTTGCCATTTCCTAATCACTATCCAGGCTTCTCCACAAGGCAGACACTTTCTAGAGGACAGGGATTGGGGCACCTAGCACATTAGTTGTCATGAAGTGTTGTCAAAAGAAGAGGTGAAGAGGGAGAGAGTGGATGGATCACATGGTTACTTAGGGGAGGAAGAGTTAGAAACCCATCTTGAAGTCCTGTGCTCCTTCCCACATTCACATCGTCTCACTGGCTCACGTTTACCTCATTTCACTCAGAGTGCTGACTTGGATAACCTGTAAGAATATTCATTAAAAGGTTCAACTTTCTCAAGACTCATTATTGGAATTCATTCCACATCTTCTGTAGATTTGCTTAAGTTTCTTCCAGAGGGTCATGGAATCTATAGGGAACTTCCTATTTTAGTTTACTGGATATTGTTTTTTCCTGATGGTAATAAACTCTCTATTACCCATTCTCATTTTAGTATTTTAAATCCTAAACCAAGTACCAATTTCCATTTAAAAGAAGAAAACCTTTCTAAAGGTACACAGATGTAGAACCCTTACAAGGTTAACTTTCTATATGTTTTCCAAGTATTTCCAAATTATGTATTTGTTCAAGTAATCCTTGATTTCATTCAAACCTGTTTATTGAGAAGGTCACCTATTATGGTCAGGCGAAGTGTTAGGTGCTTATTCTCATTTAGGATTAACTATGATAATAATCATGCACATTCCTAAATCTAGGATCCTGAGATGATCCTAAGTCTGTTAGAGACTGACTTCTCTCCTACTCTATTATTGAATGTGTAAAATTCAGTGACTTACTTAACCTTAATTGTCCTGTTTCTTAATCTGTAAAATGGTTATTATACTTTCTTTCATATCTACAGTGTTTACTGTAAAAAACTACTTGAGGTAGTTTTTAGTAAGAAAAACTGAGATATTTTCTCTAATCTCAAGGAATCCAGTCAGAGTGATAGATGACTAAGTCAGTGATTTTTCTACAATGAAATAATGGCTAAGTTAGAATTTTCAAGGAATGCTATGGGAAGACTGGAGGTTTTATGGGTATTTCCATTAGATTGAGGAAAAGGAAAGTCAAAAAAGTTTTCAGAGTTGATGCTTGATGTGAGTTCTAAAGGATGAATGACAGTTTGCTAGAGAAAGAAGAAGGCATCACAAAGACTTTCCAGGCAGTGGTAAAAGCACGTTTCAACAGGCTAATGTATGATACAGAATGATCCTTTTGGAAAAAGTAAGTAGCTCAGCATAGAGCACAAAGAAAGAAAAACTCGTGAAAAAGGTAGAAATGAAAAGCCAGAGAGACAATTGGAAAACTAAGAGAAAATACATTCAGATTAGCAGAACAGAATGATTTACTGCAGGGAAAAGGAATAATAGACCTATTAGGAGAGGCAGAGAAAAGTAGATTTGAAAATATGGAGGTGTGATAGGCTGAATTGTAAGATGGACCTAGTGCAGGTACCCTATATAATCCTCTCCTTTTGAGGGTGAATGGAACTTGTGAATATGACAGGATTTCACTCCTATGCTCAGGCTACATTAAATGAAAAGAATAGATTTTCCACATATGTGATTAGGTCCTTTACCAGTTTATTTTGAGTTAATCTAAGGGAATATTCTCTTGGTTAAGTCTGACCTAAAAGGTGAGAGCCGTTTGAAAGAAGAGAGAGGTTTGAGGTGACTGGGCTTTCTTTTGCTGGCCTTTCAGAAGCAAATGACCAGGTTGTGATAAGCCTATGGAGGGTTCTTATGGCAAGAACCTGAGGATGGTGTCTGGAAACAGAATGGCAACTTGCTAACAACTGGTAAGAAAATGGGAACTCTTGATCCACAACTGCAAGGAACCAAATTCTTTCAACCACCAGTAAGCTTAGAAGAGGACTCTGAGCCTCTGATGAGAACTACAGCCTTGGCCACCCCAGACCTTGATTTCTGCCTCGTGATATCCTAAGTAGAGTGCCCTGCTAACTCCTGCTCACAGAAACTACAGCAAAACAAACATGTTGTTTCAAGTTGATAAATTTGTGGGAATTTGTTCTATAACAATAAGAATTGAACACAGGAGGCCATGGGTGTCCTGGCTAAGGAAGTTGCAGTGGAACTGTGAGAATGAAAGCCAGATTATGTGTGCTGAAGAGTAAATGGAAGGTGTTGAATTCATGCTGGGTAGAGATGAGTAAATAAACAACCTTCTTAATGTGATGGAAGGAGCAGGTGTTCTATGGGGGAACAAAGGACAGGAGGGTAGAGAAGTACTTGGTGGTTTGGCTGAGCCTATGAGCAAAGTTGTTCATCATGGATATACCACGCACAACGCAAGAGAAGTAGAGGAAGTGGGTGGCAGGGTGGGTAGAACACTACTGGGGTGAAAATGTGAGAAAGTGCAGGTAACTGAAAGCTCTCAGGATTCTTGCTGTAAATAGATAGTGTTTTCAAGCCATTGCTGGTGGTCTCTGAAGCTTGCAAGAGTTCACTGTTTGGGGTCCAATCAGCAGTCAGTGGTCTTTGGTTCGAGTTCTAAGAAGGATGCTGGTGTGAGGTTGGGAGGAAGTATACATGGTGCTGGAGAATACTGGACAAGGCTCTGGGACCATCAGAGTTACAGCTGTGGCTCTGCCAGTTAGAGCCCTTTACCTTGGACTAATTAACATTTTAAGCCCTGTTTTCCTTTTATACTTACGAAAAGGGAAAATAATGATTAACAATATATATTACTAAATATTGCAAGGATAAAAAAGATAATAAATATTGCAATACTTTGTAAAATGTATTAGTACGTCTTACTCAGTGTGCCAAATAGTAAGTGCTAATCCTTATTTCCCCAAGGCCCCAGTACTGAGGAATGTATAACATGTTGATTGCAATTATGTTGTAAGTACTTAATAAATATTTGTGAAATTCATCTTAAATGAATAATTATCGAGTATTTATAAGGACTCTAAGAAAATAATAAGTGTTTAATACAGCTTACCTCTAACTGCAAGTTGTCTTACATCTCAGCAGACCTAAGCCTTGGGTTTAGATGGTGGCATAGCATACCGGATCCCTGTCAATGAAATAGTCACTCAGCTTTCTGGCCTTGGGAAGGATCACCTGGAGGGTCAGCCTAAAGCCCATTGGAAGCAGATGCTTTCCTGAATTTCACTCTTCTGTAAAACTTAGTTCTAGTAGTAGAAGTAGAATTATGAGGCGTCAATCACAGTGTGGCCCTCCAGGAACCTTCTGAGGAATTCAGACAATACTAAACTCAATGGATTAGAACTTGACAAAGTGGCTGTGGCACAAAGTCGTACTTACTAAGAAGGACATTACTTAGTGCTCTCTTTAATCTCTTTCTTTGTTTTCCTTCACTTTACCAGTAGAATGTTAATAGGCCATTAACATAATTGGCTTTGCCTCGGAAGAACACATAGCCATATGTGGGCAAGATGTGCTGATATTTTTATTTTAAAAATGTATGTAGATATGTGCGGTGCTTTGTGGAGGACTCCGTATAAATAAATAACTTTCCTGGGTGATATGGGAGACAGGGAAGAAGCAATAGCAGACATGGGCCTTGCTCTCAAAGTGCTTGAACCACTCCGTTTTGTTTGGGGATGAAGTGATAGAAAAATAAGATGTGATCTGGGTTCTCCAGGAGCTTACCCAGTAAATGAGGCAGGACCATAGACAGTGCACAAAGCAGCATGAGCAGCGAGAACAACACGCATGCAGTGCTCTGGGTGGTCACTCACCAGTCCCACCAGTGAGTCAGGACCGCGCCTCTTTCTTCTTGCACTGCTGGTACCTGATGCAGTGTTGACACAGGAAAAAAAATGAAATATTTATTGCTTGAGTAACTGAGAGGCTTTTATTAAAGTGAGAACTTGATGAAGTTGGCACCAGGCCTGGACCAATCCTAGAGGCATTTACCCAGCATTGCACTTTGGTGCTGGCTTGGGCTCTGTTTTTCTCCCAAACTGTCTTCGCCGACCTGCTTGGGCAAGGTCACTGGGCCATGGCTTTAGCAGAGATTTTGATGTGGAGAGATTCTGGGGTGACTGCCTCTTGAAAAGCAACTTTGCAAGCTGGAGGGGGCTGTTTTCCCTGTGGTGGTTGAAGACCAAGCATAGCACCAGCAGCTGTTCAGAGACAGGAAAGGCAGCTTCATTCAAAAAGCCATCATAATTTGGCAAGGAGTGCTCCAATCAGTAGCCTTCCTAATGCGTGTAATTGTTATGCAAATAAGCCACAGCACATTACCCAGACTGGGAACAGGAGCATCAACTCTGTGATTGACAAGGGGCCAAGGCGCCCAAGAAAGCGCTGGCGTGCATCCCACACTGGGGCTCAGTGGAGCTGTCCTGGCGCTGGGCTCATAGAAAGAGCTGGCTTATGGAAGTTGACGAGTGGAGTGAAGCTTATTCTTTAAGAAGTGAAAATATTCGAGTTTAATAAGATGATCAAGGTCTGGATTTTGATTTTCTGCCTGCAAATATCAGTAACAGAATATTACAGCTGAACATGGTTTTAGAGATGACCACACATCCAAGCCGCTTATATTTCAGAGGAGGAACTGAGGTGAAGGGTGAAGTGACTTATCCAAAGAACCCAGCTCCCCTTGCCTCCAAGTTCAGGGTCATTTGATGTCAAACCCGGCTGTCTCTTAAGTTAGTGTAGCTACAACTTTTTTTTTTTTTTTCTCTAAGCCTTTTATTGTCTCCTTTTTTACTTTCTCACTTTCTCTCTTGTCTTGTCCAACGAATTCCTATTGTGAAGGAATTATGAAGATTGTTGGACACCTAAAGAGTCTTATTTTCAGGAAGGTGCCATCTGATATTATAGATGAGACAAACCCCCAAGGAACTGCAGTATAAGAGGAAGGAGGGAGAGAATGGTAGAGGTGTTCAAAGCAGAGAGGGATCACACACATTTGGGAGAAATGGAAGAACTTCATACAGTAGGTGATATTTACAATGAGCTTCAAAAATCCTAACAGAGATAAGGAAAGGAGAAAGAAGCAGGGGCTTGTGGGAGTATTAGCAGCAAAGGCAGAAGAAATGGGGCCTGCACAAGGAGCAAGAGAGGCTGAATTGGTCTGGAGGTTGGGGAGGTCTTAGCAGAGCAGACGTAAAAAGCTTAAGGGCCGGTATTCGAGCTGTAGAATCCAGGACCAGGCTTGGCAGAACATTATGCATTGGAAAGAGTTCTGGGTTTAGAGCCCAAAGGCCTGCTTTTGCATCTTTCACAGATGTTTGGATATGTGATGGACACAAATAACTTAAACTTGTAAACCTTCATTTTTCTCCTTACAAGATTATTGTAGAGATCAAATATGATGACAATGTGAAACGCCTAACACAGAACCAGGCAAGTAAAAATGAGTTTCCATTTGTTTCTTCATTCTGTTCGTTTGGAAACTTCAGCTGACTCAGCTATCATAGTTTTCTGTCAGTTCTTATTCGGTGATGTCACCGATTTTTATGTTTAACCCTTTTTCTAAAATAAGCCGAGTCTAAGATCACCTCGTGAGTCAAGATGGCATCCGTCACCGTCTTTTTGTTTCCCTCTGTAAGATCTCTCCTCTAGTCATTCGTATGTGTAATTGTCAGATTAATTTTCCCTGAACACCTCTTCAGCCAATAGTCAACTGCGAATGTTTATAAATGTGCAGTGGTTCCTGTGTGAGCTCATTGTATCACATTCATGTTCCTCCCTCAAGCCCTTTCCCGCCAGCCCCCCGTTATCCCTCAGTGTTCTCCCAAAACCTCGTCTCAGGCTTTCCAGTAGCTTCCATAGCCTCCCCCTCCATCGACAAATCCCAACAGAACTCCGCCCTTAGGACCCAGCGCTGCCTGCATAGTGGGCCCCTGTCACCCTGGGCTTCGCCCTAACCACCATGTGGCCTTATCTACAGAAACCACATCCTAATCATCTCACTACATCTTATCTGTCTTATTGTTGCTATGGGGCTGGAAGTGTTCTAAAAATGATTGTCTTTTCTATTTCTTCTGTATCCTCCCTGGTGCCTAGCACTGTGCAGGCATAAGATAAATGCCCAACACAGTCATGCACTGTATAATGACGTTTGGATCAATAATGAACTGTATATGTGATGGGGGTCCCACAAGATTATACCACCATGTTTTTTACTGTACCTTTTCTATGTGTAGATAGGCTTAGATGCAGAAATACTTACCACTGTATTACACCTGCCTGCAGTATTCAGTATAGCAACATGCTGTTGCATGTTTATAGCCTATAGGTTTGTGTAAGTGCTCTCTGATGTTTGCACAACGACAGGATTGCCTAATGGCGCATTTCTTAGAATGAATCTCGGTCATTAGGTGACATGGGACTGTATATGCTGTGAAATAAGTCACCGTATACCCCAAAATTCACAGCAGACTTTCCTTTTTGCCCACAGGGAAATAGTTAATTGAAGGGAAACCCTTGGGCCTGTTTTTCTAGTTCCAAACGGAGTTTGAGGCTGTGCCATTTACCAAGTTATCTCTTGTCTATGAACTGAGCAGAGATGGCCCAGAAACCACTGAGGGAGAATGGAGATAGAAACGTACATCCTTGTTTTTAGTGTCAATTTTCTGACTGCATAACACACTTAAAAATTAAATTTGCTAAAGGCACTTCAAGTGCATTCCTTGCTAACACTTCATTACAAGGCACTTATCAGTAATAAATCCACAGGGCCTATGTTTTTTAAGAAAATAAGAAATACTTAGAACAAATACAGAAACCTTGCTTTCCTCCCACTTCCCATTTTAGTTCTAGGGAAAACAAATAATTTCTAGTTGAATGGATTAAAGATGTCAGACTGTTGTTAATATAGTACTTGAATAATAACAAAATGCCAAACTTAAATTCTTCTTTCAGAGATTTAATATAAACTGGCAACTAAGAAAGTAAGGGAAATATTTTGCTGATGTTGTACATCTACTTATTATCCAAGAAGGATCTCTCTCTAGTTTTCTTTTTTCGTAGTTCCAGCTAGAGGTTACTGAGACCTCAGGAAATACCTCATCTACTCATAGAGCTATTCTTTATTCAGCATCCATCTCGTCTTCCTTTGTCCCTTCATCAAGTTGGTGAATATATATTTGCCATCCATATTTCTTTTATCTCTTATTCACATTTTGAGGCACTACAGTGTGGCTTCTGCTCTCTCTACTCAACTAAAACTAATTTCCTTAAGGGCAATAACCTTTTTCTAACATCTAGACTCAAGATTCAGCACTTAACTTTTATCTTACTCAGCCTCTTTATGACATATGACCAAATGGCTCAATATTTTGTTTCAACACTCTTCACCCTTTCATTCTGAATAGTCAGGCTTCCTCCTGCCTTTATAATCCCCCGCCTTCTTCTCCATCAGCGTCCCTTCCTTCTCAGTCTCTTACACGCTGCCCTCCCAGCAACTTCTCCTGGTTAAGCACTCCCCCTCCGAGGGCCTCACCTGTTACTTTCGTTCTGAAGACCACCAAGTCTTCTTTCCCAACTTCACATTTTTCTTTAGCGTCAAGATATTAAGCAAAGTTTTGTTCTAGTAGAAAAGACAATAAGCGCATTAATTTGTAAACACATAAACAAAAACCCAGTATGCTAGATGGCAACATGCTCTAGAAAAATCAGGCTGGGGAGGAGAGAAGAGACCTTGGGAGGGTTGTGGAGAGGAGTTCTCGCCGAGAGGACACGGGAGCAAGAACCTCTTGGCAGAGGCCGTCCTGTGGATATTTGGAGAAAGAGCTTTTTAAGAATATGCAGCTGCCACTTCATATGCCATAGGAGGAGTGTGACCAGGCTGTCTAAGGAACAAGGAAGTGTGGCTAGAATGGACTTGTGGGAGAGGAGGAGAGGTCAGACGGGGATGAGGAGCCACGTCACATGAGGCTCTGCACTCTGAATGAAATGGGGCCAGGGGAGGGCTCGGAACAGAGGAGTGACATGAACAGACTTATTTTAAACAGTTGTTCCTCCTGCTGTTGTAAGAATTTATTGCATGGCAGAAAGTGAAGAGTGTTCTGGGTGTGAGACAGAGGTAGTTTACAGCAGGTTGATATGAATGGAGGGAGAAGGGATGGGATTCCGAATGTGTTTTGATGGCACATCTGGCAGTGGTTGTTGATGGGCTGGGTATGAGATATGAGAGGTTGGAAAGAGTCAAGGCTGATTCCAAAGTTTTGGTCCTGAACAAATGAAAAGATGAAGTTGACATTTGTTGAGATGCGAAACATGTGGGAGATGTAAGTTGGGAATGGGATAACATGAGGAGTTGGGATTTGCACATGTTCAATTTTAGATGCCTACTAGAAATTCAAGTGGAGAGGGTTACTAAGCAGATGAATATTCAATTCGGGAATTCAGATAAAGGTATGTGTATGTGTGTGTGTGTGTGTCTGTGTGTGTGTGTGTGTGTATACACATATATAATCTACACATTATGTATATGCATGTATTTGAGTCATTAGCATAGCAATTATATTTAAAGCCATAAGAGTAGATGAGGTCTCCAAGGGGGAACATGGAGACAGAGGAGGACAGAGATCCAAGGACTGACCCCTGTTCTCTCACTCTGGATATTTCCTTGGTTATAAAGTCTTGCCATCTTAATCCCAGAAATATCCTTTATTCATACCTTCTGCAGAGTCACACCTTGCATGGCCCCGGGGTAGCCATTCACATGGGCAGTTTAAAGGGAAACCCTCTGGGACACAAAGACAGTGTGAGTTTCACTTCTCTTGGAATGATGCTGGGCCTGCTTCACAGCTGGATGAGATTCAGCTCCTGTCATTTAAACCTTTTCAGTGGAGAAGATACCTTAACTGGCCTCCCTGCGGCCAAACTCTTCTCTCCACTGTGACATCAGAGGGACTATGTTAAACCAAAATCTGATCACACCATTCCTTTCTTAAAAACCCATGTGACTTCTCATTTATCAGAGGTTGAAAGTCAAATAATTTTAAAGGCTTCCCAAGCTTGGTGCAAACAATTTTCCTACCTTTTATCTCCTACCTCAGCACCCACTGGTCATCAACTACTTGTGTTTCTTTGTACCACCTGTGCTATGAAGGTGATGTTCCTGTCTGCCACTCTCAGACAGAGGTCCTACTTAGCCTGCCTGCATCCAGTATTTATTTCTGCCTCCATCAGTTTCTCAACGCCATTCCTCCATTCTTTCTTTTTTTGTCAGAATCTTCCCAACTCCACAAACCATTTTCGGCAGCTGTTACATTTTCCACAGGACTTCTGTGTCTCCTCTGGCCCATTTTCCGCTCTTAATCAATTCTGTATCCAATCCTGATGTTCTCCAAGGACTGTGCAGATCTTATCTCTCCAATGAGGTTACAAACTCCTTCATGGCAAAAATAAACAAATAAATAAATACATACATACATTTTTTTCTCTATTCTCCATAGCACTAAGCAGTTGTAGAGCCATTTTAATAAATACTTTTTTGAATTGAACTAAATATATTGAACCTGCTTCCTATTTTAGCAAGTTTGTAGATCAGGTGGGTCACCAAAGACTCTTATATGCACTCTAGATAATTCTGTCTGCCAGCTGTTGTTGGATACAGTAGCTCCCTGTGCTCCTAAATATCTCTTCTTAATATTTACAATTCAAGGACCAGATGACATAGGTTCTGCCAAAGTGTATTTATAAGAATATGAAAAAAATATGGCCACATGAGCCACATGAGTGAATGTGTGGCTGCATTTCCAGTGAGTGTGATACACATGTTCCTGCGATTTTGTGACTGCAATATGAGTAGATAGCTATCTGTGAGCTGAAGCTAGAAGGAAGCTGGCCCAGTTCCAGATTCTGGGTATTTTGGGATATTATTTAGTTGTTATTGACACAGTTGAGAATCAGCTCAGAGATCCAGCAGAGAGAGGTAGGCCTTTCTTAGGAGCCCAGGGCAGGGGGAACAAAGCAGCTGTGAATAGCTTAGCAATCAGGGCCTCCTATTTTGAATAAGTGTTTTCAACAAGCAAAAAAACAAAGCCCTTCATATAAACAGAAATATCTAATATCCATTGAGCCTGACAAATTACAAAACACTTTCACATGTATTATTTTATGAGACATACCAACTACCTTGCCAATAGGCATTGAAAAGAGATGATGATCCCACTTCTGTAAATGAGAGAATTAAGCTCTCAGATGTGGAGAAAGTAACCCAGTGTCGTGCAGGCAGGGAGCAGACACAAGTGTGTGGGACAAGGGTCTTCACAGTCAACATCCAGTGCTTTCTGCTCTGCGTTACACTGTCCGTAAGACAATGAAAACTTCAAAAAGCTCCCTATGGCTTCATCTAAATATTCTGCCCCTTCTCTCTCTAATCCCTTTTGAAATAAGGAATTCCGTGGAGACACTATCACTCATTCATATATGTGGCAGCCAAGTAAGAACAATGTTTTCTTTTTCCTTGAACTTTAAAAGGTAATTTAATAAATAAATGAAAAACTAACCGAGAAGAGTAGCTGAACTAGGGCTTATGTTTCTAATAAAATTATAAATGCCAGAAAGTGCTAGGAGTGATTTATTATCCTGTTATTATAAGTGACTGGGAAGCTTTCAATGGAGTCCTTGCTAATTTCTAGCAGCTGCATTAAATCAGAAACTCTATTAGCTATTATAAAATCATCATTCCAGTTTTCTGCAAATCAACCTGAACACCTGATGGGAGCTTGGAACTGGTTGCTGCTATACATGCTAACCTCATCCTTGGCCTCCACAAGGGAAATAAATGCGAGTCACAGGTGGCATGATACTGGTCACATCAACTGTTAGGGATTCATAAATGGCTGCCTGTTTTTTATAGGAGATCTTTCTGATGGGAAAACAAATAGCTTCTTTCAGTAAATACCACTTCATTAAGAGAACAGGAACTGAGATAGCATCGAGTCCTGTGTTCTGAATTTTAACCCCTCCCCCTACCTCATTCTATCCAGCTTTCCACCCTAGTGCAGCAGCTGTCCACCCTTCATAAGAACAGAACAAATAACTAACTACAGACAAATCTTCTGGAAATTGCTGGCATTTCTACCCTTTATTCTGATTTTCACAATAAAATACACCTCCAACGACCCACTCTATCATGACCAGATAAGTAACACCTTATGTTGGACAAGGAAGAAAAGTCAAAAGCAGATATCAGTAAATCTTTGAAAGCAGCTTTAGTTTTATGTTTCAAGAGATAGCTAGGCTGAGGCGGGCAGATCACGAGGTCAGGAGATCAAGACCATTCTGGCTAACATGGTGAAACCCTGTCTCTACTAAAAATACAAAAAATTAGCCGGGCAAGGTGGCGGGCACCTGTAGTCCCAGCTACTTGGGAGGCTGAGGCAGGAGAATGGCGTGAACCTGGGAGGCGGAGCTTGCAGTGAGCTGAGATTGTGCCACTCACTCCAGCCTGGGTGACAGAGCAAGACTCCGTCTCAAAAAAAAAAAAAAAAAGAGATAGCTAAACAGGTATGTAATGAATGAAATTTGATGGGAGAAGACAGGAGAAGGTACTGTCTAGAAGATATGCCTACTGTGTGGACAAATCTTGGCATAGGGGACACAAAGTGCTGATGACAGGAAATGACTAGGAAGAATTAAATAGAATTTCCAGAAAAATAGATTTTACAGGACTTAGTAAGAGGTTGGATATGAAAAGTGTGCTTTTTTTTTTTTTCTTGAAACCTGGGTGAGACATCCAGGTTGGAGAAGTTGGGTAAATTAAGGGAATCTGAAAAGTTATTTTTTATGTTGAGTTTATGCACCCATATACTCATATTATATGCTTCTTCCTCATTGCCTTTCTACTTGCTATTTTCTCTGCCTGGCATTTTTTCCTCCAAAACTTTGCATGGTTCATTTGATGAAATGTCACTTCATCAGAGAGGACTTCCATAACCGTACAACTGAAAACAAAACTTCCATCATTTGTTATTCTTTTATCTGCTTTATTTTTCTTCAGGATACTTACCACTTCCTATCATCACATTATATTTGTTATATTTCCTTTCTTTCTTATTTATTATCCTACTGCAATCTTAAGTTTCATGTGTCAGACTTGGTCTATATTATTCACGTCTGTATAATCAGTGCCTATAGTGGCATCAAGGTAGGTGCGCAGTAACTGTGGAGAGAAAGAATGAATGAGTTCCAGAAAATATATTAAAATTGCACATACATATATATGTACCCGGCTCCAGACTTAAGGGACTAATTAGTGGGTTATTAGCATATAGATAATAATTGAAGCTATAGAATCTGGAGAAGGTGTAGAGTAAACAGACGAGAGGGCCTTGAACAGGGCCTTGAAGAACACCAACATTCAGAATCCAAGCGGAAGAAGGTAATCTTGCGATGAAAACAAAGAGAAAACAGGCTTAGGGCTAGGAGGAAATCAAAGGAAAGTAGTGTTTGAAGGAAGAGAAAGTGTTGAAGGATACAGAGAAGTCTCGGGAAGTTGAAAGTTTACGAATACCCAGTGGATAGTGCTGCAGTAAACGTATGTGTGCATGTGTCTTTATAGTAGAATGATTTATAATCCTTTGGGTATATACCCAATAATGGGATTGCTGGGTCAAGGGGTATTTCTGGTTCTAGATCCTTGAGGAATTACCACACTGTCTTCCACAATAGTTGAACTAATTTATACTCCCACCAACAGTGTAAAAGCATTCCTATTTCTCCACATCCTCTCCAGCATCTGTTGTTTCCTCACTTTTTAACGATCGCCATTCTAACTGGCATGAGATGGTATCTCATTGTGGTTTTGATTTGCATTTCTCTAACGACCAGTGATGATGAGCTTTTTTGGTGACCACAGGAAGAACTTTGGTAGTGACAAGTTAAAAGCTGTATTGGTATGTGAAGTGTGATGGGGAGATGAGAAATGGGAGCGAACATTTTGGAAAACTCCTTGAGATACTTGGCTGAAGTGAGGATGAAACTAATAGAGAGGTAGTTGAAAGATGAAGGACCAAGTTAAAAAGTTAATTTAGTTTATGTTGTCATATATTTCAAAGCCAATAGAAAGCGTACACTTGATATAGTGAGGCTGAAATACAATAAAGGCAAGAAATGCTTATTAGAGTAATTTTCCTGAGACATCAAGATGGGATAAAACCAAAAGCATGGCCAGAGACATGAGTGATTATGTGAGGAGGGACAGCTTCTCCATAGCAGCTGGATGGAAAGAAGACCTATGTGTAGATAGGTCTGTGTGCTTGGTAAGGGGCAGGTTAGGCCAGATCCACTCAGTGCTTTCTCTATTGCTCTTAGGTAGAAGGTGATCATCTGCTGAGAGCAAAGGGGAGAAGAGTGGGATTGGAGTGGGATTCTCACTCAGGGGAATGAGAGGATTGGAGAAGGTTTGAAAAAGTCACTGTGGAAACTAGGTGTATGAACTAACCAAAGATTAGCTGGAAAATTGTAGGATAAGGCTGAGGGGCCTTTGCCTTTGGTGAGCATGAGTTTATTAAGGAATCAGTCAACTTTGTTGTGTCCTTAACTGTGCTTGACTTCTCAGCTGCAGACTCAGAGAAAACGGAAAGCTGAGTTCCAGGTTTGGAATTTGATGACAAGTTTGTGATAAAAAGATTACTGACCAAAGAAGTCTAAGGTGTTGGAGCAATTATAATAACAAACCATGAAATCCAAGCTAGTTTAGGAGGAAACTGAAGAAAGTAGAAGTCTTCAATGGCCAGGAAGTCGCAAAGCAGTCAAAGATGCATTGTGGTGGGAATAGTTGGAGAAGCAAGCTGACAAGAGAGGGATTGTGGTATAAGCATGGGATATTTGAATTAGTGATTTTGGAGGTGGACGGGAACAATTATCTTTTGTGACAATATCCACTTGTACAGAGCCTCATCATGAGCTCCATAAAATCCCTTAGAAGGAGGAGAAGGAGGATATTTATCTTAAAATCTAGGCCAGGATGGAGCCAGAAATTGAGGATGAAGAGACCTCATCGATGAGCAGAAAAAGGTTGTCAAGGTCTGGTACTAGCACAAAAGTTGATTAAAAACAAACAAACAACACAAAACTGTCATACTTGCTGACACTCCTTGGTGCAGGGAGATAGCTGGAGGCTGAGTATCAGGTATGGGCCGTGTGAGGCTCTTCTCAGACCTGTGTACACTCAGGCTTCCTAACCTGGGGTTCCAGGTGCCAGACAGACGTAGGTGGTGAATGGTGCTTTTTTCCATCAACAACATTATGCACCAACAGTAATCAACCTCTGGTCTGTGGAATGAGTACAGCCAGCCTCTCAGGGCCTCAAGCAGAGGGACGAGGGGGCTGCGGTTTCCCATGAAGATCACAGAACTCACTGAGAACAAGGAAGGGCCTGTTCCCAGTTCTGTTTTTGTTCAGCAGCAAACAGAGCCACTTGTCAGGCTGACGGTCCTTGCGCATTGCCACTGTGGCAATAGTCTGAAAGAGGGTAGAGGGAAATGGAGGAAAGAGACATTAAAAGGAAAATGTCACCATTTCCAAATGCCATATTATTTGACAGTTTCTCTTTTTGTTGCAACAGCTGCTTAACATGACAAATGATGGCTTTAATAAAAATGCACACAAGGAGATGTAGCCCCAGAAAATGAATAATGGGGCTTTCCATCCTGACATGTTGTGGAGCATATTCACTCAGCAATGAATATGACCTTGGTAACTGTGTGTTGCCCGTTGCTTTCAGACAACCCCTGCTAGGTGGATGGCCCTCATGTCAGTCAGGCTGCAGTTGCTGTAAGCCCAGAATACATTGCAACTGGTTTCAGCAGAGAGGTGTTTAGTGTGGGACGTTAAATGGCTTGCCCAGTCATCAAGAGGGTAGACAAAACAGGTTGAATTTTTAGAAAATCACACCATAGAACTGGGGCCACCAAGACTTCCTGTTTTACAATGAGGAAGCTGCCATCTCTCCCAGTCAATGCCACCCAAAATCAAGAAGGCATTACTATCAGGAAACTGCTGCCTCTGGGAAGCTGCCTGGACCAGGAAGCCACTCCGTGTCTGCCTGTGTGACCAGCACCAACAAGAATGCCCCATCCCTGTCTCTGAGTACCTGGGATGGCAAATACTTAGGCCCTTGGATTCCTGTTAATGGTTCTGCTGTAAAAGCAAATGACTCCACACTGATGCGTGCCAAGAGGATAACAGCAGCAGCAGCAGTAGCCGCAGGGTGGTTATTGTACAAGTAATTGAAGTATAGTAAGTTACATACAAGGTAGCAGGCTAGGCTGGGACCAGTAGGGTCTAGTGGTTTTAGGGTCCACACATCTAGATTTGGGAGTAGATAATAAAGCCAGTACTGGTGTGGTTGGGAGGAGGGAAGGAAAGAGAGTAAAGAAGAGAGTGGGAAAGGTGAGAGTGTGATGACCAAACAGCCTGTCCTCAGCTCCAGGACTGCAGACAGGGCCTCCCTGGAATTTTGATAATCATATGTCTTCACACTTCACTTACTGTCTTGTCACCTCTGCACAGCCGCATAAGGAGGAGAAAGCTCTTTGCCATTGAAAGTTTTACAAAGAGGCCATTCCAAGTCACTGATCAGAGCTAGATGTATCAAGTCAAGAAAAGCTATAGTGCAAAGCACATCAGTGCTGGAGAAGAATCAAGAATGGGGTGGGGCTGAACACATGGACTTAGCTGGAATGATGTAAAGAAAGGCTGTGTTTGCAGGGAGCTTGAAGACTTGCACATGTCACTGATAAAGTCATGAAAATCTGTTGTTCATTTTAGCACGTTAGAAACACACTCATTATTTAGTGGAAAGCAAAAGTCAATAGAAGAAAAGTGGCACAGCAAACTGTATGAAAGCCACCGGGAAATTTTAGTCAATATTTACTGATCACCTACTACGTGCAAGTTATTATAAAGAACGAAATAATATTTTGGCTGTGTACTCAAGGAATTAAGGCATTCTTCAATCTCGTCAGAGCCATCAGCTAGAGGAATTTTAAAAGCTGTTGTTTTTCAGCTTTCCTTCTTACTCAACATCTAGAAGAAAGGCTTCTTTGTGACAGTTGGTCACTGTGTATAAAAGGTTAAAGTCCTTTTAATGCTGTGCTGTAAGGGATTGAGAGAGAACTGAAGGCTCTGCCACTGTAGCCAAGGAGGTGATGGTCTCCTTGAGGAGCTAGAACACCAGGAAAACGATGCACAGTTTAACTGGCAAGAAGTTAATAGAGTAGAGAACATAAGGTAGGGAATTTCTAATTGCCAAAGGAAAGATAGATGAAGTAAATTCTATAGTAACTAAGAGAAATTTAAGATGACTTCAGCTATGGGTACTGCAGAAGGCTTTTCTTAGAAGAAGGTAAGACTTAAGCTGTTGAGAAGAAAAGACAGAACTCGCCCTGACAGAAAGGAAAAGTAAGATTATCCTGAGTAGGAGAAACAACATAGGCCAAAATGTATATGGAGACGGTGAATGACATTTGACTGAAATGAGGGTTTATGTGATATTTATGGAAAAACGACTTTATTAAAAATAAATTTTTCATAGGTGGAAAAAAGTAAAGTTTTTATTATAAAGAACCATGAATGCCACAATAAATAATTTGAAATATACTCTATAGGCACTGACGCTAAGAGATTCCAAAGGAGATCAGCCTGGTATGTGTAAAATCAAGTAAATATGATTCTGGACTTTTCAAAAACTGTTATAATAGATTGATCTTCTTTTAAATTAAGGAAAAGCTGGTTTTGGTTTTTTTGTCCTAATATTTCTCTCCTTTGCATTTTTATTTGTATGATTCTCCATATTCAAACACAGCCTTCCCAAAAGGGTAATTAGACTTCAGGCAAAACTTCTCTAAGTATAAATAAAATATTTTGTATGTGCCTATATAATTCTTTGAGGATGTTCAAACAGTAAAATGAATTTAAAAGTGAAGAAAATGTATTTTGAAAACACCTAATGAAGGATATGTGAAAGAGGAGGGACCTTGATGCACTTGGCTCCTCTAAGGTAGAAGTTGAGGCGGCACCATGACCTGGAAACCATGAAGAGGGAAATGGATGAGTCACTAAACAAACAAGCAAATGAGAGAGCGGGGAGGGTCAGTGTCCGGAGTTGCTGAAATTGTTATATAAAATATTCAGATTTCAACAAAAAAATAATTATGAGACATGAAAAGAATCAGGAAAGTGTGACTTTTCACAAGAAAAAATACAGCAACAGAAACTGCCTGTGAGAGGCCACAGATGTCAGATTTAACAAAGGCTTCAAACAGACATAATAAATATGTTAAAAAAAACTAAAGGGAATCATGCTTAATGAAATAATGTAAAGGTATGATGACAAAGCTTCATCAAATAGAGAATATTGATGAGACATAATTGAGCCCAAAAAGAAGCAAAATGTAATTTCGTATTTGAAAAATATAACCTAAGTTTAAAAAAATTATGAGAGGGGCTCAGCAATAAACTTCAACTAGCAAAAGAAACAATCAATGCACTTAAATATATGTTGATAGAAAGTATGCAATCAGAAAAACAGAGAAAAAAGGGTGAAGAAAAGTGAACAGAGCCACAAGGACATATGAGATACCATTAAGTACAACAACTTAAACACAGTGGGGCCGGGGCGCGGGGTTGCGGGGGGAGGGGCCAGTCCCAGAACAAGAGGAGAGAAAGAAGAAATATTTAAAGTTGAGAACTTCAAAAACTTGCTAAAAAAAATTAGCCTACACATCTAATAAACTTAACAAACTCTAAGTAGGATAAATGTGAAAACAACCACACCCATAAGCATCATAGAGAAAAGGCTGAAAGACAAAAACAAAGTAAATCTTGGAAGCAGCAAGAGAAAGCTAACTTATCACATCCAAGGACTCTCCAATAATATTAACAGAGGACATTTCATTAGAAACAATGGAGACTATAAGGCAGTAGAATGACACATTTAAAATGGTATTTTTGAAAGAGTCAATGAAAAATAGTTTATCAAGCAAAACTAACGTTAAAAAATGAAGGTAATGCAATAGCATAAGAATGACACAATGGACTCTGGGGACTCGGGGGAAAGGGTGGGAAGGGGGTGAGGGATAAAAGACTACAAATTTGGTTCAGTGTATACTGCTCTGGTGATGGGTGTACCAAAATCTCACAAATCACCACTATAGAAGTTACTTAGGTAACCAGATACCACCTGTTCCCAAAAACCTATGGAAATAAAAAATAAAATAAAACCATGAATTTATAAAATGAAGGTGAAAACTAGAAGCTTTTCCACTAAGATGAGAAACAAGGCAAGGATGTCCTCTCTCACCACTCCTTTTAAACATTGTACTGGAAGTCCAAGACAAGAAAAGGGAAGAAAAGCATATTAATAGGAAAGGAGGAAGTAAATCTATTTGCTGATGACATGATAGTCCACATAGAAAATCTGAAAGAATCAACAACAACAACAACAACAAAATTCCTGGAACTAATAAGCAGTCATAGCAAGATTGCAAGATAAAAGATTAATGATATGCTTAAATTATTTGTCCTCTCCCACACTCGTGTTGAAATTTAATCGCCAATGTGGCAGGATTGAGAGGCGGGGACTTTAAGAGGTGATTGGGTTATGATGGCTCTGCTCTCATGAATGGACTAATTCATTTGTGGTTTCATGGATTAATGGGTTTACATAGGGGTAGTACTGGTAGCTTTATAACAAGAGGAAGAAAAGAGAAAAAAAAATACTATTTGAAGCTGAGAATTTCAAGGAGGAAGAGAGATGCAAGCGAGCACGCTCATCCCCCTTTCCTTGGATGCCCGGCCCCACCAGCAAGAAGGCTCTCACCAAGTGTGGCCCTTAACCTTGGACTTTCCAGCCTCCAAAACTGTCAGAAATGTTTTGTTTCTAAAAATAAATTATCCAGTTTTAAATATTTCATTATAAGCCACAGAAAAACAGACTAAGAGAGTAAACATGCTAAATTTAACCACTCTCATATATACCAGTAATGAGCAAGTGGAGTTTGAAATTAAAAGCACAATATTATTTACATCAGCACCCACCAAAATAAAATACTTAACTAGAAACCTAACAAAATCCATACAAGATAAATGTGTCGATATATATCTGTCAAATCTATAGAATGTAGAACACCAAAGGTGAACCCTAATGAAAATTACGAACTGTAGGTGACAATGATGTATCAGTGTAGGTTCAGCAATTGTAACAGATGTGGGAGGCTCTGCATTTGTGCCTTCGTTTCAAGTCTGTTGTGAACCTAACCATACTCTGAAGACATTAATTCCTTAATTTTAAAAAAATGAAGGTGAAATAAAGATATTTCTAGGCAAACAAAAACCGTGAGAAACCTTGGTTGCAGACTACCTTACAAGAAATACTGAAGCATAGTCTTTAGGCTGAAAGAAAGCGACTCTAGAGAATAATTTAAATTGATACAAAAAAGCAAATATTACTGATAAAAGTAATTATGCAATTATAAAAGGCAGTATAAATGCCTTTTATAGTTAAAATAAATAATTAAAAATAAAATGCCTTTTATAATCCTTTCTTAATTGATTTAAGAAAACAATTGTAGAAAGTGATATGTATATAATTGTATTGTTGTGCTTATAATATACAGAAATTTAATTTATCTGACAATAACAGCAGTAAAAGTGGTAGGTGGGCCCAAACTTGTATTAGAGTAATGAAATAACACCAGATGGTAACTTGATTCCACAGGGTCAAATAAAGAAAACAAGAAATGGCAAATAAGATGGTTAATACAATCAACTCTATAAATACTTGTTTTCCTTTCTTTTGTCAGCTTCTGTAAAAGTCATATAATTAATGAAATAGTAGTTTATAAAAATGTATTGTTGGTTTGTAACAATACAGTTGTAATATGTATAAGAAACAAAAAGTGGGAAAAGGGCATAAAGCTATATAGAAGTAATATTTCTGTGTCTCATTGAAACTAAATAAGTATAAATTTGAAGTAGATTCTGATAAGTTAAGACATATACAGTCAGCCCTAGAGCAATCACTAATAAAATATCTCAATAAAATAGAGTGAAAAATTATTAATATTAAAGGGATTGAAATGTTGCATATAATATGGAAGAAAGCAGCAAAGGACAAATAGAGGAACAAAAAAGACATGTGCCATGTAGTAAAAAAGTAAATCTAAGTACATCACTAGTAACATTAAATGTGACTAGATTACACAATTCAATCAAAGGGCAGATATTGTTAGACTTGATAAAAATGATAAAATCCAACTACATACTATCTATGGGAGACATGTTAGATACAAATAGGTTGAACTTTAAAAAATAAAAATATTTATTCCATGTAAACAGGAATTAAAATGCTGGAGTGGCTATTTCACAAAATATATTTTAAAACAACAAAATTTACGGCAGATTGAGGGACATTTTACTATGATAAAAGGGTCAATCCATCAGGAATATACAAAAGTTATAAACATAAGTGCAACAAATCACAGAGCCTCAAAATATACCATGCAAATATTGATTTAAAAGAAGAGGGAAATAACCAATCCAACAACAATAGTTGGGGATTTTAATACTTCATTGTTAATAATATATATAAAACTAAGCAGATGATACAGGGAAACAGAAGACAAGAACACCATGATGAACCAAGTATAACCAAAAGACATCTATGGAACACTCCACTCAACCACAACAGAATATAATCAAAAGACATCCATGAAACATTCCGTTCGACCACAACAGAATATGACCAAAAGACATCCATGAAATGCTCCGCTCGACCACAACAGAAGATACATTATTCTGAAGTACATATGGAGCATTCTCCAGAATACAGCAGATGCTAGGCCATAAGACAGGTCTTCATAAACTTTAAATGATTGAAATAATAGAAAGTATAGCATGTGACTTGATCAAAATCATACAGTGTAGTATCTGACCATAATAAACCTAAAATAGAAATAAATAACAAAAAATTGAGAAATTAAAAAAATATAGAAATTAACACATTCAAATACCAATGAATCAAAGAAAAACAATCACAAGGGTAATTAGATAATATTTTGAAACCTATGAAAATAAAGACACAACATAGAGAAACATATGAAATACAGTTAAAGCATTGCTTAAAGACATATTTTTAGGTGCAAACACCTATATTTAAAAAGAGAAAAATTTTCAAATCAATAAGCTAACCTTCCACCTCAATAAAATGGGAAAAAATAGTAAACTAAAGCTAAAGCAGAAAAAGAAAATAATAAAGATAGGTGGAAATTAATACATAATGTAAATAGTACAGAAAATAAATGAAACTATAAATTGATTCTTTGAAAATATCAGCAAAATTGACAAACCTTTGGCTAGTCTGAACATGAAAAAAAAGAAAAGATGCAAATTACTAAAATTAAAAATAAAAGAAGGGACATTATTAATGACCTCACAGAAATAAGAATAATAATAAAACACTATTGTGCTGGCCGGGCGCAGTGGCTCATGCCTGTAATCCCAGCACTTTGGAAGGCCAAGGAGGGCGGATCACAAGGTCAAGAGATGGAGACTATCCTGGCCAACATAGTGAAACCCTGTCTCTACTAAAAATAGTTAGCTGGGCGTGGTGGCCCTTGCCTGTAGTCCCAGCTACTTGGGAGGCTGAGGCAGGAGAATCGCCTGAACCCTGGAGACAGAGGTTGCAATGAGCCGAGATCACACCACTGCACTCCAGCCTGACAAGAGAGCGAGACTGTCTCAAAAACAAAACAAACAAACAACAACAACAAAACAAAAAAAATTGTGTGCCAATAAATTAGATAACTTAGATGAAATAGCTAAATTCCTAGAAATTCACAAACTACTAACACCGACTGTAGAGGAAATAGAAACTCTAAATAGGCAAGAGGTTTAATTAGTAATTTAAAAATCTCCCACACACGCAACACAGCCTAAGACCAAATGGCTTCACTGGTGATTCCTATTAAACATTTGAAGAAGAATTAACACCAACTTTTACAAACTCTTGTTCCTCCTCCTCCCTGCAAAAAAGAGAGAGAGAAATGACAGAAGAGGTAACACTTCAGTACTTATTTCCAGATGAGGAAGATGAGGCCGACGAGGATGAATAAACTTCCCTAGGCTGTGCAGCTTACAAGTGATAGGGTGAAGATCTGGACTCTGCTTATCTAATTATTTTCCAACTTTGTGTCACCCATGTAGTGAGAGATACAGAAAAGTATAGAAAATAGTTACTATCTCCAAAGACACAAACTGTCTAATTAGACACATAAGAATAACATCTCAGGAAAAAAGATGCAAAATATAGTGTGTTGCAATATAAGGAATGCAGAGATTTGAAGTCAATGACCGAGGTTTGAATCCACCAGTTTCTGCTTGATGGCTTTGGGCAAGTCACATAAACTTTCTGAGCCTCAGTTTTCTCATTTTCAGAATGGGCGTATAACAGCTTCCTCTCTGGCCCCCATAAAGGAATGATAGAATCTACACAGCAGGTAGTAGTATTACCCGCTATTCCTTGTCCAAATGTGTCATCCACATGTGCCTGCTGAGGGGATCAGAGGACCCCGGTGCTAACTGTAAGGTCATGGAGAAGTGAAAGTTTGGCAGAGCCTTGCAAGGTAGCGACTGGGCAGGAGGAAGCGGTAGGATGTAACAGGGAGGACTGGTGAGCAGGTTCGGAGGTTGAGAAGGAACAAATGGCTTTCTTAACAAACGTTTCTAGACATTTTATGTACTCTCGCATGCAATCACTTCCTAGCCAAGTAGGGCCATTATCATCCTCATTTTTCAAATGAGAAAATAAGGCTCACACAGGTTGTGGCATTTATCTTCAGTTCATAGTTACTCAGGGGTGGAACCAGGATTTGAACCCACATCTGAAGGATTGATTGCAAAGTCCAAGCTCTTATCATATGTCATGCTAACATCTGTTACATAACATGTCTACTATGAAAAGCAGCATCATGAAGATGGCACACCCGGCTTGTAACTGGAGATTCTCTCTGTTGCTTCAAATAATATTCCCATGTGTGTTTGAAGTCAGCATGATTCAGACACGCACAGAAAAGATTCTCCTCTTTTACCCATGTATCCTCCTTCTCTCACTTCCTTTGCCATTCCCTCTACACCTTCAGGTGTTTCCTGGACTTTGACTTTCCTCTCAACAGCGCCATTAGGTGTGTCTTGCCCTCTGGGTTCTGCACAGAAGGATTTCTCTGCCAGCCTCCGGAGGCTTCCCTCCTCCACACAATGGCTGCTTGCAGAGTGGGCGCAAGCTTGACCTGCAATATACATTCACTCACCTGAACTGATATCGAATGAGGAAACGACTAAACTCAATTCCAACTACAGAAGGGTTCGAGAAGCAGCTGGTGGTCCTGAAATCTTAGATGCACAACCCTAACGTGCACCTAGGATATAGGTAGAATGAGGACAGAGACAATGTCTGAATGTAGAATAATAATAAACAAAAAAAAATAAGACCAGCAACAATTAATAATAATAATATCATAATAAGGAGAGGAAGAAGAGCTAATATTTGCTGACAACCTAGACCTGGGCACCCTCTGCTTCCTCACTTTTCTCTTCCTCTCTATCAGAATGGTGAAGGAAGTGGAAGCAGGAAGAACATCCTCACCACAAGTGCTACCAAGTTTTTTTTTTTTTTTTTTTTGAGATGGAGTCTCGCTCTGTCACCCAGGCTGGAGTGCAGTGGCGCGATCTTGGCTCACTGCAACCTCCTCCTCCTGGGTTCAAGCGATTCTCCTGCCTCAGCCTCCTGAGTAGCTGGGATTACAGACGCGCACCACCATGCCTGCCTAATTTTTCGTATTTTTTAGTAGAGAGGGGTTTCACCATATTGGCCAGACTCATCTCGGACTCCTGACCTCGTGATCCGCCCGCCTCAGCCTTCCAATGTGCTGGGATTACAGGCGTGAGCCACCACACCCGGCCCACCAGTCAATATTTGAAGACAGTTTGTGGCGTAGTGATTGTTGTGTTCCTGGAAATCTTTGAGCAGAACCTGAGGGCCGGCCATGAGTTGGTATTGCACATGGGAGATGTTAACGTTAACGCATTACAAAAATGGCATCTAAGGCCCCTTCCAGATCCTAAAGTCTATGACACAGCGATTTTCAAAGTAACCTGAAGGCCACCCTGCATGCGTCTGGGGTTCTAGTGGCAGAGTAGATAATGACATGCCAGTTTCCCATGTTGGAGCCCAGGGGTGGTGTCAGGCTTCACAGCTGCAGGTCCCCATTCAGAGACTCCTCTGTGCTGTGTCAAGCAGGCCCCCTGCTCTGTCTGGCAGAGAAAACAGTCTGTGTCTTGTCTTCTTATCTACTGGGGGAAGGCAGGCTGGTGGAGATGAAGTGCTTCTGAGGTTGGAGGTGCTGAAGCAAAAAGCTAAGTTGGAGAGCTCCTGGTGTAAAGTAAATATTGTACGAAATACAGCAAAGACTGAAAACCCAAATGCAGTGAAGTGCCCGCCCATGAATGGATCCAAATAGTGCCTCCCACAACCTTAGTCACAGCCTTCTTTCCCAGAGGAGGGCTTGAAGATGGGGATGGTACAGAGCACAGCCAAGGCTGGGGTCAGTGGGAAACGTGGTTTTAAACACAGACTTGCCCATTCAGGGAGTGTGTTTAAAGAAATAAATGACATGTTTTTAACTGGGTGCCCCTCTGTGACAAATATGAGAATAATAGCAGGGTTTTCCTTTGGTCCACAATTTCTGTTCTCTCACGCGACGGTCTAGACTTTAAAATCTTTTCCTCAAGCTCTGAGTGGAAATCACTGACTAGGCAAACTGATGATGCACAGGCAAAATTAGTCTGTTTACCATGTGGGAGCTTGCTAATTGCAAAGGAATGTGAGTTCCCAGGCACACTCTTGGTCTGCAGATGCTGTGTTCATGACGATGGGGGAGGGTGTGCAGGCGGAGAGAGCCCGGGCTGGGATTGGCTGAGGTAATGGGGCTGGTTTCTGTGCCATGCTTTCCCCTTGCTCAGTTTTCTTCCTGAGATGATTCATCAAGAAGCTTCCTTGGGCCTCTGTTGTACAGTGTTACAAGCATCCAGTTAAAACAAATGCCAGGATGAAAATGGACCTCCTATGGAAAAGTCACACTCATTCATTTAGCAAACTCGCATTGAGCGTGGCCTCTTTGCCAAGCATTGTGCTTGGTACTGAGAATAGAGAAAGACTTCAATATAGTAGCAAAGAGAAAGTGTCCTGGACTCAACGAGGTCAAATATATTGTAACAAGATTACAGTGCGGAGGATAGAATTCTGAGGACATCCAGAAGACAGAGGGATTGCTTTTGCAGAGGAAACTGGGAGACTGCCCAGAGAAGGTAACTTCTGAGCCTGACCTTAGAGACAAGACCTGTGATTTGGCTGGCAGAGGAAGACCTTTCATAAGGCAGAAGCAACAGGGGCTAATGCAGAGAGAGATGGAAATGTCAATATTTTCCTAGAAAGGCCAGTGGTTCGGCAATGGCCAGGGATCTGTAGGCTCTTACATCTGAAAGAGGCTTTGCAAATCATCAATCAAAGGGGTTCATTGTACAGATGAGGAAACTAAAGGCCACAGAGCTGACCTAACTTCTGCCAAGTCTGAAACTATGATTTTTTTCAGTTATGCACCCCGGCCCTGTGAGCCTATTTATATTTACCATTCTTCACACTTATTTAGGTAATAGAATTACATCTCACATCAGTGTGCTTGGCACTGACTTTTCTTCCCCTTGCCACATCTACAAATAGCATCGCTTGACTCTTCTACCTTAAATGTGTCCATCATCCACCCATCATTGAGACTATCTTTCAAATATGTATCCAGAACTGCCATGTCAGGCACTCTATACACTATTTGCTTATATCTCGTGCTCTTTAGAGCTACACAGATCTTTGTGCTGCTTATCCTTAAAATGTATCTTTTTAAATTTAAGATGTAAAAATCTTAGAATCCATTCTTCTGCCGTGTCCATGTGCTTAGAAACATCCTGTTTCGAAGCTGAAAAGACGCTGGGCTGCAGCTCAGCTCAGGGTGCTCCTCATGTGTCTGTGTCAGTTTCTAGATCTCCAGGAAAACTATTTTTGGGATTCCCTGCCCAGCACTATTTATTAGTTTTCCGTTAATTAAAATGAGGATGCTGAGGGTTTATTTCTGACAGACCCTTGCTACTTGAAGAAGAAAGTCACTCATGCCCTTTTTCAAATCTGGCAGCTTTGCTCTAGATGGAGGCTGCTGGATTCAGCAGCAAGGGGGTGTTCATCGCCATCCCTGCTGCTTCTCCCCTCAGCCCCGCTGTGTCCTCAGCATCACTGCAGCCTCACCCCAGTTACAAGGTTGTCCAGCTGCAGACCCAGTCTCCAGTGTTCTCTTCGGGGCCCTCTGCAGACCCAGTCTCCAGTGTTCACACGGGTTGATTGCATACACGAAGATGTCAGACCAAATCACCACGTCTGGGAATTGTCGGGAAAACAGTGTGGGGAATGAAATGTGCACATTGCCAAAGGGTGGGGGAGATTCGAAAGCGGGATATCTTGACAGAGAGAGAAAAGTGTTGGAATTAATTCATAAACGTGTCGGATGGAAATTAGCAGCAGAAGATTTGCAAAGGGAGAAGAGACAGAGGGAGAGAGAAAAGGGAAGAGACAGACAGATGGAGAGGGGGAGGGAGATGGTGGAAAATAGAGCAGAAGAGGCAGTTTTATTTCACAGCCCTGCTTTACTCTCCACTGAAGCAGCCTGTGCTTTTGCAGGGACCCCGCCTTGCCTCCGGTTTTTGTTCCCCTGTTGACCTCCACCATCCGCAGCCCCCGCTCCTGGCCTCGCCCCAACCTCCCATTTCCATCACAACAGTTGTGCTTTTTACACACGTGGGATTCCCACTTTCTTCAAATGGGATTCTCTCTGTACTAAGCACAGCAAACTTCCGATGTGCCCATGGTAAGAAAGGAAGGACTGGGGCTTTCGAGGGAGATCTTGACTCTTGATAGTCTAATCTTATCCTGGACCTCAGTTTTCTACACATAAAGTTACGATTATTGGGCCAGCTAAATGAGATTATGCGTGTAATTCATTTACCTTAGAATTGGATATACTGCGTGCACTCAGTACGTTCTTTATTATTATTATTAACAGTGGCAGTAGTAGGAGTAGTGAATTTTAAATTCTCTCTTTCGTGTTTTAAACCTCCCAGTTCAATATTTGTGGTCAAGGTCAAGAGGTTCAAGCACCTGTTTAAGCTGTTTTAGAGCCAAATATGTTTCCCAGATTCCATTTCTTAATGGAAGATTGGAGTTTTGCCCTGTAACAGTGAGTGTTTTGGACGGTGTTCCATTTTGGAACATAATACAGGCAATCACCCAATTTCATTTTGAAAGAACAATTGAGATTACTATGTGTGAGATGAGACAGGTTTGGGTGTTTTTCCTTCTCAGGCTGCCAAGTTAGCAGGGTGTGTCCTGAAATATTCTCTCTTTCCAATTTCCTTTCTGCCTCCCAGATTTAAGGAGCCACTTCTAAATCTGAGCCTGTGTATAGTAGTAGTGTATAGTGTGTAGATCCTGATTTTTTTTCTGAAGTAGATGTAGGTAAATGGAAGCCCTGTGAATCACTATGATGCTTACAGAGCTATTTTTGGCCTCTCTGCATTCCACTTTCTTTTCCACTCTCTGTGCCATCTAATCCCTTGCACTGTGCCCCACTCTTCCTTTCCCGAAAGATTGCTCTGTAGCAAGTGATGCTGTTTGACAGCATTTTACCCACAATAGAACCTCTTTCATAATTGGAGACAGTCCTCTCAAATCCTGCCGCTGCTTTATCAACTAAGTTTATGGCATATTCTGAATCCTTTGTTGTCGTTTCAACAATGTTCACAGCATCTTCACCAAGGGTAGTTTCCATCTCAAGAAACCACTTCCTTTGCTCATCCATGAGAAGCAACTCCTTATCTATTCAAGTTTATTGTGGGACTGTCACATCTGTAGCCTCCACTTCTAGTTCTAGTTCTCTTGCTGTTTCCACCACATCTGCTGTTACTTCCTCCACTGAAATCTTGAACCCCTCAAAGTCATCCATGAGGCTTGGAATCAACTTCTTCTAAGCTCCTGTTCATGTGGATACTTTGGCCTCCTGCCATGAATCACAGGTGTTCTGAGTGGCATTTAGCATGGTGAACCTTTTCCAGAAGGTTTTTGGGTTACTTTGCCCAGATCCATGAGAAGAATCACTGTTTATGGCAGCCATAACCTTACAAAATGTGTCTCTTGAATAATAACATTTGAAAGTTGAAATTTGTTTTTGATTCACGGGCTACAGAATAGAGGTTGTGTTAGCAGGCGTGAAAACAACATTCATCTCTTTGTACATCTTCATAGGAGCTTTTGGGTAACTAGGTGAATTGTCAATAAGCAGTGATATTTGGAAAGGTATCTTTTTTTTTTTTTTTCCTGAGAAGTAGGTCTTAATAGTGAGCTTAAAATATTCAGTAAACCCTGCTGTAAACAGATATGCTGTCATCCATGCTCTGTTGTTCCATGTATGGAGCACAGGCAGAGTAGCTTTGGCATAATTCTTAAGGGCCCTAGGATTTTCAGAATGATAAATGAGTATTGGTTTTCACTTAAAGTCAACAGCTATATTAGCTCGTAACTGGAGAGTCAGCCTGTCCTTAAGCTTTGAAGCCAGACATTGACTTCTCCTCTGTAGCTATGAAAGTCCCAGATGGCACCTTCTTCCAACACAAGGTTGCTTCAGCTACACTGAAGATCTGTTGTTGAGTGTAGCCACCTTCATCAATGATCTTAGCTACATCTTCTGGATTACTTGCTGCAGCTTCTACATAAGCACCTGCTTCTTCACCTTGTACTTCTATGTATAAAGATGGTTTCTTTCCTTAAACCTCATCAACTAACTTCTGCTAGCTTCAAACATTTCTTCTGCAGCTTCCTCACCTGTCTCAGCCTTCATAGAATTGAAGAGAGTTACAACCTTGCTCTGGATTAGGCTTTGGCTTAAGAGAATGTTGTGGCTGGTTTGACTTTCTATCAAGACCACCAAAACCTTCTCTATGTCAGCAACAAGACTGTTTTGCTTTCTTATCATTTGTGTGTTCACTGGAGTAGTGCTTTTAATTTCCTTCAGGAATTTTCCTTTGCATTTGTAACTTGACTAAGTCTTTGGTGCAAGAGATTTAGTTTTCAGCCTATCTTGGCTTTCAACCTGTCTTCTTCATTAAGCTTAATCATTTCCAGAGTTTTATTTGAAGTGAGGAATGTGCAACTCTTCCTTTCATTTGAACACTTAGAGACCTTTGTAGGGTTATTAATTGGCCTAATTTAAATATTTTTGTGTCTCGGGGAATAGGGAGGCCTGAGGAGAAGGAGAGAGACTGGGGAATGGTTGGGTGGTAGGGCAGTCAGAACACACATATTTATTAAGTTTCCTGTCTTACATGAGCATAACTCATGGTGCCGGAAAACAATTAAAATAGTAACATCAAAGATTACTGATCACTACCAGATATAATGAGAAAGTCTGAAATATTGCAAGGATGACCAGAATGTGGCACAGAGACAGAAAAAATGGTGCCACTAGACTTGCTTGATGCAGGGTTGCCACAAACCTTCAATTTGTAAAATACCTAATATCTGCAAAACACAATGAAGCAAAGCACAATAAAACTAGATGTGCCTGTACATACAATATATATGTATGTGTTTGTTTATTTATAAATAAATATGTATTTAACTGTATAAATTTATTTATCTCTACCTCTGTCTTGGGCTCTATCTCTATAAAATCTCCCCTTGGCCATGTTTCCCTGGAGAACCCTGATTATATAAGAGAGTCGGGCCCATCCTGCTTCTCTCCCGTGTTATGCTCCTGCCCCTTTCTTTCCTTTTCTTTTGCTTCCTCTTTGCCATTTTCTTCACCCCCTTTTTCTGGAGACTTTCTAATGCCTGGAGGACAAAGGAAGGAGGATGAGCAATGGATTCTCCATCTCCTTCCTTCCCAGTCCTCTGAACTGCATTTCCTGCCATCATGGGAAATGTTGAGCCTCATGACCCAGGGGGACTGTTTTGTTTTGGTTTTGGTTTTGGTTTTGGTTTGAGACAAGGTCTTGCTCTGTTGCCCAGACTGGAGTGCAGTGGCATGGTCATAGCTCACTGCAGCCTTAAACTCCTGGACTCAAGTGATCCTCCCACCTCAGCCTGTCAATCAGCTTGGACTACAGGCATGAGCCAGAACATCTGCCTATTTTTAAAAATTTTTGTAGAGATAGAATCTTGCTATGTTGCCCAGGCCGGCCTTGAACTTTTGGCTTCAAGCAATCCTCCCACCTTGGCCTCCCAAAGTGCTGGGATTATAGCTGTGAGCCACCATGCCTGGCCTTTTTTAATTTTTTCCTGACTCTATCTTTGTAAAACTGATTCCATCCAGCCAGGTGACAGGAAACGAGAGTTGCTTGGAGGAGAAGAAAGCTTTTAGGGTCGAATACAGAATACAATGTCAGTGTTGGGTTAAGGAGTGGGTATGGGGCATTAGTGGACGAAAAGAGGCTAGTCAGAGACAGATCCCGGATACTATTGTCTAACATAAGTGTGGTGGTGAGAACGCACATAGCCTGGCAGAATTTTAGAAACTGTCCAATCCAATCTGGTCAAAACCCAATTTATTGTGGATTTCTACCAAAATGTTTGAGGTTTTGGTCAAAACCTACAATAAAAATACTGTGTCAAGCATGCCCAGAACACAAGAGCATATGAGGGATCCTGAGAGTGTCTGTGAATAAAGGCGGGGCACTGTCATGTAAACATACGTTATGAGAGGCTTGCTCTCTAAGCTGAGTTACAATATATCACAATAATTATGTAAATCACAAGCTATGTTTCTGATAAATCTGGCTATGATTTATTGATTAGAATCCTAATACCTGCAGCTCATCTTCATTGCTTGTTAGCTACTTGGTATGGCTACCCGCTTTTCCACCGTGGTTAACTTCTCACCATGTAAATAACAGTGTGTTCCAACATCAGTAGTGTATGGGCACAGAGGCGTTAGAGCAAGACAAACTGAATCACTCTAATTCTTTTTTTTTTTTTTTTTTTTTTTGAGACGGAGTCTCGCTCTGTCACCCAGGCTGGAGTGCAGTGGCCGGATCTCAGCTCACTGCAAGCTCCGCCTCCCGGGTTCACGCCATTCTCCTGCCTCAGCCTCCCGAGTAGCTGGGACTACAGGCGCCCGCCACCTCGCCCGGCTATTTTTTTGTATTTTTTAGTAGAGACGGGGTTTCACCGTGTTAGCCGGGATCGTCTCTCGATCTCCTGACCTCGTGATCCGCCCGTCTCGGCCTCCCAAAGTGCTGGGATTACAGGCTTGAGCCACCGCGCCCTGCCGAATCACTCTAATTCTTGTTCTCCACCTCTAGCTAATTTGCCACTGATAAAATCCAGTGTCCAAATGTGGACAAATACCTTTGATTATTTAATATTTGGTCCATGAATCTTGAATAGCTATGATATCTGTGAGACTGGAGGGTATGGGTTAAAAATACATAATTATTTTTATTATTAATTGAATAAATATTGACTGGAAACCTACTATATGCCAGGGATTATTCTGGGTGCTGGTAATACAGCAATGAACCTTGAGGGGACTAGGAAAAGGTTCAGCATTTTCTTTTTTCTTTTTGAGACAGTGTCTTGCTCTGTCACCCAGGCTGGAGTGCAACAGCAGGATCTCAGCTCACTGCAACCTCTGCCTCCCAGGTTCAAGTGACTCTCCTGCCTCGGCCTCCTGAGCAGCTGAGATTACAGGCGCACGCCACCACACCCTGCTAATTTTTGTATTTTTAGGTGAGGTGGGGTTTCACCATGTTGGTCAGGCTGGTCTCGAACCTCATGATCTGCCCACCTTGACCTCCCAAAGTGCTGGGATTACAGGCGTGAGCCATCGCGCCCAGCCAGATTCAGCATTTTCTACCTTGCACTTCTAGAAATGACTAGGAGTAATCTTTCTTCTCTATATATTGCTTTATCAAATAATACCTTCCTTATAGAGGTGTTAACAGGATTACATTAGATAGCATCTGTCAGGTGTGTGTTCTAGTGTCTGAGCTGCTGGTAGGATGGTGATGATGATGATGACAATGACAACTGTCACTATTTTTAAAATATTGGTTGGTTGGTCTGCATCTGAATGGGTCCAGAGATGGAAATTTTTTGACCTTAAACAATTCATCCTGTATATATCTTTAATCATCAACAGTGTACGAAATGCTGTGATGAACACAGGCAGCTGTACAACACCTTCAAGGAGCTCTTAACTTTCAGACACATTAAAAAAGTATTCAGGACTCTCATGCTGAAGATGAAATAAGACAAAACAGTACCAGCCTCCCCCAGACCCCCATCTCCATCCAGCATTTCTTCACAGCTAAGCTTGACACCCTGGACCACATTTGTTTTCCCCACTCCTGAGGTTCCACTCATTCCTCAGCTCACCACTGCCTCACTCCTGCTGCCTCAGCAGTAAAACAGCTTCTGCAGAATTCATCAGTGCCCTCCACTGTGGAAGATCAAAAGCATGGCTGTGCGTCCTCTGCTAGCCTGAATCCTCTCGTAGTGGATGCCGCTGGCCGCTCTTTTCTTCTGAAAGGTGTCCTCCCTGATTTCTGTGTGGGCGCTGATCCTGCGTTTCCTTCTATTCTTCTGGCCACTCCTCAGGCTCCCTCATGAGCTCTTTTTCCTCCTACCCCTATGTGTTTGTGTTGCTCAGAATTCACACTTAATGCCTCGTTTCTTCTCACTCCTGCTCTTGCTCAGTGACTTCATTAGTACCCAGGCCTTCAGCTCCCATGTATGCAAAGATGATTCCAAAATCTATCACTGTAAACATTGTCTCTTGCTCAGACTCAACACCAAAATATCCAAATGCCAACAGCACATTTTTAGTTGGATGTTTCACCAGCACCTCAAGTTCAGTGTTTAACGCCCTGCCCTCCACTCAGTATCAACTATTCTTACTACGTCTCTGGGATTGGTAGCGCTGTTCACTCATCTGCCAAAATCAGAAGCCACATGGCAGTCTCAGTCCTACTCAGTCCTTAAAAGTGAACTCTTCCTTTGAGGAGTCTTTTCCTTTGAGCAGCTTTCCAAGAACCTGATCTAATTTTAACGGCCTCGTTTGAGATCCTGTAGCATACTGTACATATTTTTATTTTAAATCTTATCATACCATACTATGATACCTGATTTATTTCTTCTACTAGACTATAAACTCCTTGAGAGCAGGTAACACATCATGTTCTTTGGATTTTCAGGCCAAGCAAAATGCCTAGACGGTCAGTGACCATTGGTCCTCCCACCAAAACAAACAAACAAACAAACAAAAAACAAGAAAGAATGTTTGAAGTAGTGAATTAGTCAACAAAATAAATCAACAATATTAAAAAAAAGTTTGGCAAGACAGATATTATTTCAAGTAACTGACATATTCTACAAAACACAAGTTCTAGCTCCTCTCTAAGACCCAGAAAATCAGATTCATTTTAGCAGGAAGTACGTGTACAGCCCAGTAAGGATCAGCCACTCATGGAGTACCGCCTATGTGCCAGGCTCTCTGCAAGCCACCTTACATACGGTTTGCTCAGTTCTTTAAATAAAAAAGTGTTATTTCTCCCATCCAACCAAGGAGGAATCCTGGGCTCAGAGAAGCCTGGTCCATTGCTGGGGACCCCCAGCTCTCAGAGGGCAGGTCCAAATTTAGAACCCGGCAAGCCCACCTCCAGCGGCATTCTCTCCTCCACACTCTGGGTTCCCTGGGGAGGAAGAATCCATTTTCCACCTGTCATGGTCATTCTGTTAGATACTGTAGTGAGACTGGGGAGGGGTAAGACTGTAATAATGGTACTGAACATTTAAAAAACACATTTTATGGCTTGTAGGTCTCAATATAATGGTTTTTGTTATTTGATTTATAGAACTATGTGAGGTGTGACTATAAAGTAATGAGGCTGATTTTATTGTATGACTTGTGGAAATTGGTCCCTTTATAGGGGTCTCCAGCCTTTCTAGAATGAAATGCTTTAATGTAGTTGACGCCTGTGCTTCCCCATTGTCGAGGCACTGGGGGCCAAGGAGGGAAGGAGACGGTTACTAAAAGAGTTCCTTAGTGCGAATGGCATTGGATCTTTGGCTGACAGCTTCACGGACTTTCTGCAAACTGTGGAGAGTGGACAGCAGTTCTCTCGTGCGGCAAATATTTGCTGAGTACTTACTCTGTACTGGGCCCTGGTCTGTAGCGGAGGAATCAGGGATGAACAAAATAAACACTCTGTTCTTGGGACCTTGCAATTCTAATGAGAGAGAGAGTTTACATGCATGCAATGCACACAGAAACTTGGAAGGAAAAAGAGTCGGCTAGGGGCTATTGTTACACTCCTTAGATTCTAAAGCTCTCCACAGATCACTCTCTAAGCCTTGGGGGACCTCACAGGTATCTTTTTACAGTGTAAATCTTATGTGCCTTAGGTTGGCCTGTTTATTTTAAAGTTTTTTTGTTGTCATGTTGTTACTTGTGTTTATCTACTTGGTTATTTTTTGTTGTTTTGTTTGCCTTGGTTTTGCCTACTTCATTCTGGCATTAAGGATGGAAAAAAGGAATTGAATATCCCCCGTCATCGCGAGCTGCCATCATGCCAGGCTCTGGGAAGGGCGCTTTCACATGCATCGTCGTGCTCATAGCCGTCCTGTGAGGAAGCTCTTGTGCACACCGCTCACGGAGGAGGGGACACAAACTCAGAGGATTGCCCTGCTTGGAAGTAGCAAAGCTGGGATTGGAAGCCAGGCGTTTTAATTCATGCACAATGCCGGTTCCTTCCATCAGGCCAGGCAGATGCATTCTAGGTTGAAAAGGATGTCATGTGGTCTGTGATGGAAAAGAGGAACAGGTTGAGATTTAAGGGGCCTGAATTCTGACCTTAGGTTAGCAGCTGACTAGGAAAACCATTGAATGTGTATTTGCATCAGTTTTGGAAGAGTGCAAGCAAGAATGAGAAGCAAGATTCCACATGGATTTCCTGCATTAATTGTGCAAGCAGCTATAATATAGGGATTGGTTTGGGTTTTTTAGAGGAGAGTACTTGTGTCTCATCCAAAGTGGTATGTCCTGTGATATGTGATTCCCTTTCTTGTGACTTTCTTAGCCTAAAGACGGAAGCCCCAGTCAAGTCTTACCACTCTGTTCACCACAACACATTCTGAGTTCACTACAGCTCAAGCCACCATGTCTTCTCGGTCACTCCACTCCACTGGGTCCACACTGACTTAGATAGGTTTCTGTCATACAAATACCCATCAAACCCAGGCTTCTCACTTTATATGTCTCCCTAATATACACATAGAACAGCTGGGTACAATCTTCTCTCAGATAAACACAAGCTGTAAGTCTTCCTTATTTATGAATAACACAGTTTGAAATTGCTTTTATAACTGAATACAAATTTTATTAGATAAATTCAGATATTTCTGTGTGATCCCAGATTCTCCAATAGCTATCATCTGGACAGCCCCTCCAGGGCAAAATAAAAGCTTATTAATAACCACAGAAGCCTTTTCATTTTTAGGCAACTTCTAATTCTAAAGTGACCTCTTCTTCAAAATCAGAGAAAAACCTGTCTTGTTTCTTTTATTATATACACACACAGAGAAAAAGCCTTTGGACACCTTGGGAATTTTTGTGTCTTGCTCTGTACAGCTTATCTGCCCACAGAGATACTTCAGAGAAGAAACTTGTGACAATGGGGAGTTAGGCCTCTTTCTGTAGGCAGTAATAACTAGCATTTATTATGGACTTAGTGAGTGCCAGGCACGATGCCAATTACTTTACATGCGGTATTTCGCTTAACACTGATGTCGGCTGAATCATGGCCCCCAAAATTCGTATGTTGAAACTCTAAGCACCAATGTGACTCTACTTAGAGATACGGCTTTTAGGAGGTGATTAAAGTTAAAGGGGTCAGAAGAATGGGGCCCTAATCCCTTAGAATTGGTGGCCTTCTAGGAACAGAGAGAGGTTTCTTCCCCATGTGAGCACAGAGCAAGAAGGTAGCTGTCTCAAGCCAGAAAGAGAGCCCTCGTCGGAGCACGTTCACGCTGGCATCCTGATCTCAGACTTGCAGCCTGTGCCACTGTGAGAAAACTAACTTCTGTGAGGCCACATAGTCTGTAGTGTTTTGTTATGGCAGCCTGAGCTGACTGAGACATATCCTCACAAGTGCTCTACAGATTCGTTGCTATGGTGGTCTCCATTTACAGAGGTGGCAGCTGTAAGATGAGTGAATGAGGGAGCGTGTGTAGAGTCCCACAGAGAGTGAGCTGCAGAGGTGGGGCTCGGACTGACGCCTGCCTGCCCTGTGTTTGTTCTGGTCTTCCCTGCTGCACTCTAGAGCACAGGCACAGTCCACCTAGATCACAGCAGTGAAGTCAAAACGGGCCGAGGTCTTAAACCCAAGTCCTACGACTCACATTAAGGGTCAGTGAGCAGCATTTTCTTGTTTTCTTAAAAACAGTGAAAACTTCATGGCCTCATCTCCACACAATGTTAGTCTACTCCCAAAAGATAACTTGTGACCAAGTAGAGGGGAAATATTAAGAGACGACTAAATGGAGTGAAATAGGTTACGTCTCATAGGGTTGGCTGAAGGGGCCTATTTCCAAATTACCGACAAAGGCAGAAGAGCCTCTAGATTCAGGTTGAGGGTTTCACGGATAATACGCCACCTCCCAAAAATGCACACAGCAGAGCTTTGTCACTATTTTTATGGTAATTAGGAAAGCAAGCTTTCGATGAGACAATAACATCACCCTCAGTCCTCCATGCTAAGCTTCAAATCTCTTTCCCCCACTGTCGTCCTGATGTCTCCATTTGACTGTCTCATAGAAGTGATAGCTTCACAACTTAATCAGAACTCTTTATTCATTCTTCAATTCCCTCTTCCCTAAACCCATTCCTTCTGGCATGGCATCATTCTCGTTACAGGTAGTTGTAAAATGCAGCCAGTTACCCAAATCTTCCTCAAGCTCTCTCTTTTTCTCAATCTCAAATCTCAGGAAGTCCTAACTACTATTCTTCAGAAATGCACCCTTCGCCTTTCCATAATTCTCTCTCTTCATTGCCACTGACATCGTTTCTGGCCTCCGCTGTTCCTGTCATGCCCTCTGCTTCCACCCTGTACCCCTGCAATCTAGTCCTCTACACAGCAGTCAAAGGGACTTGCGAAATTTTATCAATCACATCCTGTCACTCTTCTACCGAAATGTTTCCAAAGTTATTGTACTGCACTTAGAATCAATTCTAAAACAGTGACTGTGGCCTTCAAGGCCCAGTGCAGCTGCACCTTGATCTGCCCCTGGGTCTAGCGGGCTACCTCTGCCATATGCCCCTATGGTGTTCGTTTGCTCAGCTCCAACCTTCACTCGGCTGATCAGTCAGGACTCAGGTCAAGTGCTCCCTCTTCAGAGAGGCTTCCCCTGGCTGTTTCATTTTTCACTCTTCCCACACCATCACACTTCTTTTTTTAACATATAGCTTGTAGCACAATCTAAATATTTGCATCTATTTACTTTTTCTGGTCTCTTTCCCCCTTCTTCAACACTGCTCACACACCCTTGCAGAAAAGCACATAATAAAGGTGATCTCATTAATTACTGCATCTCCAGTCCCTAGAACCCTGTCCAACATAAAATAGGTGTGTGACACATATTTACAGAATTAATGAATTCATAAATGAATAAGTAAAAATTGTGTTACTTTTTTGTCATTTTTTAATTGGTTTCTTTCTTTGACTGTTCATCTTGGTTATCGCCATCTGTGTGAGACTGATCTGTCAAAGACTATAAGGCAGATAATGTCCTGCCACAAGTAAGAGAGTTTTCATAGCCCAGGATACTGTTTGGAAGTATCCATCCATACCCAAAGCAGCAGCAGTACTCAGCAGTCAGCTCTGGCAGCCAAGACAGTTTAGGTTCTGAACAGAAGTTGCTGCCTGACAAGGCCCACCTCCCCTTTGTCTTTCTCCATAATTGTGGGTTCGTGAGTTGTATGCACCATTGTTCAGCTGCTTCTCACAGGATGCATCTCTTCAGTGTCACAAGCTATGTTCCATCACCAGACAGTCCACATACACGTAGGAATAAATATTATAGGCCCACAATCTTATTTAAGCCAATTTGAAATGCAATAATGTGATTAGACTTTTTACAGGTGTTTTTCCCAGGTGGGTTGCCTTACTTTTCATCTAGCTTCTCTGGGACATTCTATCTTCTCCAGGTTGCAGATACCAGCTGTCAGTTTTAAGTGGCTAGAGTCACCTGAATTCTGACCCGGAAATCCCCAGGGTTCTTTACAGCTCTTTGCTTTCTTTGCTCTTCTTTCTCCTACCTGAGAAAGTTCCCTCTGGCAAGGATTCCTATTCTCAAGCCTGTTCATAATGACTTTTCTCTGGCTAGCCAGTGGTCTCTCTTGTGATCATTACAGTCCTGTAATCGGGATCCAACTTTGCATTTTCTGTTACAAATTGTCATAAACGAGACTTCCGTAGGTCTGAGCAGAACCTCTAGTTTGTAAATAGGGCATTTATAACCTTTTACTCACATCTTTTTTCATGTCACAAATTGTTATCATGTGAAAATGGGAGTTTTGCTGTATAACCATAATTCATGATTATTAAATTTTCCAATGTGCCCAGTCCTTTGGTGATATGTCGCATGCATTATCTCACTAATTGTCGCTTATATTAATCATGTTTTTATGTTCTGTATTTTATAATGCTTTGATATCCTGGTCTTGCTAATTCTTGGAAGACTGTCCCTCCTAGGGCTAGCTCATTCCTAGAGATGATAAAATACTTGCCTGTGGCCATGCCCTTTATGAGAACACCAATCCATTCAAAACCCATACCCCGAACATTTCTCTAATGCTCACACACCACATCAACATTGCCTTGCCCTAGATCACCCCAGGGCCAAGTACAGAACCATGAGAACCACCCCCACCGCCCTAACACAGAGCCTACCAGAAATATTCAAACTTTGTAATCCTAAGCTTGCTGAAGTTTGCCTACCTTGCCTCCCCCATTTATTTCCATGGAAATCACAATGAAGACCCTGTGCTAGGCCTTCCTCTCACTCCTTCTGCCTCCTGACCAACCCTGGTGCATCCCCATGTGGTCCAGCATGGCATGGTGTGCCCCTCCTCTTGGGAACTGCAAGGAATATACTCATCTTTCAAGGCAGTTGTCTCTGCGTCTGTCATCTTACCAGCCTTGATTTTAAAACATGCCAGGTACCTTTCAACAAACCCCAAACCCTGTAACATAGGTGGGATAGGTATTCCTGGGTACCAGCCAGGCAGCTAGAGAGATGACAAGTCAGTATCTGAACAGACAGTGTAACTTCAGAAGTAGTATAGGCTGAGCATCCCAAATCCAAACATCTGAAACTTTTTGAGGACAGACATGACGCTCAAAGGAAATGCTCATTGGAGCATATTGAATTTGAGATTTCCACATTTGGGATACTCAACAGTAAGTATAATGCAAAGACTCCAAAATTTAAAATAATTCAAAATCTGAAACACTTTTGGTCTCAAGCATTTCCAATAAGGGATACTGTTAGTCATGATGTTAATTTGTCTTTATATATGTTTCCACATATCTAAGAGGGTTTCACTAGGGGCCACCTTGTCATGACACTCAGCCAAGCATTTCCTAGAAAAGTTCTGACAGAAACTACTTAGTCCTCGTTCATTGTGAACCTCAACTCATTTTCTGTCTCTAATTTCAATTTAGTCTCAGCTTGATATTCTATAAATGCACACACTAGTCCACAGCAGTGTCCTACAGAGGAATGAACTCTCTCCCACACAACTGAAGACTCACAGAGATTCACATGAAATGCGACCTTTGCAGTCATTTCTCTGATTTGCTAGCCCATGAGTTGAGCCCATTTATTCACTCAGAAATACTGAGCTAGGAAATGCTGTTACAGAAGAAAATAGACACAGGCCCTCTTCTTTAGGACTCCAGATACCTTATTTCAGGGGAGCCAGCTGTGCAAAAAATGGGAAACTTGGTTTATTTCTTTGCAAGAGCAAGACTTATTATATACTGTTAAGAAAATTTACGCCTCGCTTCCACCCATCTCTGCTGCTCTTCTTTACTTGTCTCAGCCATTCTTTTCCTATGGGGAATCTCATGCTGTCCTAGCCTTTCTCTTTGTCCTTAATAACTCTTTCTGTCTCAAGCAATCTTTTATGAGTTGATTTAGCAACTGCCCCATTTTCGTCTCCTGAGAAGCAATAGAACCAGCAGGTCCAGGAGAGAGGAAGGGATGTGAATGCTCTACAACCAAGTGGCAGAGCTGCGGGCGTTGAGGGGAAGCCTGAGCCAAGTCCACGGCTGCCAGCCACCTGTGTTCAAGCTCCAAACTCTGCAACTGAAGAAAATCATAAGCCCGGCCTCAGGTTCTCAGCTTTCCACAAGTTAAAGTATGAAAAAGAGCCTTTCCCGTCTGGTGATACTAGACTAGAACTCAGAGCTGAGAGGTTGAAGTACAGTGTCAATCAGGAAACCCAGGTTCACTCAAGTCTTGAGAAAAGACATGTGTCATAAAAGCTAGGAGGAAATCCCAAATTAGGTTGTGGGGCTGCTCCCTGAGCCCCCAGCCTCTCCTCTCTGCATCACAGCTCCCCAAAGCCTTGTACCTCAGGAGCTTATGGATGAGAGCTGGACCCCACTGCTGCCTTTGTCATACCTGCTTTCTGGAAAGGACCTAACCCAGTGGTGCACTGCATGACAATGCCCTGTCAATGACAGGCCGCGTATATGACAGTGGTATAGAAAAGATTACAGTGGAACTAAAATTTAATATACTCCAGTGACACTGTAGCCATCTTAATGTCTTAGCTCAAAGTGTTACTCAGGCATTTGTGGTGATGCTGGTGTAAACAAACCCTACTATGCTACCCATCCCATTAAAGTCTAGCACATGCAAATATGTATAGTACATAATAATTGATAACAAATATAAATGACTATATTACTAGTTTTTATGTATACCATACTATACTTTTTATCTTTAGAGTATGCTCCTGCTACTTATTTTTAAAAGGTGATTGTAAAATAGCCACAGGCAGGTCCTTCAGGAGGTATCTAGAAGAAGGCATTGCTATCATAGGAGGTGACAGCTTCATGCGTGTTATTGCTCCTGAAGCTCTTCCAGTGTGAGGAAATGTGGAGGCAGAAGACAGTGATACTGATCATCCTGACTCCATGTAGGCCTAGGCTAATGTGTGTATTTGTGTCTTAGTTTTTAGCAAACAAAATTTAAAAGTTAGAAAAAAGTGGAAAAAAGCTTAGAATAAGGATATAAGAATACATTTTTATACAATTGTACAACATGTTTGTGTTTTAAGCTAATGTTATTATGCAACAGTCAAAAAGTTAAAATAATTCAACGTTTATAAAGTTAAAAAGTTACAGTAGGCTAAAGTTATTATTGAAGACAGAAAAATGTGTTTTGATAAATTTAGGGTAGCCTAATTGTACAGTGTTTATGAAGGCTATGGTGGTGTGCAGTAATGTCCTAGGCCTTCATTCCCCACCTACTCACTGACTCACCCAGAGCAACTTCCAGTTCTGCAAGCTCCGTCGGTGGTAAATGTCTGTACAGATGTACCTTTTTTTTTTTTAAATCTTTTGTACTTTATTTTTATTGCACATTTTCTGGGTTTAGATACACAAATCCTTACTATTGTGTTACAGTTGCCTGTAGTATTCAGTACAGTAGCATGCTGTACAGGCTTGCAGCCTAGGAGCAATAGGCTCTACCACACAGCCTAGGTGTGTAGTGGGCTATGTCATCTGGGTTTATGGAAGTACACATCAGGATATTCACACAATGACAAAATCTCCTAAAGACAGTTCTCAGACTGTATCCCCCTTCATAAGCAGCATATGACTATATATGTTTCACTACAGCCGATACAATTACTGATAAGTATTCTCCCTTCTAGGTAAGATGCACTAATTAAAAATTTTAGACCTACACATATATGTGGTCTAACCCTTTTAGAATGGGGAATAGGGCGGTATTTATTTGTGCTCAGTCTCTCAGAACTGAAAGCAAGTAGTATGCCTTTGTATCCTTCAGCAACTAAAGTAATAAACGATAAGAGCTTAATGCTTATTTTTGAATTAAATTTCATTTTGCCAATTGTGCAGAGCCCGGTCTAATTTAACAAAAGGCTTTGAGAAAAAATACAGTAGAGCAGATGCGCATAGCAACCATTACATTAGAATACAACGGGGAGGCTTCTGCCAGGGGAGCAGAGAAGGCCTCCCGAGGGGCCCAAGGGACGCGGAGCTCTGGGGTTTAGAGCGGAAAGAGACAAATCCGAGACCAAAGAAACTGGGAGGCTGGTCTCCAAGAGCCCGGAGTCACCTCCCAGCACCACTGCGGTGCCACTTCCTGTGAGGGGTTTTAGGGGGATCAGTCCTACTACTTTTTAGGATCTTCCTGTGTTTTTCCCAGTCCCTGCTTTTTACCACGATAAAGTGTAGGACTGGGACAAATGTTGCATGCTGTGTTTTAAGGAGAAATTGAGATTTGCCACTTTGGGGACAGGCGTCCAGTGGAGGGGCACGGGCGTTTCCGAGGTGGGTCCTCGGAGGTGGGTCCACTCCGCCTCCGCACGGGCCCAGGACAGCGCGCCGTCAGGGCTGGACTCGGCTGGACGGGGAGCCGGCCGCAGCGCGGTGGACGGGCACACCGGTGCCCACCTGGCGTGGGCAGGGTAGTTCAGCTCTCCAGGGCGGGCTTTGAAAACTTCTGCGCTGGCATCGGCGAGGAAAGGTGCCGGTGTCAGTTTTCAATTTGCTGCTTTCCCCAGAACTCCCTCTCCCGCCCTCCCCTCTCCCTCCCCGCTCCCCCCACCTCACCCCTCCGCAGGGGAAGCCACTGCGAGGGGCGCAGCGTTCTCTCGGCTGCTGGCGCGGGTGTCGGACGGAGCGGAGTGGGCGCGGTGCGGGCTCATCCCTGCAGGCATCCCCAGCCCGGTGGGCGCGGCCGGGGTTAAGGTGGGCGCCCGCGCCCCGCGCCCGCCCGCCGGGATGAGCGCTCAGCCCGCGCCGCCCGCCCGCCCGCTGGCTCCGAGGCGGCACCGGGAGAAAGTGGCGGTCAGGGATGGAGCTGCTGCCATGACAACCCCGGCGGTCGGGGCCCGCTTGCGTCGGGGCTGCTCCCGGGAGGAAGGCGGCGCGGAGGCCGGGGGCGGCCGCTGAGCGTGGCGTCCGCGCGTCCCCGCGTCCCGTGCCGCGTCCCCGGAGGAGGCGGGGGCCGCCGTCCGCCCAGCTCCCCGTGCGCCCGGAGCCTGCGCCGGGCGGCGCTCCCCGGGCTGGCCGCGAGTCGCCGACCGGGCTGCGAAAGACCCACCGACCGGAGGACTCTGGCTGCGCCGGCTGCGCGTCCCCGCCTTGGAACTTTTTGCCGCCTGCCTTGGGGTTCCAGATGCGAGGCTTGGGGCTGGGGGACACGTACATCTGTACACGTGTGTGATCTAATAAAACATTTCCTCCTCTCCTTGAAGCCGCGGCTTTTTATGACAGCTCCTGTATGTCAGAGACACTTGCCGCCTTCTTTGGGTTATAAACTTTTGATGCCAGAGCTCTGCAGAACGTGCCCAACTGAATCTTAAAGTAGCGTCTCGAAGAGAGAGGCAGAGAAAGCGCAATCTGTGACCTTCATCCCCGCACCTTGCTACCTCCTCTCCCCTCCGGGCTGCCTCCCTCCTCCCCAGGGGAGCGTCAAGAAAGCGCTTTTTGGATGCAGGAGGGCGCATCTGGTTCTGCTAGGCTGGAAAGCAGAGGCAGGATCTGAGGAAGAATTCTTAGACTCCGGAGAGCCTGGACTCCTCTCTTCTCCTTCCCCCTGCTCCTGGCCAGCTCTGCCTCTTCCCTCCTCCCCGCACCGCTTCCTGAGCCGGCTGGTGCGCGGGGCGGGGGACCAGGACCGTGCGGCTGCCGGAGTTCTGGGAAGTTGTGGCTGTCGAGGATGGGGGTCTGTGGGTACCTGTTCCTGCCCTGGAAGTGCCTCGTGGTCGTGTCTCTCAGGCTGCTGTTCCTTGTACCCACAGGAGTGCCCGTGCGCAGCGGAGATGCCACCTTCCCCAAAGCTATGGACAACGTGACGGTCCGGCAGGGGGAGAGCGCCACCCTCAGGTAGGGAGCTGTCCTTCCGCGGGGCCGAGCCCCTGGGCTGCGGTCGCTGGGGAGAGGTGGGGAGAGGGGGACCGAGCGCGAGGGCCTTGTGCAGGCCCGAGGGGCGCCCGCTTGCGCGCTGCCGTGCCGACCGCCGTGCCCCTGGACGGGTTTGTCGTGTGCTCCGTCTATGCCGCTCCAGGATCTTATGCGTGAACCTCGAAGTCCACGTGTGGGACTCCATGGTTCTATGAAGCCATGACAGGCTAGATTCTCTCCTGCGTGGGCACCAAGATGAGAATATGAGGGCATGGATTTGAAACACTGGGTGGCTAGCCTGAGCCCCTTGGATGGCTGTCACAGGCCAGAAGGTAGATGATGAGGCAGGATCGTCCTCAGGACCACCAGGCTAGCCCCTATCAGAGATGCACCTCAAATGTAAGGCTGTGCAAATACCAGTGCCAGGCCACGGCCTGTTAGGAGTCTCCTCAAGACCCAGGACTCCTGCCAAACCTGGTGTAGTGCTCCTGGGGTCCCTATTGTGAATTATTAGAGCAGTTTTATTTTTGCAGACTGGGTCCAAGGAAAGGAAACATGTAGCTTTTATGCAACAACATCAGTCCTATGTGAAAAGCACAATAGGAGAGCTTTTTGTTTTACCTTAATGAGTTACAGAGAATCACTTGCATGCTCCAGGCAGAGAGGGGGAGAATCTTGGAATATGAACCTTTGGGGACTGGGCTTGCTGCGGCAGAGACTTTAATAAAAATGCAACCACCACTTTCCACCAGCTCAGCAGATACCATCTTTTATCCCTTTAATGAGGCAGTTCTGGTCCTAGGAGACAGATTCAGGGACGTCCCAGCTTAACTATGTCTCACAATGTACACAGGGCGAATGCATTTGCCCTGCCGATGACTTTGATGGTTATGGTGAAAATAAAACATCCTGACCCAGATTCTGCAGCCAGAATGCCTGGCTTCTCCTAGGAGAGTGTGAGGGTGGGAGTTCTTCCTGTTCCTCCATTGGCTTTCCTGGTGGAACCTTTCCTGCATCTAGACAAGCCTCTCCCTGGAGGAGGAAAGACAGGTCTCTGGGACACCGGAATTCTTTCCCTAAGCGCAAGGGTGAAGGTTGCATTCTGCCACTTTGGGTGATACTTAGCTGGATCTTTTTTTAAGTTAGAGAACAGGTCCCAGAACCCTGTGTGCTGATTCTCAGAAGCCCAAAGCAAATGGAGAAAAAAGGAGAATTGAGAGGCCCTTCCTGATAGATGAGAGGGAAAAGTCCTCCTGGCCATGTGGGTACCGCTCAGCCTGCCCCAGACTAGAATGTAATATCCCTACTTCATTGCTTCAAAGAAGGTTCCATGGGGAATCTGGGAACATTTCCCAATAAGCATTTGCAGTAGTCTAGTTGGCTTAAAGATATGAATAGCACACAGGTTATAATACATGTTAACCAAGGAAATGTCAGTAAATATTACTAGTGTTCAGGGATGTTGATGCTGCCACACACCTCTTTACCATCTAATGTGCCACTGGGGGCTAAGAGGTCTAGCACTGAATAGGATCTGAGCCCTGAATTTTCCAAAATCCTCTGTCCTCTTCCTTTCCCCCCAAATTAAACCAGAAAGCTTGAAAACTTGAGCTTTCTGCTTTCTGAGATGCAAGAAGACTATTCCACCAGCAGAGGGCCAGCTTCGATCTACCAATTTTTTATTAGCTGTTGGCCTGTTTTCATGATCTCAGTTCTAATGTTGAGCAGCTGGGCTTGGGAATGGGGATGGGAATAAAAAAAGAAAAGCTGAATAGTTGCTTTTTGTTCTTTGCAGAGAAAAAGAATAACTTACATGTTCTAGCATAACTGTTATCTGTTACCTGGTTGCATGGTGTAATTTTTGTTTAAGTAAGCACATGTCTCATGTTGATTTTGCGTCTCTTCTATACATTTACCCCAGAATAGAGAAATTCAGCACGTTATCTACATTTTAATCTCTTTAAATCCTCATTCTCTTAGCTCATGTCATCTTCTCTTTTATTATTTTCTTCCTTCGTTTTTATCAGATGCTCCCATAATATATACGTTCATCTGTTACTCATTATTTTCTTTCTTTTTTGTCTTTATCACTTAAGTCTTCTTATTCCTTGATTTTTTAAGGTTTTGATTTCACTGCTACCACAGTGTTTCTTAAAAGAACATAAACATCGTTTGCAAATTTCTGTATGTCCCCATCTCTCTCCTTTTGTTTTTACTCTTTTGCTCTATTGGTTAAGAGTTGTGTGCTGTGTGCCCATCTTAACAAATAACTGATTTGTCAGTACTCCGAGGGAGGGTCCATGTTTTCAGTTTCTGGAAGCCCATGGCTTTAACCCTAGGTAAATATACCATGTTTTATTTGGTGGTGTTTTTTGCTGTGTAAGTTGTAATTCTTAAGTATGGTTTCTTACTCTTTTGTCTCCTTAAAGACATTCATTAGGGATTCATTACTTGGGAACTGAGTGTTCCAAGCGCATTGCATGTTTAGAATGCACCAAAAAACACTGAATGATACCCATGCCCATCACACGGAAAACACTTTTAATGTGGTTGTCCTGGGTCAAAGTATCTTGAATCTGTTTCTAAATCTTGAACGAAGTCCCATGAAGAGGAGAGAGACCTAGTAGGAAAAGCAAAGGAGTCAAGAAACCTGGGTCTGCCTTTAAATTTCCCAGAGAAAAAACGGCACAGCTTAGAGAAGAATGATTTCCCTCCTTTGGGATATCAGTTTTGTTGTGACAGGTCTTTGATTGCTCTGAGGGACATTAGGAAGTGCTGTGCCAAAGATGACACTGAAGTTTTGAACGTGGATGAAACTCATTTTCTATAAGTGAGGCAATATTATCTTCCTCATAACTACTTCATAGGGCTACTTGAAAAGTAAAAATAATTATTTGAATATTGAGTTATTTTGCCCTCTTGGAAGAGGAGATGATATGGAAAATGAAGGTGCTATTCACTATGGTTGAATTATAGCTTCCATGAATCTGATTTGAATTCATTATTACAAATGGGCCCTCTTGGCCAGAATCACTTCATTACAATTATCTGCTGTTGGGTTGAAAATGTTCTGTGCTCTCTATTAGATTAGATATGACAAGAATCAAGAAGTCATGTGTCTGAATCAATGCCCACATCAGTAAAGGAGCCCAGGATGCTCAGTGTGGTCAGCTGGTGTCTGTTAAGCCATCTCAGCAGAGTGAATGATGGCCAGTTGTGCTTTCTTCACAGGCCTCAATCTCCTCCAAGTTTGCTTGAGTTCCTCTGTGGGTCCACATCATCTGTGTACATGAACATTTTGAGGGGCTGCAGTGAGGTGGAGGCAAGGTTGTTGCTGTAACTGTTCCACTCAATGGGAAAAGTTCCGACCAACATACAGGGTTTTCTTTCTGGTTTGCTTTTGTTTCGGTGTTTTGTGTTTTTTATTTCAACAGCAGGATAATCAGTTTTGCTGATCCAGGCTTGCTGATCTGGGATTATGCTTAATGGCTCTTTTCTAAAATGTCCCTGCATTTTCATTTGGAGTTCTGAACTAATCCATTCAAAATCAAGTATTTGAGGTTTAACTACTGCCAAGGAATAATCTGAGCAGTGGGATTTTGCCAAAGCAACCTGGGCAGTAGAGTTTCCAAAGACAAAGTTCTGTTGTTTGCCTGGGTGTGTTTCCGTACTTTGCACCTACCTTCAGTTCTTTTTTATGTAAATGAGAAGATTTTGAGTCGCCGTTAGACTATTCAACACAAACGCATGATTTTTCCATTTCAGTGTTTCAGTTGCCCAGGATGAATAAGAACTGGGTACATTCAAAGACTTTACTCCTAGTCTGGGAAGATAAAGACATTAAAAGAGACTCAAGCAGGGACAGGTCCATAAAGGACCTCTCAAGTGGTGGCACGAACCTGGTTGGAGTTACCTGGGATGCTTTTTAGAAATTCCATTGCCAGGAATTGATGATGCTAGGAATTCCATCCCAGATTGATGATGTCAAAATTCCTGGGTTTGGGGATGGACGTGGCCATTGAAAACATCTTTTCCAGTATTTCTAATGTGGAGCCAGAATCGAGAACACTGCTCTAAAGCCCTTTCTGGCTCTAGAGCCTCTGAGCGAGGCTTATCCAGTGTCCCTGCTTTCCAAGGAAGCATCTTCCCCATGTGTGCCTGCACCTCATGGGCAATGTCAATGCCCTAGAAAGCTCTGTGTTTGGGGGCCTAGGCACCTGGGGTGGATTCTTACTCTACCTCTCACTAACTCCACGGCCTTGAACATTTCAGTTGAATTGTGTACATACAGGAACAATATCTATTAAACCTGGTCTGCATTATCAGATGAAAGGAAGTATATGGGTTGTTCCATGAGCCATAAAGCAACATATATGTGCAAGTTATTACTGGTACTAAGTTGAACTCCTCAAAAACAACTGACAATACTCACAAATGTTTTTCAGTTTTGTACGCTCCATCTTGTTCTTCCTCTGTCCCCACACTTACACACAGCTTTAAAGTGTATTAGTCTTTTCACAGTACCACCCAGAATTCTTTCTGCGAGTGGTCAAGAATTGCCCTCGTCAGAGTTCCAGTAACCCTCGCTGCACAGATACACACTAGGACCTATTTTTTCATGTGTGATTATGGTTAGTCTGGGGGCTCCTGGAGCTTAGGAGCTGTGCCTTATGTATTATTGACGATAGATACTGTGGTGGATACTAAAGATTAAAACAAATAACTATTGGTTTAATGCTTTAATCCATCTTAATGGGAAACAACCACTTCTAGTGTATTATTGCCTCTACAGCAATGAAACTCTTATATCTAAACAATTTTATTATCTTCAAAATATGATCCTGGGATATTCAGGCACAGCAGTTGGTTAGAGGTCTTGGAGGCCTGAGGGACTTTTGGATTCCACTCAAATCACTTGCCAGAGGGGACGGTTGAATCTACCAGTGATGGCAGTCTGATCCAAACTATGCAAAGTCTTCACTATCCCTGAGGGCAAGACAAGCAGCAGGGTGGCAGAGTGAAGAGCAGTAGTACCACTGCTGTTTAGCAGCAGTAGAGGAACACACTTGGAAAGTGTACCTGTCTCTGCAGAGACAGGGCCTTGTGGGCCCAAGGAGATGCACAATACAGGGAGACAGCAAGGAGGTTGGCATGTCCTGGGTTGGGTCATGGTTGCAGGATCCAGCAGGCCTGGGAGAGCAAGGCTGTATTGACTCCGTGACACTCTCTGACATCCCTGATTGGTGGGAATGAGTCTGCCTCCCCAGCACACACACACCACACAAACACACACACATACACCCCACACACACACTACACACACACACACACACACACCACACACACACCACACACACACACCACACACACCACATACCCCCCACACACACACCACACACACACCACACACACACACACCACACACACACCACACACACACACACCACACACACACCACATACCCCCCCCACACACCACACACACACCACACACACACACACACACCACACACACACCACACACACACACACACACCACACACACACCACACACACACACACCACACACACACCACACACACACCACACACACACACACCACACACACCCCCCACACATACATTCCACACACACACACCACACACACACCACACACACACCACACACACACCACATACCCCCCACACACACACCACACACACACACACCACACACACACCACACACACACACACACACACCACACACACCACACACCCCCCACACACCCCCCACACATACATTCCACACACACACACCCCACATACACACATACACCACACACCACACACACACCACACACACACACCACACTCCACACACACACACCACACACACACACACCACACACACACCACATACCCCACCCCACACACCACACACACACCACACACCCCCCACACACCCCCCACACATACATTCCACACACACACCACACATACACACATACACCACACACCACACAAACACACACCACACACACACACCACACACACATACACCACACACACACCACACACACACACACCACACACACACCACATACCCCCCACACACACACCACACACCCCCCACACACCCCCCACACATACATTCCACACACACACACCCCACATACACACATACACCACACACCACACAAACACACACCACACACACACACCACACACACACTCCACACACACTCTCCACACACACACACCACACACACATACACCACACACACACCACACACACACCACACACACACACTCCACATACACACTCCACACACACACTCCACACACCACACACACACCACACACACCATGCACACATACACCACACAAACACACCACACACACCACACACACATACACCACACGCACATACACCACACACACACCACACACACACTCCACACACACACTCCACACACACACTCCACACACCACACACACATACACCACACGCACATACACCACACACACTCCACACACACACTCCACACACACACTCCACACACCACACACACACCACACACACCATGCACACATACACTACACAAACACACCACACACACCACACACACACCACACACACACTCCACACATACAAACAAACCACACAAACACACACACACACCACACACCACACACAACACACACTCCACACATACACACACCACACATACACCACACACACACCACACACACTCCAGGCATACACACACATACACACACCACACAAACACACACACACCACACAAACACACTCCACACACACACCGCACACCACACACACACCGCACACCACACACACACACAGACACGCATGTGCACGCGCTCCCTCTCTCTGAAGCAGGCCATGGGAGAAGATGTTTTAAAGCATTAGAAATATATGTTCCATGGCTTTCTGAACCTTTCTGGAAAACACAGCAGCTCTTATCTAAGCCCTTTGGGTAATTGTTTAACCTTTTTAAGTAAATTTGGCCCTCGGACTCGGTGTAGCTCTGTCTTTCTCATTTCCTTTCCTTCTGGTTTCTAAAAAAGGACTCTGCCCTCGGCCCACTCGCTGTGCTCACTAGGTGGCTCGCTCTGGGGGCGCTGGGGAGCCGGTCTGGCGGCAGTTTTTACAGATCTGATGGGATCCGGCAGCAAGACGCAGTGGAGAGGAAGAGTCGAGCAGGTCTCATTTGACCTTCCCAGGGGAGGACTTTTAAAATTACTTATTATTAACGGGAAGCTGTCTTCAGTCATGAGATGAGAAGAGGGAATTACAGTCCAAGACATCTTTAGGGCCGGCAGAAATTTGCATTGCCTAGTAAGTTAGAAACCAAGGGCTAACTTTTCTTCATTTTCTTTCTTTCTTTTTTCTAACATATACAATACAGCACCAAATTATTTCAGGTTTGTTTGTTTATTGTTTGCCTTGAATGAAGCCGCTCTTGCTCCTGTTAGGTGTAATTGGAGCTCAAGTTTGCATGAAATGGGTCTGGGGGAGGGGTGCACTCTTTTCATCTTGGTCCATTCTCAGGCCCCTGTTGTCTCCCAATAAATGACACTGCCTGCTTGATGCTTTTTATACCCTGGTGTATTTTCTTTTAAGAAGTGAGCGTTGAAGCTGTGATATCCAGGCTGCTCAGCACTGCCTAGCCTAGATCTGTGTATAGCTTTCCTGGTAGAGAAGTTGAGAGAAGGGAACTGTCTGCACCTTGCTCCACTACAAGATAACACTGCAGAGCCTTTAACAAAACCTGCAAGAGCCCAGGGGTGAGGGAAGGTTGTGGGGTGGGGACATGCTGATGCTATTGACACAAACAAAAGCTCCTGTTGTACATGGTTTACTATGTGTCAGATGCCACATTAATTACCTAACACTTCATGTAATTTTCAGACCATTACAATCCCTATTAACAGCCTAGGGGTCCAGGTTTAGAACAGTTAAACCACTTTACCTTTGGTCACGTGGTTATCATGTGTCAGAGTCTGCATCTGCTCCTAGAAAACCTTTATGCTTCTTTTCAACTTCATAGTGTGTCCCCCTCCCCAGATATAGAGGACAGAGAAAACTTCCAAGTGCCACAAGCGGAAATAAACCAAACACATCCTTTCTGTTCCCGAAGGTCGGGAAATGTGCATTTCAGTTGAAGGCTGCAGCTGTCTGCTGTCCCAGCTTTAGAATCTCCTTGCTTTGTGGAGCTTCCCTCCCCTCACCCGCACTCAAGTGAAGCCCATCTAGTACCACCTTCTGAGGCTGGAAATGGTGCACGCTGCAAACACTGAGCAACATGACAGGGTCCAACACATTCAACGAGGGATCATTGGTGCTCATGGCTTTGAACCTGCCCTAAATGTTGTACTATGCTGTTACTTGACCTCCCATAGCACATGTGGAACCTCAAAGGGCCTGCAAACTAAGACAGCGTGAGCCGGTCACTTCTTGGTAAGAACCCAACAATGAGACCTGTGAAGATGAGGGATACCAAAGTATAGAAGGAGGAGAAGTAATTTGTTTAAACCCTAAAATATGTCACTCCAATATCCTCCCTCTCATCCTTATATTCACGTTTTAATTTAAGACCATGAACACAGAGAGCATAGGCCTTGCCACGGATTCATACCCCAGAGAAAACCATGTGACTCGCTTTGACTTGCTGGTCCCTGGAGATACATAGTACTTAAATCAAAGCGATGCTGAAGGTCTTGACCTGGCTTCCCAAGAAAGTGCTGATCAAGGCCGGGCGCGGTGGCTCAAGCCTGTAATCCCAGCACTTTGGGAGGCTGAGACGGGCAGATCACGAGGTCAGGAGATGGAGACCATCCTGGCTAACACGGTGAAACCCCGTCTCTACTAAAAATACAAAAAATTAGCCGGGCGCGGTGGCAGGCACCTGTAGTCCCAGCTACTCGGGAGGCTGAGGCAGGAGAATGGCTTGAACCCGGGAGGCAGAGCTTGCAGTGAGCTGAGATCCGGCCACTGCACTCCAGCCTGGGCAACAGAGCTAGACTCTGTCTCAAAAAAAAAAAAAAAAAAAAAAAAAAGTGCTGATCAATAAAATTTTTAGAAATTGGTTTTGAATATTAAACATTTTCAGTGGATCTGAAGATTTATGGCATCTCAATTAACCAAGTTTCCACTGCATAATCAGAATAAAGAATTTTATCCGTGGTTGTTAAGTTTTCTGGCTGGTCCACAGAAGACAATTCAACTCACAATTACCCAAAATGCTATATACCAGCAATGAAGAATAACAGAAAACAACGTTGTTGTAGAAGTAATTACGCAAAAGAGAGAAAAATGAATACGGTAATTTTCTATTTATTGTGAATGCCAATGTTGAAGAAAAGTAAGTGTAATTAGAAGAAGATAATATGGAAACATTTCTCAAAGATATTTCTGAATGCTTTCTGAAGTTTTGGAGTTTGTTGTATTGTTTCCAGTGCTTACCGTCTGCCTGTTCACCCAAAGGATCTTTTTGGAGACCACTTCACATCCAGGCAGCAGGAGAGGTCTAGGCCAAGTGACACTGGCTCCTGTCTACCCTGCTCATATGCAATTAAACAGTTTATTTTCAGACACACGGCCTGTGTCCCAGTTATCGGGCCACCTTGACTACCCACTGATGCCTCCTGGTCATTGTTTGGAGCCTCCTGTGATGGAGAAAAAAGGAGTTACCATGTGTACACCCAGGGAATGGAGTAAGTCAGGGTTTATTAGAGAGGCTGTGCTCACACTGAGATATTGTCTGTGAGGCACCCTGTGTAAGAGGGAGGAATTACAGAACTCAAATTTTTACCGCCCTGTGCTTTTGTATGCCGTCTCTAAAGATAGTCCTCTTCCAATTGTCATTTTTATGGCTTCTCCCATGCCCTTTGTTAAATGCATTAATATCTTCTCTCTATCTTGTGTTCTCAGCATCTAACAGAATACCTAATGCTTAGTAGGTGCTCTGAGTTTTCTGAAAAGATTAATGCTTCTCCTTTATCTCTTATCTCTCTCTCTCTCTCTCTCTCTCTCTCTGTTTCTTCTCTCTCTCTCTCTCTCACACACACATACACACACACATCTCCCTTTTCTAATGAAGATATTCTCACTCATGTTGAATAATTCAAAAGTCACTGAAATTACAACCATAGAGTCTGGCATTTGAATCCTAGTTGAGATACTAATATTTCCCTAAATAGTTGGTATTTCACTTGTCCTTCCTCTGTCTGCTTGCTATAATTGGAGTATTTGATAACTGCACAATATCATTGAAGCCACAGGCAGGAGATTCTGACCATTTGACAGGGAGGAATACCTGCTTTCTCCCTTCACCAAGGTCACATAATAGAGCCTGGCACATTCTGGAAGAATACCTGCAAATTTCAGGGATTGGAAAAGCCAATGTGAGTCATCTCTAAACACTCCAGAGGGCATCTCAGGATGAAGGAATTCATGGACCCATCTCACTGGGTCCTAAAATGCAGCTGCTTCTGTCACAAGCTCTCACGATGAGGTCCCTGAATATGTATCAGCAACATGCCTCGTGCTGTACCTGTGCAGTGGAAACAGTTATAGAATGTTCTTGATTATATGCTCTGCTTTATGATGGGCGAGTCAATGGGTGCTTAGTGAAATGTAAGATAAAGTATAACCTCTATCAAGAGATTAAGAACACTGACTTTACAGTCAAAAGGCTCATTTCAAATCCCAACTCTGGTACTTAATGGCTGTATGTGGTTGGACAAGTGACTCAATTTTTCTAAGCCTCAATTTCCTGATTTAAAAAAAAAAGTAAGGACTAGATACCCACTTCACTGGGCTGATGGGAGGCAGTAAATGATATCAAGTTTGTAAAGACTTCAGATTAAAGTCTTACATTGCAGCAAGAGCACAATAAACAGTTGCTATTAAGTTATATATATATATTTATCCATGCAGCATATATATGTGTGTGTGTGTATATATATGTGTGTGTGTGTATATATATATACACACACACACATGAGAAACTGAATTCACGATTAATCCATGCAGCATTTATTGTGTACCCACCAGCACTATTCTAGGCAGTGTGGAAATTACAAAGCTAAATTAATTCTAGAATCTTCTCTCTGAGCATTCACGTATGGTGAATATGTGACTATGTTTGCAGGACATAGAGCCCACAAAACGGGAAAGGGGGATGGAGGAAGAGAGACAGATAAAAAGAGAAGGAGAAAGAAAATCTGCTTAAAAGTAAAATGCACCCTATTAGCGTTCACCAGTGTATTGGACAAGTATATTTGGAACCACCACTTCACTAGGTATAGAACATTTTTGTACCCCAAAAAGCTCCTCCATGCCCCCGTTTTTATTGTGGTAAAAATCCATAGAATGTATCATGTAAACCAATTTTAAATATACAGTTCGGTGGCATTAAGTATGTTCACGTTGCTGTGCCACCGTCACCACCATCCCTCTCCAGAACTTATTTCTTCTTCCTAAACTGAAACTCAGAATCCATTAAACAATAACTCCCCATTCTTCCCTCCCCCCAGCTTCTGGATACTACTATTCTATTACTATTCTATTCTACTACTTTTCTTTTTGTCTCTATGTTTTGACGGCACTAGGTACCTCAGATAAGTGGTATTTTATAGTATTTGTCCTTTTGTAACTAGCTTACTTATTTATACATATGGTCTTTAAGGTTCATCCATGCTGTAGCATGGGCCAGAATTTCTTTCTTTCTTAAGGCTGTGTTCTGTTGCATGTATAGGCCACGTTTGTTTATTCATTCATCCTTTGATGGACACTTGGATTGCATTCACTCATGTGAATAATGCTGCTATGAACTTAGGTGTACAAATATCTGTTTGAATCCCAGCTTTCAATTCTTTTGGTATATGCCCAGAAGTGGAATTGAGGGATCACATGGTAATTGTATGTTTAATTTTTTTTAGGAAACGCCACACAGTTTTCATAGTGGTAGAGTCATTTTATATTCTCACCAGCAATACAGAAGAGTTCCAACTTCTCCACCTTCTTGCCAACACTTATTTTCTGTTTCTATTATTTTCATGAATAGTGACTTTAATGGCTGAGAAGTGGCATCTCACTGTGATTTTGACTTGCATTTCCCTATTGATTAGTGATGTTGATATGCTTATTGACCATTTGTATATTCTTCTTTGGAGAAATGTCTATTCAAGTTGATTGCCCATTTTTAAACTGGATTGTTTCTTTGTTTTTCAACTGTTGGAGTTTTATATATTCTGGATATTGACCCTTATCAGATATATGACTCACAAATATTTCCTCCCATTCTGTGGATTGCCTTATTACTCTTTTGATAGCATCTTTTGATGAAGAAAAGTTTAACATTTTACTGTAGTTCAATTTGTCTTTTCTTGTTTTTTCCTTTTGTTGTCTGTGCTTTTGGTATCAGATCTGGTACCAAAATTTGGTACCAGATTTGTTATAGAAGATTTGGTATTTGGTATACCAGATTTGGTCTAGAAGGCACTGACAAATCTGATCTCATGAAGCTTTTTTCCTATCTTAAATTTTTTTTTTATAGTTTTAGCTCTTATGTTTAAGCCTGTGATCCATTTTGAGGGTTTTTGTTTTTTAATATGGTGTAATATGAGTCCGACTTCATTCTTTTGTATGTCAATATCCAGTTTTTTCAACACCATTTGTTGAAAAGACTGTACTCTCCTCACTGAATGGTCTTGGTATCCTTGTTAAAAGTAATTTGAGCATGCATTCAAGGGTTTATTTCTGGGCTCTCTCTTTCATTCCGTTGGTCTGTATGTCTGTCGTTATGCCAGGACCACACCATTTTGATTACAGTAGCTTTGTGGTATATTTTGGAAGCCAGGAAGATCGAGACCACTAACTTTGTTTATAGTTTTCAAGATTGTTTTGGCTATTTCCAGTCTCTTGAAATTTCATATAAATTTTAGGATTGACTTTTCTATTTCTGCAATGGAATGGGTCGATTGCTTTGGATTGAATTAATTATATTAAGTCTACCAATTCATAAACACAGCATGTCTTTTCACTTATTTTTGTGCTCTTTAATTTATTTCAACAATGTTTTGAGTTTCAGTGTACATACGACTCTTCCACCTTCTTAGTTAAGTTTATTCCTAAGTATTTTATTCTTCTTGGTGCTATTGGAAATAAATTTATTTTCTTTATGTTTTCAGATTGTTTATTGTCAGTTTATAGAAATGCAATGGATTTTTGTGCTGATTTTGTATTCTATAATGTAATTTGTTTATTAGTTCTAATTTTTGTGCACGTTTATGGAATCTTCAGAGTTTTCTACACATAAGATTATACCACCTGTGAACAGAGATAGATTTACCTCTTCCTTTCCTTTTTTGATGCTTTTATCATCTTTATTTTTATTTTTTGAGACAGGGTGCCACACTGTCTCACTCTGTCACACAGGCTGGAGTGTAGTGACACAATCATGGCTCACTGTAGCCTCAACCTTTCAGGTTCATATGATTCTCCCACCTCATCCTCTCAAGTAACTGGAACCACAGGTGCAGGCCACCACATCAGGCTAATTTTTGTATTTTTTGTAGAGACAGGGTTTTACCATGTTCTACAGACTGGTCTCAAACTCCTGGGCTCAAGCTATCTGCCTGCTTTGGGATCCCGTAGTACTGGGATTATAGGTGTGAGCCACTGCACCCAGCCTATCTTTTTCTTTATTGCTTCAGGTAGAATGCCCAGTGCTATATTGAGTAGAAGTGATAGAAGCAGACACTCCTGCCGTGGTTCTAATCTTAGAAGAAAAACTTTCCGTCTTTTCTCATTTAGTATGTTGAGTATGTTTTAGCAGTGGGATTTTTACATATGACCTTTATTAAGGTTACATAATTTCTTCCTATTCCTGGATTTATTGAGTATTTTTTATATTAAATGGTGTTAAATTTTGTCAAATGCATTTTCTGTATCAGTTGAGATGGTCATGTGTTGTTTTGTTTTTTCCTTCAGCTGGTTAATGTGGTATATTCATTGATTGACTTCCTTATGTTGAAACATCCTTGCATTGCAAAAATAAAGCTCACTTGGTTATGAGTATAATTCTTTTAATATGCTTTGAATTCATTTTGCTGACATTTTGTGAAAGATTTTTGCATTAATATTTACAAGGGACATTGGACTAGTATTGGGTTTTTTGTTGTTGTTGTTGTTGTTTTGATAATGTCTTTGTCTGATTTTGTTATCAAAATAATGTTGCCTTATAGAGTGAGTTTGGAAGTGTTCTGTCCTCTTGAATTTTTTGGGAGAGTCATAGGAAAACTGTTAATTCTCCTATAAATGTTTGATAAAATTCACCAGTGATGCTATCTGGTCATGAGCTTTTCTTTTTTGGGAGGTTCAGATTTTCAATTTCTTTGCGATTCAGTCTTGACAGACTCTGTCTTTCTAGAAATTTGGCCATTTTATCTAGGTTAATCAATTTGTTGGCACGTACTTGTTCACAGTACTCTTTTATAATCCATTTTACTTCTATAAATTGAGTTATACCATGCCCTTTTAATTTTTGATTTTAGTTATTTGAATTTTATTTTTTTCTTAGTCAATCTAACTAAAGTTTTGCCCATTTTGTTATCATTTTAAGGAAAAAACTCATGATTTCACTGATTTTTTTCTATTTTTCCCATTCTCTATTTTGTTTATCTTTCCTATAATTTTTATTAGTTTCTTTCTTCTGCTAGTTTTGTGTTTAGTTTGTTTTTCTTTTTTTTTTTAGTTCCTTAAAAAAGGAATCTAAAATTAGATTGTTGGGTGTTTTTTTTTTTTTTTCTTTTTTGTTGTAAGTGTTTAGTGCTATGAATTTCTATCCTAATACTGCTTGTATTGCATCCTATAACTTTTGGTATGTTGTGTCTTCATTTTCATTTGTCACAAGATTGTTATAAAAATTGTTTTTTTTTTTTATTCATTGATTGTTTGAGAGTGTGTTAATTTACACATATTTGTGGATTTCCAGTTTTCCTTATGCTGTTGTTTTCCAGTTTTATTTCATTCTAATTAAAATAGATACTTGATATGATTTCTGTCTTTTTAAATTTACTAATACTTATATTTTGCCTTAACATGAACTATCCTGAAGAATGTTTTATGTCCACTTGAGAAAAATGTGTTTTCTGCCTTTGCTGGGTGGAGTGTTCTGTACACTTCTGTTATGTCTAATTGGTCTGTAGTGTTGTTCAAGTTCTTTATTTCCTTATTGATCTTATGTCTGTTTGTTATATCTGTTATTGAAAGTGGAGTGCTAATGTCTCCTACTGGTCTTGTAGAGCAATTTCTCTGTTCAATTCTGTCAGCGTTAGTTTTATATATTCAGATGCTCTGCTATTTGGTATATATGTTTATATTTTTTGTATCTTGTTGGTAAATTGACCTCTTTATTATTACATAACATCATGTGTTTTTTTTGAGAGTTTTGACTTAAAGTGTATTTTGTGTGATATCCCATAGCCACCTCTGGTCTCTTTTGTTTACTATTTGTAGAGCAAATGCTTTTTCAACCTTTCACTTTTGAACTATGTGTGCATTTAAATCTTAACTGGATGTCTTGGGTACAGCATATAGTTGGATGCTGTTTTTTAATCCATTCTGCCAATCTGTGTTTTTAGATTGTGGCGTTTAATCCATTTACATTTAAAGTAATTGATGATAAAGTAATCACTGACTTACTATGCTGTTTTGTTACATATTTTTCTATACACTTTGTAAGTTTTTTTGTTCCTCATTTCCTCCTTTACTGTCTTCCTTTGTGTTTAGTTTATTTTTTATTTATTGGTAGGGATGCATTTTGATTTATTCTCGTTCTATTTTGTGTATGTTCTATAGGTATTTTCTTTATGATATATCCCCATGTTTTGCACATAGGGCTTATATACAATATCCTGAGGTTAGAAAAGACTATTTTAAATTGATAACGTAAGTTACATACAAAAACTCTACTCCTTGACAGCTTGGATCCCACTATATGTTACTGATATCACAAATTATTGGTTTATACATTGTGTACCCATGAACATGGATTTATTATTATGTATAGTTTTATCTTTTAAGTCCTATGAAAGAATAAAATTGGAGTTATAAACTAAAATGACAATAATACAGGTTTTTTTGGCATATGTCCATATATTATATTTACCAGAGAACTTTATATTTTCATACAAATTTGAATTACTTTCCAACTTTCTTTTGTTTCAACTTGAAGGACTCTCTTTCATATTTCTTGAAGTGCAGGTCTAGTGGTAATGAATTCCCTCAGCTTTTGTTTATATGGGGATGTCTTAATTTCTTTCTCATTTTTGAAGGACAGCTTTGCTGGATATGGATTTATTGGGTGACAGATTTGTTTGTTTGATTTTGATTTTTCCTTTTAGCACATTAAGTATAAAATCCACTGCCTTCTGGGAGGCAAGGTTTCTGCTGAGAAATTCAGTGATGATCTTGTTGAGAATCTCTTGTAAATGATGAATTAGTTTCTTGCTGCTTTCAAGATTCTCAATTTCTCTTTGGTCTTTGACATTTTATTATAATATATTTCAGTGTGGGTAACTTTGGGTTTATCCTACTTACAGTTCATTGAGCTTCTTATATGTGTATGTCCATTTCTTTCTTCAACTTTGGAACATTTCCAGTAGTTACATATTCAAATAAACTCTCTTCCCTTTTCTCTGTTTCTTTTCCTGGAACTCTCATAATGCATATATTGGTCTACTTTGTGGTGTTTCTTAAGTCCCTTAGGCTTTATTCCCATTTCTTCTTTCTTTAATCTTCGGACTGAATAATTTCAAATGATCCGTCTTCAAGTTCACGGATTGTTTTTTCTGCTTGTTCAAGTCTGATGTATTTTTCAGCTCCAGAATTTGTGTTTGGTTGTTTTCTTCTTCTTTTTCTATTATTTCATCCCGTTGTTCAGAGTCTAATTTTATCCATATATTGTTTGCATGATTACTTTTTATTCTTTGTTAAGTTTTTCTTTAGCTCTTTGAGCGTATGTAAGGCAGTTTTTATAAAGTCTTTTCAGGTAAGTTTAAAGTCTATGTTTCTTCAGGAACATCTTGTGGAGATTTATTTTTTTTTCCTTTGAATGGGACATATTTTACTGTTTCTTTGTATGCCTAGTGACCTTTTGTTGAAAATTTGGCATTTGAAAAAACAATTACCTCTTCAAGTCTTCGCAAACTGCCTCCATGCAAGGGAAGACCTTCACTAATCAGCAAAATGTGAAGGCTTAAGTTCTTAGGCCTTTCCTGGTCTTGTGTGCATCCTTTTTTTTCCATTCCTCTGTATACATGGCTATTTTTAAATGTCTCAATTTCTCAAAGAGTCTCACCACAATTTCTTCTCAGAGGCCTTAAGTGTTCTTTTGTTTTTCTCTGCAAGTAATCTCTTGCCCCAGGAAGCTGCAGGTATGCCGTCCTGATGCATACCACAGCCTCCCCTTGCCTGAGATCCAAGCTGCTTTTGGTGTCTGGACTCTGAGGTCGTCATCACAGAGATCAATACAGACCATGCCTCTGACATCTTTAGAGTTACAATCTAGGGTGGAAAGACAGGTAATAAACAAGGTGAATGCATCTAAACACACTATCATGTTACACAGTGATGAGTGCTCTGAAGAATAACAGAGTAGGGTAAATGAGTTGAGAGGGACGAGGGTCTCTATATTCTTGCCACGGTGGTCAGGAACCATGTGTCTGATGGTGGTAACATTTGAGCAGAAAGCTGATGAAAGTGCCAAAGTGAGCTATGCAAACACCTAGTGGAAGCGTTCCAGGGAAAGCGATGGCAAGGGAGTCGGGCTTATGGCAAATGTGTGCTCACTGTGCTCTAAGAACAGAAAGGAGAGGCTGGATCAGAGTAAGCAAGAGAATGAGTGGTAGGGAATACCACGGAGTCATGGACAGATGCTTCTGCCTTCAGATCTGACATGTAAGGAGCTTGGGGGCTGGCTCTCCATCCTCACAACAAGAAAAACTCTCAACACACTGAAAATAAACAATTCTTCTCAGATCCGTCAGAGAATTGAAGTCGTAGGACAGGCCACTACCTTAAAAACTGGGAGACAGGTAAATACAGAGATTCACTGTTTATTTTGGGCAGAAACCACCCAGAAACTACCCCTGGAGTCAGATTCTTCTAAAACTTTAAAAAGACTATTGACTGATTGCTGAAAACTAGATGTAGACTAACTTGAAATGTAAACTTTTTGAATAAGTCCTTGTGGAGTCTCCACACTTTCGTGGGTTTTCCCTCCAGAAACCCTACTAGGTTCTCAGGGTGAAAAGGCATAGGTAGAGCCAGGTAACCATTTGGAAACATTCCCAGAGGATTCTGTTCCTCTTAACAAAAGCTTATTCTTGAAAGAAACTGTTTTCTCACAGCCTAATTACATTTATTTTTTTTTGACCAGAACCTATCGCACTGCAGGATGGGAAATACCCTGTTTTACCCCACACTAGCTAAAAGCCAAAAAACAAAGTTTGAAGAGACAGAGAAAATACCAGAGCAAGACTCAGATACGACAAGGATGTTTGAGCTGTCACACTGGAGGTTTGAAATTACTATGCTTGATATGCTAAATGAATAATGGAGAAAATGGACAAGATGCAAGAAGTGATGAGTAATGTAAGCAGAGAGATGGAAATTCTAAGAAAGAATCAAAAGGAATGCTAGAAAGAAAATATTCTTACAGAAATGAAGAATGGGCTCATTTGATGGGCTCTTTGGTGGACTGGACACAGCTGAGGAGAGAAACAGAGGGCTGGAAAATACGCCAGTGGAAACCTTTGAAACTGAAAAGCAAAGGGAAAGACTTAAGAAAACAGAACAAAAAATCTAAGAACTGTGGGATAATAACTGTGGGATACAACGTATGTGTAATGAGAATATCAGAAACAAAAGAGAGAAAGAAACAGAGGATATATGTGTAGAAATAATGATTGAGAATATCCCAAGATTAATGCCAGACACCAAACCACAGATCCAGGAACGCTCAGAGAACACTAAGCAGGATAATGGCAAACAAACGAACACACAAACGTAAAAGCCTATACTTAAGCATACGATTTTCAAACTGAAAAATTTCAAATGCAAAGAGAATTATCTGGAAGATACTAGCAGGGAAAAGCACCTTGTTTATAGAGAAGCAAGGCTAAGAATTATACTGAATTTTTCTTTAGAAACCAGGCAAGCAAGAAAACAGCAGGGTGAAATATTTAAAGCATTGCAAGAAAAAAATCATCAAAGTAGATAAAGACTTTCTCAGACAAACAAAAATTGATCAGATTTGTCTTCAATAGACTTGCTTTGCAAGAAATGTTAAAAGTTCTTCAAGCCTGGTGCAGTGGTGTATACCTGTATTCCCAACAATTTAGAAGGCTGAGGCAGGGAGGATCATTTGAGCCCAGGAATTTGAGTCCAGTCCGAGCAAGAACAGAGCCCTAGACCCCATTTCAAGAAAAAGAAGAGGAGGAGGAGGAGATGATTAACTTAAGCCAGTTCCGATAATGCTGCACCCCACTTCGTCCTCCATCTCCCAAGCATTTACAGGTGTAGCTGACTCTTTAGTAATCAAATTATTTGTTTATGGTCACTTCCTCTTTTCTCTCTGTCCCTCCTCACATGCACACACAAATATACTTTTTTTTTTTTTCCCCTCAGTTGATGTTAGTTTCTTGAGGGCAGGAATAAAATTTCGATTTAATTAGGGTCTGGGCACGGTGGCTCACACCTGTAATCTCAGCACTTTGGGAGGCTGAGGCAGGTGGATCACCTGAGGTCAGGAGTTCAAGACCAGCCTGACCAACATGGAGAAACCCCCTCTCTACTAAAAATACAAAATTAACTGGGCATGGTGGCACAAGCCTGTAATCCTAGCTCTTTGGGAGGCTGAGGCAGGAGAATTGCTTGAACCTGGGAGGCGGAGGTTGTGGTGAGCCAATATTGTGCCATTGCACTCTAGCCTGGGCAACAAGAGTGAGACTCTGTCTCAAAAAAAATTCCATTTAATTGTATCCAAGTAAGTTCTGTGATACTTTGCAGGGCATGTTAATAATGTCTGTTTGACAGAGGCAGGTAGATTGAACCTATCGTTAGCCCTATCTTCTTCCCAGTTGTGTAAGTAGGTACAATCAGACATGTTTATATTTGTGACCATAACAAAAATTGAAATAATAGTGAACATAAACAACTTTTCTTTGTGTGGTAATTTGCAATTTGCTCTTTCTTCCTGAAAAGTTTTTTCCCAACCTCTTTCTACATATGACAGGTCTTACTCATCTTTCAGATCTCTCTCAAATGCTACTTCCAGTTTAGTATTTTCTGATTTTCCTGTCACCTTTATCTCAATGGTTTATAGGCCTTCCAAGCCTGGCTGGGCATCTTAGTAATTCAGGAAGATGTTTTAGAATACAGATTCCTGTACCCAGCCCCAGATATACAGAATCAGGAATGCTTAGGTACAAATCATTGAGTCCAATTCACATGCAAGCAAAACTAGTTTGGTGTACTATTTTTTGGAAAAAATAACGTGTCTGAGCCTTTTAGTGTTTTCTGTTTACCAGAGCATGCAGGGGGAAGGAACTAGTTCTCTTCTCATACCCCCAGAACATATATACTGTTAACTGTAACATACTCTTGCAAGTTATCCGGCCATATTATTATTATTATAGTTTTTTGAGACAGGGTCTCTGTCTGTTGCCCAGGCTGGAGTGAGTAGTGCAATTGTGGCTCACTGCAGCCTTGACATCCCAGGCTCAAGCTACCATCCCACCTCAGCCTTTGGAGTAGCTGGCATGCACCACCACACCTAGCTAATTTTTTTGAAAAAATCCTGTAGAGATGGGGTCTCCCTGCATTGCCAGGCTGGTGTCAAACTGGGCTTAAGAGATCCTCCCACCTTAGCCTCCCAAAGTGCTAGTGCTGCGATTACAGACTTAAGTCACTGCATGAGGCATCTCCCACTGTGTCATCCCTTCACAGGACTTCGTTCTTGGGAGGGAAGATATTTAATTCACCTCTGTATCTCAAGTTGTGAGTACAATTTTTTGCTTTACTCTTTTTATTAAAATGTACAAAAAAACCCCACTCAAACTCTTTAAATAAAGAGGTAGGCTGTGTTATCAGGACCATGGAATGCAGAGGAGTGAAGAATTTTGGTTTCTGAAAGGAAGGCAAGCAGGAGCTAGACACTGCTCAGAACAGAGGCAGCCACTCTGCCGCCTTCCTCTTTCCACATGGTCTCCTGGTCTCGTTCCTCTGTTTTCTCACACATGTGCTGCTTTTGCTCCTGTAGCTTTTTCTGCTTGCACAGAGTGGAAGATGGCCATCTGACCTCTTTTGGCTTCATAGTTCTCAGTTGAAGCGAGTCTCCACAGATTGTCCAGTATTTCTCTGTCTCAGTTCCAAATTTCTGGGAGACAAAATCAGATTGTCTCATCTTGGGTCAAGGGTCCACTCCTGGTCCAATCGAGCCATGTTTAGGGGCAAAAGTCATGCCTCAGATAGGATGCTCTTAACACCAAGTAATAAAATATAACATTAAAGATATGTAAAAAATGGTAAAATTGGCTGAGCATGGTGACTCATGCCTGTAATCCCAGCACTTTGGGAGGCCGAGGCAGGTGGATCATGAAGTCAGGAGTTCAAGACCAGCCTGGCCAAGATGGTGAAACCCCGTCTCTACTAAAAATGCAAAAGTTAGCTGGACACGGTGGCGGCTGCCTGTAATCCCAGCTACTCAGGAGGCTAAGGCAGGAGAATCGCTTGAATCTGGGAGGTGGAGTTGCAGTGAGCTGAGATCACGCCACTGCACTCCAGCCTGGGTGACACAGCGAGACTCCATCTCAAAAAAAAAAAAAAAAAAAAAAAAAGAGGTAAAATGTATAGTCTGACTCAGTAGAGGGTCTCAGTAAGGTGCTAGAGGGAGGCAGTTCCAGGAATGGTCTCCATCGACTAAAGTGCTGACATCAGCACCTTTTATGGCTACAAGATGACTACAGCAGCTCCAGACATCACCTTCTCATATAACAAAGTCCAAATGTAGTCATTAAGGCTTTGTGGGTGCCTTAAAAGAAATATTCTCCAGAATTTCTCTCCCAGCAGAGTTCCCTGTGGGATCATTGGCTAGGATCACATTTATGTACAGGCTGTAGCTGGAGGAGTCACGGTCCTGGAAAGAGGGTTTCTGGCATTCCCTCCCTCCCACCGATACTGGGATGAAGGATCCGTCAGCAAGTTATTAGTGAGAAATTGCTGATGCCACAAATGTGGTCCCTATACATTGTGCTATGGCTGGGGGCCGTGGAGGTGGAGGTGGTCAGAATTCTCAGAGAAGGATGAGCGTGGCCTGAAAGGGCCCACCGTGGGTGGTTCTACTGGATTTAACACATGTGCAATAAAGGGACAAACCAAAGAATGCATGTCTATTGCATTCACTGCCTTGCGGTCCTACCGTGATCAAAAGCCAAACACAGAGGCAAACTCGTTTTCCATCATCACCCATGATGTCTGCAGCAATCCACGTCGCTAACAAAAAAAAGCCAAGGGAAACAAGGCAAGAAACATGAGGGTTCCAGGCTGTCAAAAGGAAGTTTTCAACAACCTCACACAGTACAGTCAGGAAAGAAAACAGCCGTGGTAGAAGGAGATGGAAAAAGAAAAAAGTGACCAAGCAAGGCCAGCGTGTGGCGGGGAGCAGAAGACCGCAGGGAGAATCAGACGCAGTGGGAAGCGCTGAGCCGAGGGGGTGAGGCGAGGAAAACTTCTTAAATCAAGCCGAGTGCAGGAAGGGACTGGCTGGAAGACAGGAGGGAAAAGGTGTGGGGAGGAGATAGCCGAGATTAATGAGCTCAGGCGACGCCAGGCGGGCTCCCGCCGGCCAGGCCGTGACATGACAGCACGGGCCCGGACGACGCCCCTCTCTTTCGAGGTCAGTTATTTATTTATTTTGTAACGGAACCTAACAAATTCTAAAACCAGATAAATCCAATTACCCGTGTTTTGCCTTCAGGGAGTGCGAAAGATTAATGGTGGTATTTTGGCAGTAGCATAAAAAGAAATAGGAGGTAATAACAAGAAGGGCTCGTAAAGCGCCGGGAGAGCTGGCTGCAGCTGTCTCCCATGGGCCGTGGCTGTCCTGGGGCCATGTGTGCACCCTGGCTTCGGAGGCAGTGGGCTGGGCCCAGAGAGACCCCGTCCTTCTCCAGGGGGACTGAGATCCAAGACAGGACCCAGAGCACCCAGTGCCTTTTTAACTGACGCACCTTTTCACACGCTCTTTTGCCCTCTCCCACAAACCACAACAACTTTTAGTTTTAGTGTTTAGAGTGAATGTTCTCTCCGCTTTACAGATGAGGAGCCTGAGGAAGGGAGAGGGCCTCGAACTCCCTTCTCCTGATGCTGTCTGTGGTCTCGTGTGCTTTCCTGTGCTGCTATTAGGATAACCTCTTAGGGAGGGATTTGCCTAGACACAGTAGTGCAGCCGGTGCTGCTTACTACACTCCTTGGGCCAGGTTGCCTCTGCTCTACTGGAATAGTGAAGCTGCGTGAGGAGGTCAGATGCAGTCCCTTTGCATGAGTCTCCTTTTGTATTTGTAGTTTTGTCCTGTGAAGTGTCACTGCGGTAGACTCCCAGGTCTTTGCAGCGTAGCTTTTGGCATATGAAATGTTTCTTCCAAAATGCCTTGCTTGATATTCACACATTCTGCTTTTTAAGAAATGTAATTATTTTTATTGAGATATAATTCACATATCGTAAAATCCACCCTTTAAAAATGTACAATTCAGTGGGTTTTAGTATATTCATAAAGTTGTGCAATCATCACCACTATCTAATTCTAGAATATTTTCATCCCCACTAATAGAAACCCCAAACCCATTAGCGGCCACTCCCCATTTCCCCCTTCCATCTAGCCCCTGGCAAGCTCCAAATACTTTCTGTCTCAATGAATTTGCTTATGCTAGACATTTTATATATGTGGACCCACACAATACACATGCTCTGCTTTTAACTTGTCTTTTATTTATCCATTCTTTCATTTACTCACTTCCTGTCTCATTCTTTCTACAAATGTTTTTGGAGCTCCTGTCCTGGTTCAGGCGTTTTTTAGGCACTGTGGGTGGGGATGAACAGCATGGCCTCTATCTTTAAAAAGCTTGTAATTCCGAGGTGAGGCGACTGAAGCAAGCAATTCAACACATCACGGTACTTGCTGAGATCCACTGGAAAGGGGCACGTGTATCATCAAGCTCTACCTGATTCCGATGGTCTGTTCCAGAATTTCTCCGTCCCCAGGCCCAGCCCTGACACCAGAGAGGCTTTGGGAGCTGCAGCCAATCGCCCTGGCACTCACCAGTGCTTTCTGTGATTCTAGCTCAGCTCTAACGTTGGTTCCTAATTCCTGAGAACAGATTCCACTTAGCCCTCTCCTTCTAACCTCTGAGACCAGTAGTTCCCAGACTCCAGCCTGGGTCGGGGTCACTGGAGGGGTTGTTAAAACAGCCTGCTGGGCCTCAACCCAGAGTTTCCAACTCAGTAGGTCTGGGTGGATGTCTGCAAATGTGAATTTCTCACATATTTCCCGGTGATACTGATGCTACTTGTCCAAGGACCCCTCTCTGAGAGCCACCGTCTTAGAACATGCCTTTCCCTTGTTGGTCTCTGTCCTGGTAGGCTGCCTAGTAAATTAATTTCCCTGAAGCTGAGGCCCTGCCTTTCTCTTGCTAGTCTCTTTTCAAGGACCTAAGCCTTGTGATTAAATCCAGGTTCAAGGCTAAAGGCCCGACTCATCATCTGTCTACTTATACTCTCAAATGTTGCCTGTTTCTGGGTTTGATGGTCTTCTAAGGTGCCAGTGAATGTACTGAATCTTGCCACATCTCATGTTTTGTGTTTCTGTCTATTGTGTTTTACCATTATCCACAGTTAGCTCCTAGGCTTACTTCAGCCTGAATTTTCCAAGCATAATTAATTGAGTCATACACAGGTGTCCACAGATAAGACAACAGTCAGTCCAAGATGTCATTGTCATGCTTCCTAATCCCAGCTTTCCTATTTCATAAGGTGGCTATAGTGACAAAAGTCACAATATTTTTTTTCAACCCTGGTGCTTCATGTTGGCAAGTGTAAGTTGAGAAAAAGAATGTGAAATAGACACCTCGATAGCCTTTGTAATTTAAATGTCCTCTGGTAAGATTGGTGGTGATTGGGGAATCATAACAAAGAATGTCGAGGTTCTTAAGAATTTAAGAAAGATGAAACATTTCAGTTAAACCTACTAGAAAAAATTATTGGATTATTGGAGATATCATAAAGTGTGATAAACTGGCTTAAAGAAAATCAAAGACCCCTGCTTTTGATACACTCATTTTTACTTTTAAAAAGGAATGTTTCCCAGACAGTAAAGTGCACACACTGTATTATTCCAATTTTATGAAGCTTAAGAACAGGACAAAACAAATTAATCATGATGGAAGTCAGTACAGGTGCTCAGGAGGCACAGGGAAGCTTGAGGGGCAATACCTAGAAATGGACATGAGAAAAACTGGCAGCAGGATGGGAATGTTCTGTATTTTGATCTGGATGTTGTCAACCAAGGGTAGATGTGTAGAAAAATCACTGAGCTGCAGTCTTAAGATCAGTGCCCTTTATATGCACTTCACTTTATGAATGTTATTCCTCAATAAACATAGAGCTAGAAAAAAGGGATACAAAAACAGTTTAAAACGTGAATGTTAAAAATCGCATTATAAAGGTAAAAATCGTATTTTATTCATTTAATTAAATTAGTAAATTAAAGATTACATTGTGCTTTTACCTTATTGTGAGATAATTTCCAAGACCCGTGACACAGAACTGAGTCTAATCATAAAATAGGAAAACATATTAAAACAATTTTTTAAAAGTGGCCACTCCACACAAGCATGGAGGTAGACAAGTGGATGAGTTTCTTCCAAAAATCATGGAGCACCACAGATTAAAAGCTTGTTTTCTGTATAAAGACTCAGTGGATCTAGTCTCATTTCTTTCATTTCAGGGCAGAAGTACAGGAGTTCGAAGTGATCTGAGTAGGCCCTCCAATTACATTAATCACCACCACAGCAGAAAACCCAGCCCAGGGAGGCAGAGACGGATAAGCAAGCCATTGTGCTGCTTCCTGTTAAGGAAATCAGAGCCTGCCAGGTACAGTAGTGAGCCCTTCATGTAGACTCCAGGGAAGGGTGACCTTGGCCAATCTAGTTCCAGGTACCATGGCAACCAGAAAACCTACAGCTTCTAGACTTAGAATTTCTTTAGAGGGAATGAGGTACCTCAGAACACTGTTAATTTTCTTCTTTCCCCAATTCCCAGGAAGAAGCGTCTGTCTCCCAGCTCCATTAATTGCTGGGCCAATGTTCGCTCTGTCTGGGATCTCTTCAGGGCCTGAAATAATCCCTTTTATAGCATAGAGAGGAAGTAGCAAGTCAGGCTGAGCAGAAAAACATGCTAACTACTCCAGAGTGAGCCAGAGCATCTATTCCTGATGCCCGGCCTTCAACTTTAATCAATAGATATTAATTAACATAGAGAACAATAACTGTCTTATTAAATCAGCAGGGATAAAAACAGGCCACAGCTACTACTGAATGCTAATTGTCACTTGATGACTCCACAGAGTTTCTAGGGTGAGCAGGCAAGTTACAATACGGTGTTTCCAATACAAGCCGTGATGTTAAATCCTCGTTATGGTGTCTTAATAATCAATCGGACTAGAGCGTACGGTATTTGTCTAATTAACTCCACATCGACACTCAGGAGCCAGCCTTGCTGGCCACAGATGATGGATTAGTTATGGTAGCTTGGGCTTGATTACTGGAAGGGGTGCATTCTCTATGCTCTGGGGGACTCATCAACAGGGGCCAGGGTCTGCAAAACAACCTCTGGGACCTGATGTGAAGCTCCTTTCGTATTTTACAATAGAATAAGTAGGGGAAGACTAATGCTACCTTAGTGAAAGTTTAATTTCCTACTTATTAGAAGCATCTAATCTGTCGTCTATCTTGTTAAGCACCCCATGCTGCTGCCGACTGCAGTGAGATCCTCAGGCCCTCTGTCAAGGGAGGAGGCAGGTTGAGGGTAGCCTTGACTCTTCTGTTTCTACTTTGCCCACCCAAACACCCCTACAAAGTCTTAGATGGTCTTCTATGACTTTCTCTTTACTTAAACACTCACATAGCATATTTCCTCTTCTCTAACAGTGACTTATACCTCTTTATTCTACACCACTTTCCTTCAGCCCCCAAAGGTCTAAGTGTACTACTTACTCTGTGCAAGTTTTCGTATCCTCATGGTGCATCTTCTTTTATTCTGCTTTCTTTCCAGGTTTACTGTCTGGGATATTCAGATTGTGTGTTCAAGCTTAGGAACTGTGAATTTCACTTACCTGTCTCCATCTTGACAACTCTACACGGGAATTCAGTGATGTCCGTGCCTGTCTAGAGTGCCAGTGCATCCACAGTAAAAGGCTTGCCACTGACTCTGTTTTTCATGTTTCACATTGATATAGCTTGGCTAGGCCATGGAAACCCAGAGTCATGGAGAGAAGGGGCAGTCATGGGTGGGGAGAGTCAGCATAAATGCCTGACAAGAGGGTGTCTCTCTTGGTGTGATGAGAGTGTCAAGCTGACTTTTAATTAGTGTCGTATTTCCAAGGAGTATAAAGAGGCTTATAAGGATACCTATCTATGTTACCATCAGTTAGAAATGGGTAAAACTACACCCTATACTACAATCAAAAAGTAATAGCAGATGGATCTGAGATCTGAATATTAATATAAATATGAAACTTCTGATAGCATCAGAAAAATAAAGAATTTTACCCATACATGCACACGTACTTACGTAATTATGGAAGCTGTGAAACGTTTTGTAATTAAGAGGAAAAACCCAAAAGCAATAAAGGAAAAGACTGATATATTGATAGATTGGCCTAATTAAATATGAAAGATCTCTGTAGAAAAGATAAGCAGGAGACTGGGAAAACATGATTAGCAATATTTAGAGCATTAATATCTAGATTATATAAAGAACAGTCACATATCACTACCAAAAAAAGATAAATTACCCAATAGAAAGTAGACAAAAAATATGAATGAGCAATTACTTGAAATAAAATAGTGAATAAATATGTGGGAAAATGCTGAACCTTAATCAGGGAAATACAAATTAAAGCACTAAATACAAATTACCTCTCAAAAATGAATAAAAACAGTTTGTGTCACTGAGGACTCTAGGGAAAGGTGACTCTTAAACACTGCGGGTGAGATTATAAATGTGTGAGTCTTTTGGAGATGATGATTTTCCATGTCTATACAAATAGAAAGTTGAATGCTGATTGACTTTTGGTCCCAGGCTCTGCAAGGGGGAATTTAGAAAAACTCTTGGGAGGGACTTCTGATGGTCCAACCCAGAAGGCGTGGTGACTGGGCAAGCCTGTGGAAACTGCCTAAATGGCTGCACAGGCTGAGGTCTTGCCAGCCTTTCCAGGTCATGCCTTGCAGTTGTTGTGAGAATGAGGTATCATAGCACATGTGGATGCCAGAAATGTGCACGTCTCACTGGGAGGTAAAAAGCAGATTGTGTAACAGTACGTCTCACATATTTATCACCCAGATAGATGTGTATACACATTCACATACATAATGTTGAAAATGGGGAGATAGGGTCTGGTAGTTTACACACAAGCAAGAAACAGGGCCTTGGAAGAGGTGAATGAGAATGAGGCAGCAAGGTAAAGGTGGAATACACATGTTCTGTATACTTCTCTATTATTAGAAGGTCATAGATGTTGAGGTAATGTAATTTTAAACTTTTTATTAGAAGGAAAAGGAAAATAGGGGTGATAACATAAAGAGAAGAACAAAGCTCTTGCATCGGCCACACGGTTGTCGGACCTGGAGGGCAATGTGATTGGTTATGTAACTTACAGCATTTGTCTCATAGAGCAAATCAGCTGCAGGGAGCAGCGTAAGGAGCTCTCACAGGAAGACCACACAGACCTTGAGAGGCAAACAAAAGACCTTGTGTTGGGTAATGGCCTATGGAATTCCGCTGCAACACTTTCGTAGCCAGCTCCTCAGGGCTCTGCTTTCACACTGCCTGGAGGATCCCCACCCCATCTCCCCACTGTGTTCATGACTCAGTGGCTGCTCTGGGTTGGTACAGGAATCAGCCAAGCCACAGGCAGTTTGACATCCTGGTCTTGCAAGGTGCCCTATTGCGGGCTGGTGGGACTGAGGTCGGGTAAAGAGCCTGCCTTCCGGCACAGCAGTTCACTCTCTGCTGGGACTCTGGTTTCTCAGTCTGCTTTCTATTTCAAGGATTAAGGACAAAGGGATAAAGACATCATGGCCATAACTACAACGCAGTTTAATTTCTGGTTATTTTTCCATATACAGAAGCAAGCCATTGGATAGCACGTTTAAATCTAAACGATTCCATAAACATTATATTGGAACAGAAAATGTATGGTCACAAGAGAGTAACCATATTACTAGGTCGTGTAATTAGATGTGCAAACTTAGTGGCATGTAAATGTTACCAAGTTCAGAATGGATCAAACGATACTGACTTGTACTGGGAAGGCACTAAGCATTGTGGAGGTGTTGAAGAGTTTCAGTCGTGGATCGGGAGCAGAGCGCCACAAGGCAGTTCTCTTTGCCTGTGGAGGGAGAGGAACAGACACTTCTTCTGGGACTTCTCCATTTGCGGCAGGGAATGGGTGCCAGCACCTTGCCAGGGGTGTCCCTCTTACCTCCTCGAAGCAGAGACAATTGGGAACTTGTTTCGCGAGAGCAGTGAGATGGATTATATGGCCTCTGGCTTTTTGAGACAATCAAGTTGTCCTTCACACTCCAAGTGGATGTAATTAACTGCACTGATAGGATGTTATGCCAATAGCAACACAGAAAACACCGGAAAATGAGTCGAAAGGATGCCTAGTGAGTTGCAGCGGAGGCAGAGAGGGGAGGAGTCCGTCGAGAGTGCTAGGTGGCCCACCTTCTCTTGTGGAGCTGAGAGAAAGGACTTTGGTCCCATGACTTTCTAAAGCAGACGTGGATTTTTACTAGCTCCAAAAAGAGAAAAAGAATAACGGTGTGTGCCCTTTGGTTCCCTCTTGGAATTGTGGGTTATTTCAGAAGGAGCCATGGTCAGAAAAGGGGCCGCCCTCGAAGCTGAGAGCTTTTGATTCTATTTCCAAGGCAGGGTGGGTTGAGCTGTGCAACCTTCGGAGGCCCAGGGCACCACACTGGACTGAGAGTTGACCTTGTGAAATGAGGAGGGGTCAGATGGCCTCAGCGCGTCTTTCTGCTCTAAAGGTCTCTGGCTTTACACAATAGTCATTCAGAGAAAGACGCAAAGGGGGAATGTGAAGTGAATCAAATTGCTTTCGATGACAGAATATTAGTCATTTTGTTTCCCAATAACTCATAATCAGAGTGATATTTGTAAGCAAATTGTACCAATGTTTACTAACGGATCATAATTTTAAGTAATTAAATACTAGTTAATTGATTTCCTGAATATTAAATTTAACTTTCCAGTAATTGTCCTCCATTAATGGATCCGCTCTTAGAAGTGTTTTTACCATAATAAGTCATTAAGATTTCCTGAATAATTTCTCTCCAAATCATTGATTTTAAGTTACTTTGCCAGCACAAATGCATAAAATCTCATAATGTTGCCATGTATCAATTTCAATCAATGCAGTTATGACAATCTGTGATTCGTTTATGTCTTACTTTTAAATAATAAAAGAAAGGACAGAAAAAATGGGAGATTATGGTAATATGTAGAATATTTGCCAGGTCGTGTATCACATTCTCCAGGTTTTCTCTCTAGGCAACTCCTACTCTACTAATGCCTCTCCTAAAGGATTATTCTAATGGTAAATTAAGATTATAAATACGAAAGCATCAAATAGTCCCTGACATATATTTGATATGTGGTGAAAAGTTGCCTGTTAATTTGCTCATTTGTTTTCAAAGTCTCTATGGAAGATCTGGCATGGATTTTATCCTACAGGAAGCCACTGAGAGGTCTGAGCAAAGTCATGATGTATTAACCAGTCATTCCAGCAGCAGCAGCAGCATATGGGAGATGGAGCGATGTGGGCTGAGATGAGAGTCAAAGACAAAAACAAAAAGCAACCCCAGTTAGGACGGTATTCCAAATAGTTGACACAAGAGATGATAAACTTGAGACTTGTTAGTGTGCATAAGTAAAATAGGATTGTGTTGAAAGCTGTCATAGGGGTTGTCTTGGTGATATTTTTCTAATCCATTTTAGAGTTTTTCTTTCATTTCATTTATAAGTATATAAATTGCAGGCTTCCAAATGTTTATTTAGCTGGTTGTATAAAGTGCTTCATAAAAATATGCTTTTTTATAATAATGGCATTGATGTTGGTGTTGTTGATGAAGTTAATTATTAATTGTGCTTCCCAACCTCATAACCAAGAGGTGGAAAGGGGTTTATTGTATCCTGGTGATTTGTATATTGAGTTATATATTGGTCCTAATGTAACAGTTTCATAATCATTGAAAACTATCTTGGTCACCTATTGAATTTGCAACATACTATACTATATAAATATTTCTGTCATAATATTTTATCACAGTTTCAAGCTTTATGAAAGATAAGGTCAAAATTTCAATATTATATCTGAGAGCTTTGCAGTCTTAGCTATTTATTTGTCTTTTCTTTTTTTTATTGGAGTCTTGAAGGACTTCATTTCTTTTACGTGTCAGAAAGAGTCCACGTTATTCCATGACTTTCTGTATGGGATGCTGAAGATTCCAAGTGTTCTAATGATCCTCAGAGCTTAATACCCAGAATCTCACTGATGCTTCTCAATTAGTTCCAAATTTTCAAGCTGATTAACCTCTACCTCCTCTATTTCCTATGTCCTGAAGAGGAACAAAGGTATAACTCACCTGATACCTCCAGCTCTGTGCATTCTGCATCTAAGCTCCTGTGTGACCCTGGGTGACAGCAAAGAGTGCTCCAACTCTTGGAATTACCTGCTTCGCAAGTCTAATAATATTAGAGTTCTTTATATTTAAATAAATAAACAGAGCTATAACTACAAACTTTATCATTTTTAGACTAAATGGAGAAAGGGGAGCACTTTCTGTGAAGTCGTTAAGTCATATTGCACCGTTTGGGTGGCCTTGTGCTAAAGAGGCTATGGAGTGTGAAGACAGAGGAGAAGCGTCCCCTCACAGTGCATGTGGTGCCAAGGCTCCTGGTACATCGTGTGACTGGAGAGTCACTTGGCTTGCTGTCTTTGCTGTCAGATGGCGCTCACTGGTCTCTGTGTTTGACTTTCTTTTGCATAACATGTCAATCCACTTACTCTTAGGAGAGTTCCCGAAACAATCAGGCAAACTCTCCTCGGGATGTCTTGATGAATGCGTGAAAAGCCGGGGCATTCTGCCAAGTGTGCTTTGATTAGGAGGTAATAGATTCCAACTTCCTTCTGTCGTGTCTCTTTCTGCACCATGGAATGATTGTTTGCAGGGTCATTCTGGGTTCACAGCATTAGTGACTCATCTACTGGTTATTTGGCAGTTCAAGAAGCTAGGACATATATCTGTTGCTCAAATGACTGATTTCCAGCTGTTGAGATATCAAAATTCTCTTGAAATTCTTCGCAAAGTTGACCCTGCACATTATTTATGGCGGTGGTTGAGAGTGAGGGAGAAAATGGATAATGTTTACATGCAGACTTTTGCAAGGACTAGTAGAAGAGAATTGGGATGAATTGTAGGATTTCTGGAGTCAGAAGATGTGGGTTGCTGTTGCAGCTTTCATATCCAGATGTATGATCTTGGATAGTTGCTTAACATTCTTGCTTTTAATCTCTGCATCTTATAAATTAGAGATTTGTGCTAAATGATCTCCATCATTCTTTTCTTACATTCCAACATCTTTCTAGTTTCCTCCAAATTAGCTGGGGTCTTTGTTCACTTTCTGCTATTCTCTGGCTCCTGTCATGCAGCCACAATGGTTCTGAGGGTTTGTATGAAGATCCTGGATGATAGAATATATTGCGGAAACAGCAATTGAGTTGCAACTGGAAAGACTTGGGCTCTCTGTTAGGCTCCATGATCATGAAAATGAGCTTTATCTTCTATGTGTGTGCATGTATTTATATTTAAACCTAGCATAAAAATAATACCCAATTCCTACTTCATGGAAATATTTGTAAGAAGAAACCATGTGATGAAGAGATCATCTGTCACTCACATAACAGGAGGCACTGCCCTCTAGACATGCTTGAGGAGAGGGAGGGAAGGATTCAGACAGGAAGGAAGAGAGTGACGTCATCCCCACCGCACCTGGGATGCGGTTCGGGGTTATGCGCCATTCGCATCCTCCCTATGTGAAGATTTTGGAATTTCCAAGTTTTATTCTGTAATATCCCTGCATTCAGCTCTGCCTCTGGCGGTATGAAATTCTGAGACTCTTGGCCGTGTAATTAACTTCACATCTGAAAAGTCACTGCTCTGTGGAACTGCAGGTCTCTGCCGTTGCTTCAGGCTGCTCTGGGGCCAGGCCTGCCCCTGTGGGGGCATAATGGCCTATGAATATGTGCTGAGCCCCGCCCCGCCCCCCAGCACTGCTGTGCCACTGCCAGTCCCAAGGCCTGCAGACTCCATTCAGGAATGCGGCTGAGATTTACCTTTGTCCTGTGGCTGCTTTAATTGCAGTGAAAAGAGCTTATTGAAAGCAGTGCTCAGAGGAGGAGCGCCTTCTGTACCAGGATTTCACAAGCAGGAATGGTTTCTATTTTCAGTACCGACTCTCTCGATGGAAATCTCTTTCTCCCTTGCTCACTCCTTGTCTACTGAATAAAAATTCTCCACACAGTGATGGTTAAAAACATCAATTAACTCTAAAACAATTATTATTTTTTGAAATGCCATTTTATAAATGTAATACCACGACACAATAATCCAGGGTTATTTAACAGAGCATTTACCCTGAAAACAGTCATTACTCTTTAAATGCAGGAGATTCTAGAAGCCTCTTAACATTACATGGCAAGTGAGGCAGAAGCAATATTGTCAGAAATGCCACATCCGCTGCATATATTAGCAAGAAGAGGCCGGTGGCTGCCCTGCCCACTGGCTGCCATTTTCTTGGCATTTCTTGGGCCCCAAAGCTTTCTGTTCAGAGTGACATCGGCCGACACTGATGTGACAGGCTGGTAGTTGAAAGAAATGCCCTGTGAAGCATTTCCTCCTGTGTTGTCACCCTCCTTCTCCGCAAGGGACTGAAGCCTGGTCAGTTGGGAGGCTCTTCTTGCAGGTTCTGTTTAGCAAAGTGCAGGTGGCAGCCGTAGAAGGGCTGGTGATCTCACCCGGCCTCGGGGCTCCCGTTGGGTTGGGGTGGCCGCCGTCTTCCAGGCAGCTGCGGCACGCAGGACGCAGAAGCATTCCGGCCTCACACGTCTCTCTCCTGAGAAACGCCTATGAAATGGTCTCTCAGAATGCTCGCACAACCTGAACGCCACTTCTATTTCTGGACCCAAAGAACACATCCAAGTATTTTGACCTACATGAAATTTCTGTTACGCTCAGCCCTTGAGGTCTGGGGCTCCATCTGGAATTATTAACATACCATTAGACTGGTTATTTTTTTTTAAGTGTAGATGTGTGAGAAGTGGAAAAATGTCCCACTCGGTGTAGACCGCCCTGCAGGAGACTGTTCACTTGGGCAGCCAAGGGAGATGGCCTCCCAAGGCTGCACCTGAAGCTGCTCCTTGCCGGCAGCTCTGCCGTGTGGGCGGTGGGTTCCCGCACTGATGCGTCTGTCTCTGAGGCACCCTTGCCCTTCTGAGGAGGAGCAACGGCACAGCGACCCCCAAGCGACGCTTTTCCGGGGGCTGCCAGGGTCGGGGAACCTGCGATTCCGGTGCAGGGAGCTGCTCTGATGGGGATTCCTCAAGCTGGTGCCCACAGTCCACTGCAAGCCTGAATCCTGCAGGTTTGAAGGCTGAGCATCCTTACCTGTGACCACCCTGGTTGGGATTCCACAAGCTGGTGCCCACAGTCCACTGCAAGCCTGAATCCTGCAGGTTTGAAGGCTGAGCATCCTTACCTGTGACCACCCTGGTTGGGATTCCACAAGCTGGTGCCCACAGTCCACTGAAAGCCTGAATCCTGCAGGTTTGAAAGCTGAGCATCCTTACCTGTGACCACCAAATGCAATGTTTAGAAAGCCTAAGTAGACTCCTGTCTGAAGCTCCTTTATCATCACTTATTAACATGAAAGTGCAAAGGCAGGGCAATTTTATGGCATGTACAAATCAATACGCTGTGTCTTTCTAACCAAGCAGCACCTTATCTTTGTGTTTACAATAAATAAGACGAAACTGTCTGGTGAGAACTGGTGGAGCTGTGGTCAATCCGGGGGTGGTGACCACACTGTTCTCAAAGTCTCCTAGACTCCTTAGGTCACTTAGCCTGAATTGCACAAGGGAGTGCCTGTGGAAGTATCTAGAAGGCTAGTGGGAAAACCCAGGGAGAGGGCTTAGAAGCTTAGACTTTTGAAGTAAGCACAAAACTTGGAATTCATATACACTGGGTTTTTCTGTTTGGGAAAATAATGTGTTTATAGGGACCCAGAGAAATTGAGAGACTGCTCAAAGTTAAACAGCTAATTAATTGTAGGGGGAATCTAAATGCGGGGGCTTCTGACTTCAAGATTGTGTGTGTACCTATGTGTGCACGTGTGTGTGTACGTGTGTGTGCACGTGTGTGTGTACCTATGTGTGCACGTGTGTGTGCACGTGTGTGTATGTGTGTGTGTCCGTGTGTGTGAGAGAGAGAGACCTTATGTTTCTTTGGGGAGGGAACTAATGTCTCTCACTTTTCTTCCTGTAACATCATTTGTCACGCTCCTGTCAGTCTTCCAGTTATCAGTCGGGCCGTGTTTGATGGACAGGAGTTTGTGCTGTTGCTGAAAGTCCTCTCGCTTGTGCTCCTGTGTTTTTTGTCTCCTAGAGGTATAACATGACTATTGGTGATGGTGACCATTAACTTCTTTTTAGAAATCGCTGACTACCAATGATTTCAGGGAGCAAAGTTACCGAACAGCTCTGGGACACAACATGTTTTGCAACTCATTTAGTCAGTTTTTTTTTTTTCATTGACTCATTCAACATCTCTCAGCCCTGCCATGGGTCAGCAGATTTGCCAGCTGTGAGATAACTGAGGCACATAAAACCCGGCCTCTGCGTGCACGGATGTCACAGTTCAGTGGGGAAGGCGACCGTGTAAACTCCTAACTGGACCACAGTGTGCTGGTGCTGTAACAGAGCAATGTGCAGCAAGCATTTGGAGCATCGATGAGCAAACGGTTTATTCTACTGGACTTAGAGAGCGGACAGGGAAAAGGTCGTTTGGACAGATCATGTTGATGGAGTCACATTTACATGAAGTTGGATTTCTTTTTCTTTTCCTTTTTTTTTTTTGAAACAGAGTTTCACTCGTGACAAAGACAGTGCAGTGGCGTGGTCTCAGCTCACTGCGACCTCCATCTCCCAGGTTCAAGAGATTCTCCTGCCTTAGCCTCCTGAGTAGCTGAGAGGACAGGGGCACGCCACCACGCCCAGCTAATTTTTGTATTTTTAGTAGAGGTGGGGTTTCACCATGTTGGCCAGGATGGTCTCGATCTCTTGACCTTGTGATCCACCAGCCTCGGGCTCCCAAAGTGCTGGGATTATAGGCGTAAGCCAATTTCTTGAAGCAGGCAAAGGACAAATGGAGGAGGAAAAGCATTCCCGGAAAAGGTAACAGCGTAAGGAAATGCATACAGGCATAGGCCCCCATGGAAAGACCAGGGAACGTAAAACAGCTTTTACTGTTAGAGTATTAGGAGGATGGATTGAGAAAATGTGTAGGGTTCATATTGCAAAAGGAGCTGCGGCCCCCTGTTGGGAGTCAGTGACGTAGATAGAAAACAATTTTTGAAGTAAAAATGGATGGCAATTCCTACGATATATTAGAGGGGTGTGAATTGTAGGCAGGAAAATCTGGTTAGTAGGAGACTCTGGGCAGATTTTCATGGTCAGAACAGGGGATGATTGTCAGATCCAGGAAGCCGACATATTTGCTTTATCAGGTAGAGAATTGTCGATATTTTTGTTGCCTAAATAAACATGGATGTCTTTCACCATATGCATTCTGCATTTGCTTCAATCCCCACTACTCTCTATTGCATGAAACCCAACCAGCCTCACTCTGGTTGCTACAGGGATTTGGGTTTCAACCAAGGAAACACTGGTGGGGATACAGAGGCCAGCAACCTTTGCCAGCCCAAAGGTGTTTATAAAAGAGGCAGCTTGCTCCTTTCTGGAAATATCTACTTCCATTTTCAGCTTCTCCTGAGATTTTTCCAGCCCTGTAACAAAGGCCCTGCCCTCTTTTCCTTTCCTGTGCACTCTCTGACCTTTTCAATGGTATTAGGAGAAGAGTACAGTGTGTGTTCCTCAAGGGCAGGGATTAACTAGCTGCTTCCGTGAAGCAATTCTGAACGGTAAATGACCCTCATGGAATAATATTCATTTCCCCTGTTATTGGGGTGCCTACACAACATAAAATTAATATTACCAAAAAGACCTGACTCCCCCAGCACAGAGATCCCTGAGAAAACTACACACTGAGGGAGGCTTTTCTAGAAAGGGCAGTTCTTAGGGAAGCAAGGGCCCCCCAGGGCTGACTGTTCATAGGCCCTAAAGATAAAACAAAATGGCTTTATTTAAAGATTTATTTAAGATGTTTTAAAAATTGAGTAGAACATACATTTTTAATACTGATTGATATTATTGTAAAGCATTCTAATGAGAACCTGCCCCACGGGTCCTTGACTGCTACACAGACAGAATATTCCTTTGCATTTCTACGATGAGTCATGTTTTAGCCATGGATTAATGTATTGATGAAAGGTGCCCCCGTTCTAGTAGGGGCAGAGGGAAAGCGAGTGTCGGAAGGCAGCAAAGAGAAGAAAGAAGAGAACCATGGTGTATAAAAGTCACGTTTTAGGCTGCATTTCAAAAAACCCTTCCAAAGTAGAGAGGCTTCATGCTCACATTCTGAAACATTCCTTGTAGTTTAGAAAATCTGTGCATTTGAGGAGCGGTTGAAGACTATGAATGCTAAGACATGCATCATTAATTAAATTATAGTTCCCATTTATTGAACATTGGCTATATACCAGGCAGTGACTTCCGCTTTTACACATATTAGTTCATTTAATTCTCAAAACAATAATGGTATTATTCTATTATTCCCATTATACGGAGGCGTAGAAGCATTTGATAACTTATCTAAGCTTATATTGGAAGACAGTGCTGGAACTAGGATTTATGGAAGGGCAATTTGGCCCGCGGGCTCACTTTTTTTATGTGACTAGATTATCCTGACGCTCTTGGGTGTTCCTCAAGTGAAATTGGTCTCCTAACTTTGCGTCATGAAGTTCAATATGTCCTATGTATTTTCAGCCTTCCATCTTTGGGAACTATCTACCTAGCATGGTGGTGAAATGTGGGCTCTGGAGTCAACACTGCTTTCCAGGCTGGGTGTGGTGGCTTATGCCTGTAATCCCAGCACTTTGGGAGGCCGAGGCAGGCAAATCATCTGAGAACAGGAGTTTGAGACCATCCTGGCCAACATGGTGAAACCCTGTCTGTACCAAAAATACAAAAAATTAGCCGGGCGTGGTGGCAGGCACCTGTAGTCCCAGCTACTCGGGAGGCTGAGGCAGGAGAATTGCTTGAATCTGGGAGGTGGAGATTGCAGTGAGCTGAGATCGTGCCACCGCACTCCAGCCTGGGAAACAAGAGTGAAACTCGGTCAAAAAAAAAAAAAAAAAAAAAGAACTGCTTTCTAGTCCCAGCTCTGTCCCTTGATCTGTGAGACAGACACTGGGCAAGTTCTGTAACATAGCTGAGCCTCAGGAATTATAAAATGGGTACGTAATTGTCAGCACCTCCACGGTAGTGTTGTGTAAACTGAAGGAGATGGTCCATTTGGACTTCATAGTGTTTAGCACTACGGTGAAATAAATGCATGTCCAAGAAGTAGCTGAAGTTCTTAAGGGATCCTGGTGTCACTGAGCATGTACATGGGTTCTGAATGCACCTGCAACTCTGTGGGGTCTCTGAAACATTTTGTTTTGTTGTTGAACATTTGGGCAAGCTCAGTGTTAGTTTTAGGTCCAGAGAATAATCCCAATTCAAACAAACTTGCTACCTCTGAAGCAGGTTCATTAGGCAGGTTTTTCCACACACAGCTCTAATTACCACCACTCAGACTGCCCAGGGGAGTGGGCTGCTAACTAGGTCAGGATCTGAGGAGCCCGGCCAGCAGCCTCCTGGGTGTCTCCTCCTAAGTGCATGGCCATCTGCAGGCTTCTGCGATATTTCTTGTTTTTGAATTTATAGAACCATTAGCCTGGAATCTAAACAAAACACCTAGTCTTAATAGCTTAGTCAGTAGGTGGTTCACCAACAATTTCAAAAACTAGAAGCAATAGTCAGTTCCCAGAGGAGTAGCAGTTGTTGTTTGGAAATAATTCTCCAAATTGCATTTATTTCACAGCAGTCTGAGGTCACAAATTCAAGAGCAATGAGAACTCTATGCAATTAGACAACTCGATCAGAATAGATCTGTCAAGATGACATTCCATCTAAAGAATCAATTGAGATGGAGAAATAATTTAGCTGCTGCTGTTGTTATTTAGATTTTTTATTATTATTTTACAATTTGTTGGAGTGAGGAAGCTGAGCATGGATGAGTGCTGGGCAGCTCCTGGCATCAGTTGCTTGATTAGATAGAAATGCATTCTCCTCTGTGTGTTGTTTGTGCTGTATTAATGGTCAAATAGGTGAAAAGTGTTTCCTGAATCAGTAGATTGACAACCAGTGAGCTCAAAAAATGGTGTCCAAGATTTTTTCCAGCTGAATGTGAGTCCATGTCTTCTCCTCTCCCCTTCTCCCCTACACTTTAGGACCAATCTGTGTTTGGCAGCCCATGGCAAAACTTTCAAGACTCACCAGGCATCATTGATCCAGTTACCTAGGATTATATATTGACATTCAGGGGTTATAAGATAATATGTTTTCTTGAAGCCATATGGCTGATTTCTGATTTCAGGTAGAGGATACCATCTATCAAAGACAAATCTTTGAACTGCAATTTAACGCCAATTTCGTCAACCATTACCAGTGAAAACTACACACATGTGCACATGCAAACACTCACTTTTTCCCCTTAAATGACAGAGAGAGGAGGTAGAATAGCAGTGAGTGGAAAGGTTAGCGAGGAGCATTCCCAAATGTGTTTTCTGCTTTGTTGTTCTAGAGTTCCAGTATTTTAACTTTGGCTGGGAGAGTGATGATGGACTGATCCCTTCTTTCTCTCTTATTTTTCTATTTATTTATATATTTTTCTATTTATTTATTTATTTTTATAGAGATGAGTTCGCACTATGTTGCCCAGGCTGGTTTTGAACTCCTGAGCTCAAGCCATCCTCCCGCCTCAGCCTCCCAAAGTGCTAGGATCATAGGCATGTAGCACCACACCTGGCCTTTTATTCCTCTTTATAATGAATAATCATGACTTCTTTTAGGGAGAATTTTCATTTGTGCCAGGCACTGTGCCTGGTGCCAGAAACCCCTAAAGTTCTTGGAGCTGGAAGATGTAGTAGATCTCATTCAACTGGAGAGGACTGTGGCTTGAAGAAGCAAGGGACTTGCCCAAGGTCGCTCTGCTGTAGATTGCAAGTCTTATCTATGACCCAGGTCTGTTTCTTAGCCTGTTCCTCTCTTCACCACTGACATCGCCTTTTAAAAATGTCAGTTGATAGTGTAAACCAAAAAGTATCTGAGACAGGTCTCAATCAATTTAGAAGTTTATTTTGCCAGGGTTAAGGACATGCCCATGACACAGCCTCAGGAGGTCCTCACAACATGTGCCCAAGGTGGTCAGGCTACAGCTTGGTTTTATACATTTAGGGAGACATAAAACATCAATCAATACATTAAGGTATACATTGGTTCAGTCTGAAAATGCAGGACACCTGGAAGTAGGGACGTCTAGGTCATGGGGAGATTCAAAGATTTTCTGATTGACGGTTGACTGAGTTATTATCTAAAGAACAGGAATCAATACAAAGGAATGTCTGGGTTACAAGAAGAAGTTGTAGAGACGGAGGTTTTATCATGCAGATGAAGTCTTCAGGTAGCAGGCTGCAGAGACCAGGCTGTAAATGCTTCTTATCAGACTTAAAGAGTCTCTTCTGTCAGTCTTAAGGTCTCTGTTAATGCTGGTCAGCTGGGCCTGAGTTCCAACAGGGAGACGGGTATAATGAGGCACGTCCAACTCCCAATTCCCATCATGGCCTGAACTATTCGTAGTTTTTCAGGTTAACTTTGGAATGGCCTTGAATGAGAGAAGGGTTCCATTCAGAAAGTTGGGGACCTTAGAATTTTATTTTTGGTTTACCACAGTAATGTCAGGCTTCTCAGGGAATTTGATATATAAGAGAGAAATAATAACTACTCAGTGTAGTTACAGATCTCAGCCTGGTCTAGTTTATGGCATAAATATTATAAAACAGCCTCCTGTCCTTGGTCACATATGGGAAACCTTTAGCCTGTGAGGGTGGAGGAAAAGCTTCCCTTCTGCCCTCTTTGTAGGTTTGCGGAAATGACTGATTATAGACAGATTAATAGGAAAAAAATGCCATAGCAAATTTATCAACAGGTTATGGACACAGAAGTCCCATAACACGAGACTCAAAGAAGGACCAGATAGTTGAGGCTTCAACGGAGGAGAGGTTAAGTGGTGGATGTAGGCAAGTATGAGGGGTAGGAAATGGTTTTCAGGGGAAATGAATGAGCCCAAGAAACAATTGCTTGGAGGAGAGTTCCTCTGGGCTCTGGGGAAGTGGTGCAAAGGTGAGGGGCAGAATTTCACTGCAAACAAAGATTGTCTTATTATGCAGATAAAGTCTCCCAGGTAATTTCTTGGAGTCGCCTTCATGAGAATAGATGAAAAGTCTATCTGGGTGTGGTGACAACTTCTAGTCTGCTGGATTCTTTCCTGGTTATTTGATGAGATTCCTAGGGAGCAAGTCTTGAGACTACTATTTTTCTTGTGGAAAGAAGTTTCCTTAGTCAGATAAGGAAATTCAAGAGATAGCCCCTCCCTGGGCCAGGGGTGAGGGTAGAAGAGGTCAGAAAGTCCTGACTATGAGGCTGCTTCTAAAGTCTTCTTGTTAAAGCATGCAGATACACGAGACTTCTGGGTTGCCATTTTCTGAGCCCCAGAAGCCCAATAAAATATCAGAATTTCCTTCTGAATTCTTGTTTTTCTTCTCCCCCATCCCTGATCAGATCATCCGCATAGTTTTCTGGCCTGTGTCCTTTGGCTGGGGCAATGTGCACTGCAGGCCGCTCAGTAGCCAAGTCACAGAAATCACACCCCTGCACACCCAGCATGTGCCAGACACTATGCTGAGCATGTCACACTGGGTGTCTTACTCACGGAGGCCCTCAGGAAGTTTTTTATTTTTACTTCTTCCAAGCTAATTGCACTGTTAACTGTGCTCATTTCCAAGAGCCCTGACAACTTGAGCCCCATCCCCATCGGGATAACTTCTTGTGTGAATTTTGAGTCAGCACCCTACAGCCATTCAGCCTCAGTTTGCAATGAAGAAAGTTGGGGACTCTCAGATCTCTAAGGGAAGGTCAGGAAAGTGCCAACCAGCTATAATCCATGAATTCCTGGACCCCAAGCTTTGATTTATTGACTATTTCCTCTGATCTGGCCTCCCACTTGATGGTTTTTCATCAGAAATTAACATTTAGAAGTATCTTCATTTACAGAACCTTTACATGAATTTACCTTAGAGTGGAGTAAAAAGGAATTACGTAATGCCCATGACACAAACACGGGGGTGGGGGGAAGTTCATCATCCTGCATCCTGTTGGTGGTTCTTATTCCAAAAGGATTCAGTAGAGGATTTCCTTAAGTACCAAGATTCCCTTGTGAATTCCAAGTACAATTCAGTTTACATATATTTTTAAGGAACACATCTGTCATGTGTAAATCAAGATGCATTTGAATAATCTACTTGCCATGCCTGAAAACTGTCATTTCTTTTTTCTTTATGTCTCTTTGTCTTTTCTCTTTCACTACTACTGAGGATTCTACTGCTGTCACAGAGAAATAGAGAAAGGCAAGGTAAAAAGCTGAGGACGCACAATGCCCATCACTGAGAAGCACAGTGCCTGGGGAAAATGGAGTGGCCAGTGTGACATGTTAGTGGGAAATCTGTACCCCAAATTTGTTGATCTTATTTTGAGCCACAGCTAATTGTACATCACACCCTGGCTCCATGTCGTGATCTGTGTATATTTTGCAGAGAAATAAAGGAAGCAAACCTTTTATTGACAGTCTGTTACATGATAAGTGCAACACTGGGCTATTTATCTAATCTTTAGAAGAACTTGGTGAGACAGTTATTTTCCCATTGCATGCTTTAGAAAACTGAGGACTCACTCAATTATTTATTTATTTTAAAAGGACACTGTGTTGTTCTTTGGTGATTTATTATGGTGAGATTCTAATTATTTAGCTGGTGTTTATTTAGCTTGCCCTGATGTGAGGCACTATGCTGCATGCTGGGCCTAAGATAAGGCGCAAACACTGGAGATAGACTTTATTTATTTATTTATTTATTTATTTATTTATTTATTTAGAGACGGAGTCCTGCTGTGTCACCCAGGCTGGAGTGCAGTGGCATGATCTCGGCTCCCTGCAACCTCCGCCTCCCTGGTTCAAGCGATTATCCTGCCTCAGCTTCCCAAGTAGCTAAGGCTACAGACGTGCACCACCTTGCCCAGCTAATTTTTGTATTTTTAGTAGAGATGGGGTTTCACTATATGTTGGCCAGGCTGGTCTCGAACTCCTGCCTGCCTTGGGATCCCAAAGTGCTGAGATTACAGGCATGAGTCACTGCACCCGGCCCTGGAGATAGACTTTAAATAATCACAAACTGAAGTGAGATGGCAAGGTCGCTAGTGGGTTGAACGGAGAGCTACCTAGAACTGCCTGTTGCCAATCTGAGAGGAGGATTTGGACTAGTTAAAAATGCCAGAGCAGGCTTCTCTGATTGTAGACATGAAGGAGCTGGAGTTAGTTTGGTTAGGGAGGGTTTCATAGAGAAGGAACCGAATGTGCAAATGTCACAGGGCAGGAAGGAGAAAAGCAAGCCAATGGAGCTGGAGGTCAGAGCAGGTGGAGACAGTGCCAAGTCTGTAAGGCACATTTAGGAGCTTCATTTCTATTAAAAGAATAGAAGATATGAGTGAGGCTGGGCTGAGGGGAAAATGATGACCTGAAAAATGCTTTGTTTGTTTAAATATAATTTTGGCTGCAATGGGGAGAAATGCTTATGAGTGGGCCTGAGTGCACCTGGAGACCGTTTGAGATGCAAGGCAAGAGTTGAGAGAGGATGGTGGCTTAGGCTACAGTGATGGGTGGAAATGGAGAAATGCACACAGATTTGAAAGACCCTTAATCATTGAGACTTGGTGATAGACTGCATATCAGAGGAAGAAGAGTCATATCAAGGATGACACCCCATTTTTTGACTGGCCTAATTGAATGGCTGGTGGGACATTCACTGAAATAGAAAGTACAGAAATAAGACGCTATTATGAGCCTGTAATAAGTTCATTATGAGCTTGCTGTGGACATGGCTACTTTGAATTGCTTTGCAGTTAAGAGCTGTTGAAAAGAATGCAAGGTATACAGGTCTGTATTACTCAGAGACATAAAAATCAATGGGAGGAGATTTATTAGGGGAATTGGCTCACCTGATTATGGAATCTGAGAAGTCCTGTGACAGCCATCCACATATGGGGGACCCTGGAATGCCAGTAGTGTTGTTCGGTCCAAGTTCCAGGGCCTGAGAACCTGAGGTGGGAGTGGGGGTTGCTGGGCTAAGTCCTCGAGTCCACAGGCGAGAGAGCCTGGAGTTCTGCTGGCCAAGGGCGGGAGAAGAGTGTGTCCGAGCTCCAGGGAAGGAACCTATTTGCCTCGCCTCTTTTTTGTTCTGTCCAGGTCCCAGCCTATGGGATGGTGCCCACATACAGTGAGGGCGGATTTTCCCCACTGAATCCACGTAGACTCACATGCCAGTCTCCTCTGGAAACCCCCCACAGACACACCCCAAAATCATGCTTTACCAACTCTCCAGGTGTTCCTTAATCCAGTCAAACTGACACCTAAAGTTAATCATCACAGGTCCACCTTTTGTCAACTTGGCACCTCTATGCTTCCTTTAAACCAAACTTAACCTCCAAATGAAGACAATAACAAGAAAATAGTTCCACCTAACACGGTGAAACTATCTGCATACAACGGGAAATGTGCTAATCTCTTCCCTAGAAGAGAAGGTAAAGTCTTTGGATGATAATTGAAACGCTATGATGTAAAATTAACAACACGTAAATACTGATATAAAGTCAAAAAATCTTGTTATACATAATAAAGGGATAAGAGAGGAGCAAAACCAAAGATATTTGCTTAATGTAAGCATAACGTGCATAATATGTACACCAAAACATATCTTTAACAAGATAGGAAGAAAATACTCATGACAATTACTGTCCTTGTTTCTGTAACTAGTTACCCGGCCATAGCTAGTATTTGTGACTGCCTTCCACTACCCATTCTGTATAATTTTACCTGCAGCAAGCAGCTCAGCTGGTCATGGTTCATTACCTGGTGGGGTGACTGAACCTTTATTCCTGAGGAATCTGGGTCACTCGTAGTCCTCCCTGGATTGTGTTGAACCTTTATTCCTGAGGAATCTAGGTCATTCGTAGTCCTCCCTGGATTGTGTTGAACCTTTATTCCCGAGGAATCTGGGTCACTCGTAGTCCTCCCTGGATTGTGTTGAACCTTTATTCCTGAGGAATCTGGGTCATTCGTAGTCCTCCCTGGTTTGTGTTGAACCTTTATTCCTGAGGAGTCTGGGTCACTCGTAGTCCTCCCTGGATTGTGTTGAAACTTTATTCCTGAGGAGTCTGGGTCACTCGTAGTCCTCCCTGGATTGTGTTGTGGTTTCCCATTGACCTTGATCGTGGGGCATGGTAATATTAACAGACACCCTAAGGGATCTCCTGTATTCCAGGCATACTCTTCCTTTCATCCAATGGAGTAGTAATCCAGTTTCCCCTTCCTAGTCTGGATGAGTTACCCAGTCAGCACCGTAATATAGCCAGTTGACTCAGAAGCATGAGGCCTCCAAAGTGGCTGGGGGGCGGGGGCGTGGCGGGGCAGGCTAAACTTCCAGTTCAATGGAATCATTGTTGTGTCTCCTGATGGAAACATTCCTCTCTCTGGAACTAAGACCTCGAGGTTCAGCACATAAAATCATGGGAAAAGGAAGCAAAAGCTTTGCCAGTGGGTTACTAGGGGTACTGGTGAGTGGTGACGCTCCCACTCTGTGATTCCTGACTCCATGTGTCCTGACTACGGGAAAAACAGCATCATATATTGGATGCTGATTCAGAGCACACACAGCCTTCTGGAAAACCTTGCCCCAGTCCTGCAATGTTAGCTGGTCCTGTAACTGCAACTTCAAAAGGCCATTTTACTGTTCTGTCAAGCTTGTTGCTTCAGAACGGTGGGACGCAGGGTAAGACTAGTGGATCCCATGGACTTGGGCCCATTGCTGCACTTCTTTGGCTGTGAGGCGAGTTCCTTAGTAGATACACTGTGTGGAATACCATGAGAGTGGATAAGGCATTTTGTGAGTCCACAGATGGTAATATTGGCAGAAGCATTGCGTGGAGGGAAGGCAAACCTGTATCCAGAGGAAGTATCTATTCCAGAAAGGACAAAATGCTGTCTTTTCTATGATGGAAGCCTTCCAATGTAATCAACCTGCCACCACATAGCTGGCCGATTGCCCTGGGGAATGATGTCATATCAGGAGTTCAGTGTTGGTCTCTGCAACTGGCAGACTGAGCACTCTGTGGTGGTTGTAGCTAGCTTAGTCTTGGCAAGTAGAAGCCATGCTGCTGAACCCGTGCACAACCCTCATCCCTACCACCACAGCCACTTTGTTCCTGAGCCCACTGGGCAATGACAGGGGTGCCCGGGAAAAGAGATTGATTGGTATTCACAGAATGGGTCATCCTACCCTCCTGAATGTTAACATACTCCTCTGTGGAGGTCATCCTTGGGTGAGCATTTACATGAGAAACAAATATCTTCACATCCTTTGCCGACTCAGAGAGATCTATCCACATATCTATTCACTCAATGTTTTTGCCACCAATTTTCTAATCATGTTCCTTTCAAGTCCCTGACCATCCAGCCTATGAATCAGCACCTAATCACTTATCTGGCCATTTTTCCTCTAAGCAAAGTGCACAACCAGGTGCACTGCCCTAAATTCTGCTCCTTGAGATTTTCCTTTACCACTGTCATTAAAAGATGTTCCAGAAAGGGGCTGAGGTGCTGCAGCTGTCCACTTTTAGCTGTATCATACAGAACAATTTGTCCACAAAGCCCGTTGGCTGATCATGGGGACTCCCCATAAGGCCATAGGTGCAGGTGGTGGGAGAGAAGGCAGTGTGATAGGAGTAGACACCAAGGACATTTGGGCCATTTCTTCATGTAACTTATTTGTACCTCCAGGGCCTGCGCTGGTCCATTATTTGATGAGGAACTGCTGCTGTGCATGGCCTTCCTGGCTTGGTAGCTCAGATGACACCCAGTTCATGATGGGCAGCTCAAGTCATATGGCAATTGGTGGCCCATGGTCAAGCGTTCAGTTTCTGTTAAGTCCCAGTAGCTGACCAAGAGCTCTCTCAAAAGAGTACTTATCTATAGATGATGGCAGGGCCTTGCTCCAAAATCCTAAGAACTTCTGCTGCGATTCTTCTATAACGCCCTGCCAACAGCTCCAAACAGCATCCCTATCTGCCACTGACATCTTGGGTATCATTGGATCTGCTGGGTCATATGGCCCAAGAGGAAGAGCAGCTTGCACAGCAGCTGGGACTTGCTGTAGAGCCCTTCTGTTTTGGACCCCACTCAAAACTAGCAGTCTTTTGGGACACTCAACAAATGGGCCAGAGTAACACACCCAAGTGAGGAATGTGTTGCCTCCAAAATTCAAATAGGCCCACTAGGCATTGTATCTCTTTCTCGGTTGTAGGAGGAGCCAGATACACAACATATCCTTCATCTTAGAAGGAATATCTTGACATGCCCCACACCACTGGACCATCAGAAATTTCACCGAGGTAAAAGGCACTTGAATTTTAATTGGATTATCTCCCATGCTCTGATATGCAAATGCCTTACCAATAAGTCCACAGTAATTGCTACTTCTTGGTCATGAGGTCTGATCAGCAAAAGGTTATCAATGGAACAGTCTGATATCTTATGGAAGGGAAAGACAATCAAGATTCCTGCAAGCTGGATTGTGACATAAAGCTGGTGAGCTGATTTATCTCTGATGTGAGACAGTGAGGGTGTGTATCGCTGGCCTTGCCAGCTGAAGGCAAAGTGCCTCAGGTGGGCCTTATGAACACAAATGGGGAAAAAGGTATTTACCAGTTTAATAGCTGCATCCCAGGTACCATTTTGTAAACTGCATTCAACTTGTCTTTGACAGTTGGTTGAGTGCCATCACTTGGTCCCCACCACCTTGGTATCCAATTGCTCCCATTGAATTTAAGTTTTCCAACTGCATAACAGCAGTTCCCATGGTAAGATCTGGTCTACATAGAAGAGCTATCACAGAGCTCTTCAGGGATGCTGGGGCTCCCCTCACAAATCCATTGTTCAAAGTATTGATGAAAGGTCTGTCTTCTGGACCCTCCTGGTGTGGCTGAGTAGGGTTTCAGTGACAAATCCACTATAGCTTTCCAATCTCCCTAGGCCTTTGAATCCCTTCCTCTGTGTTAGCCCAAGGGAGATCAGGCATCTCCAGCTCACTCACAGTGGGTCATGTTTTTTGATCCATGTTTCACCAACCAATCAAACAAACTCACTCCCTGAGCTGCAAAGTTAAATTGAGGACCTCTGCTCTGAGGGTCCATTTAAGTGAATTTGGCCTGATCCAACTTTATATTTCTTCCACCATTTTCCCACACTCTCAGTGTGCATTCCCACAAGTGTTCCCCGGACTTCTGCTTGTATAAATTGGAAAACTGAAGTAGCTCTTTTGGAACATGGCACACCTCGTCCTGAATCACACTTTGAACCTCACCTCTAGGCGCCTGCTGGGACTCAAGTCTAGTTACAGATTCAGAAGCAAAGAGGGGCAGTGCGGGTGGATTCTGAGGAGACTCAGCTTTGTCTTGCTTGGCAACTGCCTCATGGAGGCTTTTACCATTTTCTTAGGCATTGCAGGGTTAACTCCTTCAGAGAGAGGTGGGAAACCCTATACTATTGTGGGTGGGAACCATTTCTGCTGGCAAACAACACTCATCAGAATTTCAGAGCTCAGTGTCCCCAGCCTCATCGGAGCCCTCCCACACATCCCCATCTCAACTTACAGATCCCATTCTGTCTCAACCGATGCCCTCACTTTAACCATAGACACCTACGGAGCTGAGAGTTCAGCTTTTGCTGTGATTCAGTCAGTCATATGATAAGCGCTGTTGTCTGATTTTCAGCAATCCCAGACCTGTGGCTACAGGGGAGGAGATTCAGACTCAGGGCACACTTAGAAGCTCTTCAGCTATTTATGTAGAGCTGGAGCAGGAAATGGAATACGTGAACTCATTCTTTTCTTTCATCCCTTTGTCCACTGACATTAGGAGCAACCAACCAAAGTCATTATATTCCTTGGTTTTGCACAAATGTTAAAGGTATCATATATAGAAGTCACCAAGTTTCTTGTCTCTTTTAAGTGGTGAGTTAAAAGTACCAAATGTACCTATTTTGTGTATCTCTAGGAGCAGTTTGCACTAGAGAGTTCAGTGCTGTCTGTACTGTTAGAAGTAGAGTCCTTGGCATTTTTAGATCTAAGTAGATTCGATAGCCAATTCTAGAAACCCCAAATCAATTATGAAAACCTCTAGAACCACTGTTGATACTAAAAGCTGCACTAGTCAGTGTTCTTCAGAGAGACAGAACCAACAAGCTATTTATAGATATATAGATATACGTGAGGGGATTTATTAGGGGGATTGACTCACCTGATTATTGAGGCTGAGAAGTCCCGTGGCAGCTATCTACGTGCTGGGGACTCTGGAATGCCTGTAGTGTTGCTCAGTCCAAGTTCCAGGACCTGAAAACCTGGGGTTGGAGTGGGGGTTGCTGGTGTAAGTCCTAGAGTCCAAAGGCCAGCGAGGCTGGGGTTCTGCTGACCAAGGCAGGATAAGAGTATCGGAGCTCCAGGAAAGAAACCAATTTGCCTTCCCTGTTTTGTTCTGTCTGGCTCCCCAGCCTATGAGATGGTGGCGAAGCACACTGAGGGTGGATCTTCTCCACTTGGTCCACTCAGACTCACATGCCAGTCTCCTCTGGAAACTCCCTCACAGACACATCCCAATATAATGCTTACCAGTTCTGTAGGTACTCCTTAATCCGGTAGGTGGATACCTAAAATTAACCATCACAAGGTCTGCTGCTCAGAAGAGCTGTGGGCTCTTAAGTGGTGTGGGCCCCTGAAGTCATGGGTATGGATTAGCTCCATGGAGGATAAAGAAGAAATTAAGAAGAGAGTGCCTTGGACAGAGTCTTGGAGATCTCTAATACTTAGTGGCTTTAGCTTGGATGAATGAAACATAAGAATCAGCCAGAAAGTTAGCAGGAGAACAAGGCTGTTTTTAAATACAAGAAGCTCAAGAAATACTATTTCAAGAAGGAGGAAATAGTCCAAAGAACCAAGTGCTTGCTGGTAGTCAAGTATAATGACTGATAAAAGACCTAGTGTAACAAGATGATCGATGACATTAATGAAAAGTATTTCAGGCAAGGATGAGACCAGACTTAAATGAGTAGACTGAAAGGGAGGTAAAAAAGTAGAGACGGCAAACATTATAATTCTTATAAGAAATCTGGTTATTTAGAGAAGAAAAGACCAGAAGCATGATGGAAGGAACAAGAGTAGTGGAGTAAATTGTGATGTGGTGTGGGTGTGTGTGTGTGTGTGTGTGTGTGTGTGTGATGTAAAGCTGCATCTTTAGCTTCTAGAAGTTTTCAATGTAATGTAGGCAACCAGACCAAGAAACAAGCATGCAGCACTTTGATAAGAGTGTGTAAAGACAGCCTATAACTCCGCCTTGGCTATTGGAAGCCAGGAGTCAAGAGTTACAGCCCACCATCTTTGGAAACTGTGGTTTACTGTGAAATTCTTTCTATATTTTGACTGAAGCTTCAACACAATGGGAGCCATTACCATATTGCAAAGCAAGGTGCCAGACCACTGGCAATACTTGCAAAAGAGTTGACTAAAATGGATTTTACGATGTTGCTATCTGCTCACCTTTAGCCTTCATAAGAGGCTGGCAAAGAGAGAGTTTGATATTAGAAAGACATTAGTGGCTTCTTTCTCAGAGAGATCCTGATGGTCTCTGAATTGCACCCCTCCCAGGGAAGGTGTTGTGGAGCGGACTTTTTCCTCACCTCCAGACTAGATGGAGAAACTAACTACAAGGAGGCCACACACACAGCTTGATGATGCCAGGGAACCAAACAAAAGTATGGGTGCTGGGCTAGCTGAGTGCCCAGCAGCAGCAAATAGGGCTGCACGGGCAGGGTTGGAGGGTAACTGCACTTCTCACAGCCATGGTCAAGCGTCTGTATTTCCCGAGGATGATGGCTTAGCCATGCTGGAAAGGTTACGCCTGGAGGTTTTTTTGTTTTGTTTTGAGACGGAGTCTTGCTCTATCCCCCAGGCTGGAGTGCAGTGGCATGATCTCGGCTCACTGCAACCTTAGGCCTCGAGTTTTTATAGCTCCTGTCCAAGTAAACAGCCAAATGGTTCAGTTCTGTGACAACAAACGGTCTAAAGGCATCCACTGTAGTTAGTCAAGACGATTGATGATTTCAAAAAGAGGGGATTAATGGGGGTAGAAGGCTGATGGCAGAGGGGTGAAATGTGAGTGAGAAGGAAGGAATTATAAACAGTGAATGGGGACAACCTTTATGTAACAGAAGTTGTGAAAAGGAGAGTGGTACATGAAATTAGCTATAGGAAGGGCCTTTGTTTTGTTTTGCTTTTCAAGAATGCCAAAACCTGAGTGTAATCCAGATAAAACTGGGCTTTCTTGCTTTTAGCTTCTTGCTCTGTGTTATGTTCCACTCAATAAATAACAGTATTGCAACAACAGTCACACATATTATTGGAAAGAATACTTTACTTTTGAAAGCCAGAAAGGGCCTCTCTACAACGCACATCGATGTATGTTAGAATTATTTTTTCTTTGTACTTCTCTCCATATTTTACATGCCCTTCTTCCATCCCCCACTCCAAATAGCTCTCCTTTTCTTCTCAACCACCCCACACTCTCTTGTAAACCAAGTTAAAATGAGTTCTTGATTATTCTGTCTCCTGGATATACCTTTAGGATCTATTCTACTCTTCTAGGGGAGAATTCTGCCTTTTCCACTGTAAATTTAGTTATTTCCAGCCTCTCCAGCTCTCCAGGCACATTGCTACTCAACACAGTCATAGACCTTTCTAGGTGATGACATTGGGACAAAAGCTCTTGTCTTTTAAAAGCGATGGAGGAGAAGGCCTTAAATATTCATTCTTTAATATTGTAGCTTTCCATCGACTTAGTATTCTTAAACACTGTTGGAAAAGAGCCAGAGGAAGTGGAGCTGGAAATCCATGGAGTGGGTCCTTGAGGAGAAGCAAGGGTGGGAACAGAGCCCAGGTATAGGGGAACCCTCAGACAGAAGGGCACACCATACATGGCAGCAGGGGTGGGGGCGGGAGAGGATGGGCGGGATGAAGAGAGGATGTTTGCAGGGAACATGGAAATTGAAAAGTCTGGACATTAAGAGAATTTCTTCATGCAGCTATTTTACCCAGCTAATATAAGGTGAAGACAGTATTTGAATGAAATTAGAGGTGACAAGATATTACCCCAAAGATATATTCGTTCATTCATTTGGTCTAACTCAGCAAACTTTCACTGAGCACTTGCTGTGTGCCAGGCCATGTTCTAGGCACTGGAGGCCCAAGAGAGAACAAGAGAGAGAAAAGCCTTGCTCTCATGGAGTTGATATTCTAGTTTATATTCTGGTTTATATAAACTGCAATACACCCTTATATATTCCAAATATATATTTATATATTCCAGTTCATATCTAGTGTGTTTATTTGCATATAAGCAAACTCAATTTTAAATATTCCAGTTCATATTCTGGTTTGTTTATTTGCACATAAGCAAACTCAATTTTAAATATTGGTAAGTATTTTAAGAAAAATAATATAGAGTCATGGGCAAGAAAGGTTGAAAAGGGAGGAAAAATGACTACTTTTGCTATGATGTCTCAAAAAATCTTCCTGAGCAGATGGATGAGCTCGGATCTGGTAGGAGAGGAACAGCAACAATTGTTGTGTGCCCAAGATGTAAAAATAATTATCAATGAAGTTGACACTTGAATCAAGATAGCCAGACGCTTTTGGGAAACTTACCTGAAACAATTTTTGTAATATAGACTTCCAAAAAAGTTACCAACAATCACCTGGAACTACCTTATCTAATTTTATAAAAGTTCTAAATTATATATGTTGATTTCTCTTAAGGTAAATAACTTTGGATGTGGCTTGTAAATTGCATACTACTACCAAGTGGACACAAACAAGGTACGATGATGTCGGCATACCTCACAGTAGAGAGGGGAGATGTAAAGAGTGTTCGTGCTTTGTTGAGATCATCAAGCTCTCACTTTGGTTCTTGTATTTCTTAACATAGGGTCATTTTTCTTTCTTACTTTATTTTGTCTTGCTCTTTTGTATGTATCTTTGCAACCTCCCTTAAATTATTCTGTGTAAAAGTTGCATGTCTAAATAAAGGGCATACTCTAGAAACTCAATGATTTTTCTCTCCTGCTTCTTCACTTCTCCAGTCTCCAAATACTGGTGTGGATGTCTGCATCTATCTTGCTGAAGTAAAATTAAAGAACAATGGGTTTTTCATAGCTTGGCTCTTTTTTAACTTGACTCCCCCAGCAGCTGAGCAGTGATATTTGGAGGGTGAAGAAAGATATTGTCAGTGAAGATGGTTCTAGCACTATAGGACTTCTTTGAAGTGGAAGAGAAGATATTTTAGCCAACACTCAGATGCTTCCAAGAACACCCTTGACATCAGAATTCCCTGAAAATAGACATCTCAGGAGCATTAAAGATAAATTTAGGTTATAAAAGGAAGAAGGCATAGCAAGTAGAAAAAAATTACAAAAGCCCCACAAAGATAAAAAGTTGCCTTGTGAATGATGATGGAAGCCTCATCCAGAATCTCTTTCCTAAAACATGAAATTATTTTAGGTTTTGCAACGCTCGAATTAAAAATACTAATAGCCCATTTCTGCCTATTAAAATGGTGCATAGCTAACGGTGTCTGCGCTTCTGTTACACACATAATAAATTAGACTTTGACGTATTTCTGCAATTTCTGTTCGCTTTTTCATTCAGGAAGCAAGCGTTTATTGACATCTCCTATATGCCAGCACTGTGTTAGAATGGCATGGGCAGTATTTATTCAGACAAACCTCATCCCTATCCTAATTGAAGTGTGACATCCTAATGAGTTCTTCTACAACGCTGCTACCTTTGTTAGATCCAGAACTAAAATGAACCATGGAGTTGGAAGACAAAAATACTGATGACAAAATCTATTAATTGTATTTCGGCCCTGGACACTGGTTGTAAGAGGGAGACATCTCTGGTAGGAAATATCAGGAAGTAAAACCTACTAGTTCTGCCCAGTTGGCCCTTCATTATCAATCACTTTGACCTTTCAGCGAGTATGTTTTTCTAATGAGATGAGAGATGCTTGTCAATATTCCAAGATCTTCGGCTACAACTCGACTGTGTGGGTGGGGCATTATTATCATCGTGGATGCAAATTTAAAAGTCTTTTCTAGGCAAGGTTCTCCACTCCATGAGGTCAGAAACACCTGCTTGCTAAGCTCCAGAATGTTATGCCCCATGGACAATTGAACAGAAAGCAAGTTCGTAGCACTTGCCCATGCTTGGTAGGAGGATGTAAGGGGTGTTTGAACATAAGAACAGCAGGAGCCACCATTATTCCAAATTCCTCCCTTGCCCATAATTAACTAGACTTACCTTAAGCAAATCGGCTTTCTTTGTCTGTCCTTGAGATCTCTTTAAAATATCACTTAAAGTTGCAGTCCTGAGGCAAACAGCTAGATGTTCTCTATACTCTGCCCAAAAGCCACCTTCTTTCATTCCTACAGTGTCATTCTCTCAGTGTACCTGGACATAAGTCCTAAAAAATCATCTGCCAAATGCCCTGTAAACTGTGGCACTGCTTTCAGATAAAGAAGTAAAATGCATGATTTCTAAGAGTTTAGGGTTGATTTGTCCTTTTCATCTACTCTGACATGATTTAATGTTCCAGAACTTGTAAAGGGAACAGATTTTTTTCTTTTTTTTTGTTGTAAAATTTGTGAATAATTTATCAAGTGACTGAAAGAGCAGTGACTTTAAATTATTAAAATGCATTTTGGTTTTGAAAGAAGACATTAGAGATGTTTGCTTTGGCCCATTCTTATGCCTTTACACAGCAGCAAGAGATTCCTACAAATTCAGGGAATGGTAAGGTGATTTTCAGTGATTTATGGGGTGACTGAGAAAGAGCCAAAAAAAAAAAAAAAAAAAAAGCCAAACAAACACACGAACAATACAGACAACTTTCATTTATTTAAGACAGAGCCTTTTTCCGAAGCAAATAACCTTTTGTTACATCTCCAGAGAAATGACATTTCCTTTTCCTTTTCCTGCTTTGCAAGGACGGCAGATGGGTGGGGGGAGAAACTGAAACAAATGGAAAGTAAGGCAGGCACAGGCTCCTTCACGTTCCTTCTCCCTGTGCATCCCGCACCGAGCGTGCTGAAGGCATGGCTGTGCTTCCTTCAATTTGTCACACATCAGAGACAGCGCACAGCCTCTGATCTCTAGAGAAAGTTATCCATTCCAGTCTGTCTGACCTAAATAATAAATTCTAGGCCATGCAGCCTGGAATGCTTCCTGTCTGTCCCAAAGAACCCTAGTCGGGCCCATGTGCCTTGTGGTATGGGGTGAGATGTGCCACCCAGATGTTGGTCATCTTAGTGACAGAAAGGGAAGTGAACGTTAAACCAGGCTGTCTACATCCAGACACATCAGCTCCTACACCCTGCTTTTCCTTGTGCCTCCCCTCTTCTCTTTATTCACCCTTCACTCTTTGCCAGTCATTTCTCTTATGCACTCTCATCCAAAGGCTGCCTGCCCCTCCAAGCCTCTCCCAAATCCTACCGTAAATGGAAACAGGACATTCCATGCTGGTCTTAGATGCAACAAAACCTAGGCAGTCATGAGACCAGCCCCTGGCCTGGCCTCAACTTTCCAAATGCTAAGTATAAATCCCTGAGAGAAATTCTCTCTGGGATAGGAAATATATTTCACATGGCGCAGCTTAGGCAGAGTAAGATAGAAAGCTAAGCGTAGTAGAAGATCTGGCAGAGGTGCCGCAGTATGGACAGGGAGCCGTGAAGCTAGCGATCCCTTATGTTTGTGACACTTTCTTACACCATTTTTGATTATATCAATCCTACCTGTTTCTCTCATATCTCAATCCCTTGCTCTCAAAAGGAAGCAAAAAATGATTGCTCTATAAAATGAAATTTTAGTACCCCTATTTCCTTGTTTAGATACTCCCAAATGGGTATCATCATCCTCATTCCTAAGTTCAGAAACGTGTCTATTGTACCGTTGGCCAGGCTGGAGTCACACTCAGGCTGTGCGATGTTCATTGCTGTTCACTGTACTCGGTCACGCCCTGTCTTCGGGGTGAGTGCAGAATGGCTTGGAAAGCTGGGAATGCCTTCAGTCCATTTTATTTTTTGTTTCTCCTTTTCAGAACAAGGAGTTGGAAGATGAGATACAGTCATGTGCTGCTTGACGCCAGGACACATTCTGAGAAATGCTTTGTTAGGCTATGTGGTTGTGCGTGAACACCATAGAGTGTAGTTGTACAAACCTAGATGGTATAGCCTACTACACACCTAGGCTCCATGGTGGAGCCGACTGTTCCTAGGCTAGTGTTACTGTACTGAGTGCTGTAGGCAGTTGTAACACAGTGGTATTTGTGTATCTAAACATAGATGAGGTATAGTAAAAATACGGTGTTATAGTCCTATGAGACCACCATTGTATTTGCGGTCTGTCCGTAACTTAAATGTTGTTATATGGTACATGACTGCATACAGGTAGGGTCTTAGAATGATAAAATTCTGTAAGTGAGCGGAGCCTTGGACCTAATTTAGTATAATCCACTCCTTTTAATGATGAGACTGGGGCTCTGAGATGCTCAGTGGCTTGAATCCAATGTGCTCTCTGTGGGGCTGGTGCTGTTTCCACTGTAGTGAGCCCTTGGCATTCTCCAAGCAGGGCACGACAGCGTTCTGGGACGTATATGTGAGAAGTCAAGAAGCACTCAAGATGAGAGCACAAAGGCAGGGATACTGGCTTTTAAAACAGTTGTGGCAGTTTTCATTTCCAAAGATGCTGCAGGGACACCTCATCTCATATGCTCTCTGGTCTTCTACCAGCTGGCTGCGAGTCCCTCAGCACAGGGAGGAGTCCAGACCCCCTTTTCCTGAACCTGGTATGGCCCTATGACTTCTCATAACCAATGGAATGTGGCAGAAGTGACTCTGCCTGACTCAGGCTGAGTCAGAAAAGGCCATGCAGCTTTGGCCCAGCTGGCTCGGGCAGGCCCTGGAGGAGTCACCTGCCTGAAAAGTCTGATTACCCAGAGACCACATGCTGGAGAGGCCCCCAGGTGAAGCTGGTCCTTCTCACTGTCCCTGCCAAAGTGTCAGAAAAGGAAAGAAGAAGCCATTATGGACACTGCAAGCCCTGTCATCCCCAGTCATTTGAGACTTCCCAGCTGAGGCCCCAGGCATCATAGAACAGGGGCAAGCCGCCCCTACCCAGGCCAAATTCCAGACCCACAGAGTCCATGCCCACAGTAGCATGTGTGTTGTTCAAGTTCCTAAGGTTCCTGAGGCTTGTTATTTAATGACTGATAATTAGACAGTAATAAATGTTTATAATAAAAAATAAAATAGAAATAATAAATGCTTACAAATAATAAAAAGTTTTATAGTAAGTAAATTTTGAAAGCCTTATTGATATGGGACTAGTTATGTAAATTATGCTAATCCATAGAATGGAATACTTTGTAGCCCTTATAGGAATGTGATAGCCCTACACTTATTACGGAAAGATGGTAAAGGCACATGGCAATGTGAAAAAAGTCAGCTGAAAAGTATGTGTACTCTAATTGTGTTTGTATAATGAAGGCAAAGGAAATTGTGTGTTTGTGTGTGTGTGTTTCTGTCTTGTGGGACTTGTATCTATACAAGATATTTCTGAAAGGATACAAGAGAAAGGATGAAGTGGTTAACTGGATGGGGGAATGCGGACTCAGGGAGGGGAACTGTTACATGCCAAGAGAAATTTATTTTTCTTGTTACTGCTTTCCCTACTGTTTGATTTTCTACCATGAGTTTGTTCTATTTTGAAATTAATGCTTCCAAGATGATGAATATTTTATATGCTACCTCCAAAGAGAAAAAAATTCGTTATTGCAGGTGACAGCTGAAATTGTATATTTTCAACTGTAGCACAAAGACAATAAAAATTATTTTTTAATATTGGAGAAAGCCCTTTTACCCCACATACCAACTTCATTTTCTGTATAGCTCAGTCCTAGGTGTCATTCACAAAATATTAATAATATAAACTATGATGTCGTGTAAACTAGGTGATATTATTGGGGAATGAATTGTGTTTTCTTTCTGTGTCTCTTGACCTCCAACTAAAGTAGTATAAACAGCATGTTTATCCACGGGCAGAAATTAACTCAGTCACCCAAAGAGAATGGTGATTAGCAAGATGTGGTTTTAGATGATTGAACACGCTAGCTTTTTTCTAGTGAGGACCCATATTGTGTTTTGCAGCCCATAGAAATGCAAAGCTTATTAGTTCCCCGGATTTTAGATATTGCTTGCAAGTGGCATCCACCATTCTGTTCTGCAGAGAACGACACAGTCCATTTATGAAGAGGTCTTATGCCATGGCTTATATGAAGATACCTGGCATTTGGTGGTGGGGTGCATTCATGGCTCATTGGTGAGTTAATTGTTATGGTGGAAGAGGGAGTGGAGGAGAAGGCACAGCATGTGATCCAGGTAGATGCTGTCCACTGCACATAATCAATGTCAGCCAGAGCTGCGCAGCTTGGACTCAGTTCTAATTCCTCTCCTTCCACCAATACTCAGTCAGGTGCACCTTTATGTAACTAAACCTTTTATTTTTGGCAACAGAATCCTATTGGAAACCATAGTTTTTTAAATGATGTGTCACAAATCTGAGCAATCACTTTTCAGTTCTGTGAAATAGCTTCCTTGGGTAAAACCACCTATATATTTTAGTAAAAACAATTTGGTAATGTTCCTAACTTACTGTTACTATTATCTGTGTGGCATGTATCAGAGACCCTTGATTGTAGCCACTAATGAAAGCTTGCACAAAACTATAAAGATTGTTCTGAATTATACTAGCTGTCAACAGTTTTCATCTCAGTAAACCAAAAGCCTACGCTATTTTGTAACTTGTGATGTTCTCTCTTTAAACCACAGCAAACTATAACCAAGCTATATATTCACAGAATTCCCACTTTACATGTCTCCCCATGAGTTGTGTTTTATTTTCTAAGATCTAGTCAAATAAAGAAACACCAAGCAATCTTTCTTACCCCTGGTATTTGTCTTTTTATATTATTTTCCATATTTTTTTGACAGGTTCTCTCTACGGCAACCAACACACTTCTATCCACCACAGACAGTTGTCTCATTTTTTCTGACTTATTGGAGCCATTCAACGTTTTTGATACCTACGCCTCGATCTGCCTTCCAGACGTGGGAGGCACCTCACCATCTCTTCCCCTTTTCAGGAAGCCCCTGCCCTGTCCTGTTAGTGAGCTCTTTCTTCTCCCCACCCCAGAAAGTTGGGCACACCCAAAGGACAATCGTTAACCTTCTAATGCATATTTTCTCTCATATGGTGATTTCATTCATTTTCTAATATGTGAATTTTTCCCAAATGGATAACCCCAGCTATAATCTCTTTTTAGAATTTTGGCTCCACGACTATATGATTTTTAAGATGCCTTCCAGCTCTATAAATCTGTGATCCTATTATGTCTGACTGCTCACTAGGTATTTCTTCTTGAGTGTTCCACCATCATCTCAAACTCACCGTGTCTAAGTCCAAACACATTATGTTTCTCACTGGAACATGTGAGGCATATTGAATAGAGCTTAAACAGAAACTGAAGTACAGTAGATCCAAGTCTCAGTTTTGCCTCTCTAGTTTACTACCTCTGGGCATTTGGGCAATTTGCAAAATCTCCCTGATTTGTAATTTTTTAGTGTAGAAGAATAATTTTTTATTTTATAGGGTTTTTATAAGGATTGATGAGGTAAATATAAACTTGATAGGTAAATACTAGAAATACAGTTGACACATAATAATGTTCTTCCCCGTCCCATTGCCTCTCATCTTCCTGCTTTCCCTGTTCTTATCATTCTCCTATTTACCCAGTCTGAAAACGCTAACAGTATTCCTGTATGTCATCCTAACCTAAATAAAATCATGTTTCGTAAGACAGTCTTCCAAATGCCTTTAAGACCTGTGCTTTATTTTTATTCCCACTGGAACCAACCTCGCTGAGCTCTTCATCTCTTCACACCTGGAATATGGTAATTTTACTGCTTTCTAACAGCCTTCTACAATAGCCTTCTTGTCTGCAGGACTAATTAATCCTGTGCTCTCTTGCAGGTGTGTTCCTAATTCACCTGTCTGTGTTTTCTATAAAGAATCACTAAATGGTGCCTGACCTAAAATAATTATTTAATGTGATTGTTTCAGCCCCTTGATTTTTTTAAAAAAGTAGGCTTACATGACCTCTAGCATGCATACAGTATTTTCTCAGGCACCTTGGTCTCTATTTTACTGCTGCCTTCTCATGGCTGAGTTAACCCAGTAGATTCATGTGTTGCATGAGGCATATAAGATCCAGTGCCATGCATCTGTTTGTGCAGGTTCTTCCTTCTGGGAGCACCTTGCCCCTCAGATCAGACCATTTTGGTGTTCGCGGGAAAGCCTCGCTGCCTCCATGAATTCTTTTTCAACCGTCACGGCTGAAGTGCCTTTCTCCTTATTTTCATAAACACGTTGTATATTTTTGGACTTATTCATTGGGCATTCAAATTCATGAATGCAAACGCTTTTATATGCATAATTCCCACTTCCTAGAAAGTCTTTTCCCCACCTCTTGATCTTCAGAATATTTTACTCTTCCAATTTAAGCAGGATAAAATATTTTCCCCTCTTGGAAACCTCTTATGGCCTATCCAGTCTTACGTTTCTACTCCTTCTCAAGCAGATGTAAGCATTTGGTTTTCTGTGCATTCATCACGTTTTTCACACACCTCTCTTATGGTACTTGTTATATTGTAATCACTCTCTCAGTCAGTTTTCGATGTAGCTTCCTAGCAAGCTGGGTTTCTAGTTCTTGTTCATCTTTACACCTTCAATCTTGCTAACACATAGAAGGTGCTTCATAAATATACATCCAGTGAGATAAAGGGGTGAAGTTCGGGGATTAGTGAGGCCCTGTGGGCAAAGCATATCAATGAGTGATTCTAGTGACTCCAGAATGACCTAGAAATCTCAGTAAGAGAGCATGGGACACAAACGATGGACTGGAGAACAATGACGACCTTCCCCTGGATGCTTGCTATCTTCCTTCATGGTTCTAGAACCACTCACCGTCTACAAACCTGTTTATTCCCAGCGTGATAGGAAGTTTTATGTTGCAAAAAGATGATGTACTGGATTTGATTTTGTAAGACTTTTTGTTTTGTTTAAAAGTGGTTTGCCTTCTATTTACTTATACAAAGTTCGTTTTTTGTTTAACTTGGATCAAGTTGGCGTTTTAAATTTACTTGTTAAAACAGAAAATGTACAACTCTATTTCTGGATATCGTTGGTTGCTTCTTTTTCTTGCCCTCCCCCTCCTCTGTAGTTAAGGATTTACCTTGAAATGTCCCCAGCCTGAACACCAAATGACTTCTGTCCTAGAAGGGAATAAGCCAGAAGGAGAAGGAAAAAGTTGGGTTAAGTCTCCTTAGCCCCTAACCACAGGGCTAGAATGCAATGGCAGTGAAATGTACTAATTTATCTTATTTTACATAATTAGAGTTAGGGGCTATTGAACACAGAATGCAAATGTATGCTAAATATGCAAATCAACCACATTTCCCAGATTTGGAGAAGGGGGAAATGTGGTAGCCTTATGTTAGATGGTTCTCTCTTATCTGTGAACACAACTTTTCAGCACTACAAATGCAAGCAACTGCGCAGTCACAGTTGGGGCTGCTAATTTGGAAATCCAGTTTAGGCTGATTTGAAAAGACAACAACATTTTTGCAATCACTGGTATATCCTTTATGAGAGAGTTAGTCATGCCATTTTTTGTTTTCTGAAGACGGCCTTTTTTTCTTTTTTTGTTATTATTATTTTTTTAAATTTGGGATCCTGCGTAACTCTTTATTACAAAGCCTGGCCCTAAAACTGCAGAGTAGACATTTTTTGGGAGTGCCCCCAGCCTAACCGTGTATCAGAGAGCCCTCCTTGCCTGGATCCTTGCCCAGCTGCAGGGAGCCTAGTCCGCAGGCCTCCTGCCGGCCTCACAGCTCCTCAGCGCCTCCTGAGGGACCTTCAGCTGCAATGGGGACGCACTGTTTGTGCTTCCTGCCCCTTCCCCGGGGGCCTGCATCGCGGGAGGCTCATGCTTCCTTCCTCTTCCCTTCCCACGTGTGGCACTCCAGTAAGTATCTGGAACCCCAGACTCCAATTCCGCATCTGCTTCTGGAAACCGAATCTGATACAGATCTTCATTCCCTCGCCCATCTCTCTCCCCATTTTAGGAAATTTTCTTTGTAGTTGGAGATCTCATCCTCTCCTAAATATCCCTGTTAAGTGGATCCAGTAAATTACTTCCCAGGCTTCATCCCAACTAAAGAATCAACGGTGGCATTTGGGGCAGTCATGACCCCAGAGTGGTGTGGGCAACTTGTCTGAGACACTTTCAAACTGTGTCATGTGAGTGACCACAGAGTCGTAAGGTCAGACTTGTAAAAACACAATTTTTGGCCGTGTATTCCACTCTGCTATTACTCCGGCCAAAAGAGGCAAGGGACTGGGGATGGAAGTGGGGGTGGGGAGCCTTGTCTTCAGGTTAAAGCAATATCGAACTCCAGTCAGAGACATGGGAAGAAATACGGAGACCCTGCACGGGGCTCAGCTTCAAATTACTATCTGGACTCAGTCAAGGAAATTACGTACAATTACTTGAAATTGGTATGCAATGTCATTTTAAGGAGTAGAATAATACGGTCATTCTACCAGTAATTTGGTTAGTAATTTGGTAGTAAGCTCTAGTAATTACTGTAAGTGCTAACCAGTTCATTTCCCAAATCACTTTTCCTTTTGGGTGTTCACTTTATTTTGTACATTTTAATTGAGTTTTTTTGTTAAATGGCCTAACAATGTTTTACATTCCATGGCCTTAGCTAGGGCTGAGCGCGAGAATACGCAAGCCACTGTGCCCAGTTTTGTTTCCAGCATCTGGATAGCTACTGCTTAATTCATATGAATCCCCATGTATCCATTACTGTCATAATCAACTAAGACATTTTTGAACCTTGAGTATCTTTGTGGTATTGTAGTAGGGGAAAATAAAATACTGAATTAATCAAAAGATAAGGCCTATGGAGTTTGTGACCCAGAAGAGATATAGGCACAGACAGAGTGGGGCAGTTCTAGTGACAGGTTGTAGATGGTCAAGAGAGCCGTGGTGGCTTGTCGGCGTGGCAGACGTTTGTGAGTGTGTAGATTTTAATTATTTAAAATCATTTAATGTTTAAAATTATTTTTTAAAATTATTTAATTTCATGTTCTTCCTGGCTTTACAAATTGATTAGAAAAAGCTCATGACCTGAAAGAGAGAAGGTAGGAAAACAATACAGAGATGAAGGGATATAATGGAATGATCAGCGAAAACGTTTGGAAGTAAAGGAAGTAAGGAAAAGTGAGAGAGAAGGTGCTTAGTGTGCATCTGGGAAGTGAGCCGATTATGCCTGTGGGACTGGGGGAAGGTGCATTGAAGAGAAGAAAGCATGTGATTGGCAGGTGTCTGAAATGTAACTTTATCTTTCTATGAAATGGAATTCAGAACACCCCAAATGCCCCAGTCACCATGAAGAAGGTATGATGGTACAATGTATGTTTTCGTTTGTATTTTTTTATTTTCCCAAAATGGTTCATGTATGAAGTAGGCTCTTAGACTATCTCCCACTACTATTGCAAATACAAGCATAAGAGAAACCTGTTTATTAACGCTGAACTAGTGTGAGAGATAATTCATTATGCTCTTGCTGAGGAGAGCTGTTGCCTCGGAGTTTCTTTATAGTTCCCCTCACAAGAGTTTTAATAGCTGTGCAGCAGAACTTCACACCAAACTTTGTTATTCTCACCCATCATATTTTTATCATAAAAATGTCACTCTGAACGGAGACGCTCACTCTCCCAGTACCTTTCCCACTTTATTTCTTGCAAAATGTAATTTGGTTTATGGACTGCTACTAATAACTTGCAAAGTCTGATTTCTACTTTAAGCCTTCCATTCTGGTAACACCTCATCTTATTTTTGAAACACACAGAAGTTTTGATAACTCCTTGACTACCTTTAACTCATTGATTTCTGAAAAACTATGAGATAGGCCAGTGTGGCTTTTAGCTCATGTATTTGTTCACCCTATTTCTTGTTGACTTTCAGCTCACCCAGGGCTTTGTAGCATCAACTGTATGATTTTCATACTTTTACTAAGAGTATTTTGTATGTCTTTCTTATCTAGGTGCCTAGAATGGCTGTCATATAGTAGACGCTCTGTAACTATATGTGAAATAGTAATTAAAACAGAATCAGTGATTTCCATGGTGCTTTGTTTTAGACACTTGTCTCCAAAGAGAATAGCTTACTTACCTTAATTTCATTTATACAAAGCTGCTACCACTGAGCCACGTGAAACAGGACAAACTGGAAAATGTTATTCTAATGCTTCTTGTCATCTGTATTAACTAATGATTTCAGGCTGGTGCATGGGCTACTGAATTCACTTCTGAGCCTTTGATTAGTTCACTTTTTAACATGAGTATGCAAAATGAAATATGAAGCACTTAACGCTCAGATCCTTGAATTCTAATCATGCTCTGTGATGTACCCATCATAATACCTGCAGAGAATGCTTCAACATTCCAGGTCTAAAAGTTGTAGTCAACATTTCCTATGCCAGCTGTGTCAGGGCATTTTAGAGAAATAAAACCAATAGGAGATATCTCCATAGAAAGACTAGATAGATAGATAGATAGATACTCTCTATATAGAGATCTACTGGCTCTGTTTATGTATGTATCTCTACAAATATATCTATATATACATATATTGATTTACATACACATGTATAAGAGAGAGATTTATCATAAGAAATTAATGGACATGATTATGGAGGCCAAGAAGTTCCAAGATCAGTTGGCAAGCTGGAGACCCAGGAGAGGCACTGGTGTAAGTTTCAGTCCAAGTCTTAGCCTGAAGGCAGAAGACTGATGTCCCAGCCAAAGCCCATCAGGCAGGGAGAGAAAATAATTCCTTACTCAGTCTTTTTGTTCCATTCAAGCTTTGGAAAGATAGGATGAGGCCCATCCACATTAGGGAGGGCAATCTGCATTACCGAACCTGCTGATTCAAAAGTTAATCTCATGCAACAATGTCCTCACAGAACACAATTAACCAAATAGTGAAGCACCCTGTGGCCCAATCAAATTGATATACAAAAGTAACGATCACAGCAGCCATCATCAGAGAACTACCTCCAGCCAGTATAATTTTTTCATTGTTGCTGAGATGGAGTTTTGATCTGTCGCTCAGGCTGGAGTGCAGTGGTGCGATCTCTGCTCACTGCAACCTCCGCCTCCTGGGTTCAAGCGATTCTCCTGCCTCAGCCTCCCAAGTAGCTGAAACTACAGGCATGTGCCACCACGCCCGGCTAATTTGTCGTATTTTTAGTAGAAATGGAGTTTCACTATGTTAGCCAGGATGGTCTTGATCTCCTGACCTATTTTACCAAAATGGTGAATAAGTTAATGTCAATATGTATATTTCTCAGGAAAAATAAAATGTAAATAATTAGAAACAAGCTTCTAAGCAATGTTCCTTTGACCATATGGCTACACTTAATAGTAATTTACATTGCTGTAGTCTAGAGTGTTTATTTTAGTTCTTCAATCTGTTTGAGGGAAAGCTGTTTTGCATGACCCCAGCTTGGAGACTGGACACAGAGTAAAGTCTAGGATTGCGTAGAGTACTAGTGAAGATACTACAGATTTCCCCTGAGTCTAATGAGGAAAGTGGCCACATCTGCATTCCAGCCACCTTCCCACAGGACTTGAAACCTCCAGCTGGGAGATGCTCCAGAGGGCCTCTGTGATCTGAGGGGCCTGGCTTTTGATAGTCCACATCATACCTATTAGGACTGTCAGAACAAGTTCGTGAAGTAAGCAGTCCCCTGCTGCCCCTTTCTACAAAGAATGAAGAACTGAGAAGTCAAATGAACTCTTCATGTGACCACAGTTCACTGGTAGCAAAGCTAGGGACAGACTCCAGTGTGCTTGGTGCTGGGTGCTGCACTGGTAAGTTTATTGATACCATGATTTGATTCTCTATTACCTGCAGACCTCACCTTTTCTTTTACCCTTATTCAAGTGAATATTGCATCCTTTTTTGGGTGTGGGGGGGTGCAGCTTCGTTCCTGTCAATGACTGCCATCAAAAATGCTGACCAGAAATTTCAGAATTGAACAGTTCAAACCTCCTCTGCAGGCTGAAAAGATGAATCTCACATTTTGCACATCCATCTCTGCAGAATATGACTGCTGTTTTTCACTATGTGGGATATATATCACTTTTAAATGGCGACTGTGGCCTCTTGGCACACTGGGAAGTGATTGGGCAGCTTAACCAGCTTCCCTTGCGTGTGATAGAGAATTCTGAGGCAAAGCCCAGGCTTTCTTTCCCCACAAGGACAACCATTGCCAATCACGTTTCCTTATTTAAAGTCACTCCCTGGAGAAAATTAAGCATCTTTTTGTTTTGCTTCCTTTAACCGTCTGTGGTTTCATGCCCCTCCTGAGCCTTACCTGTCTTGAAAAGCAAAAACCACATCCTTTACCCCTGAAGATCCAGCTGGTGGCACACGGCGACTCCTTCCCTGATGGCATTGTGTTCTGATTCCTTGAAAGCACCAGGCATGTTTACCTTTTCCTCAAATCTTCAATCTCCACACACCATTCTGGGCAGGGCAAGATCAAACTGGGGTGCTAGCTCATCCTTGGCCTTTCCAAATACCCTACCATCGGCACATTTATGTTAGATATTGATTTCTGCTTAATAGAATAAGCCAGGAAAAATCACACTCCTTGCTGGCGTTCAGAGGATAAACCATAAAAGCCATTAAGAAGTACTGTAAGCATGAGGATGATTAATGGGACTCAAGGTGCCGTCCACTGACTATTTCCAGATAATGTCTTTGAGAGATTCCATTGCCTCTGGCAGCCATTGAGAGCTATTTATTTGCAAGGTGAAATTCTGAGTAATGATGTTTCCTGGTAGCTCTGACTGACAGTGTTAAGGAGACAGAACTGGATGGCCCTGAACTCAGCTCATAAAGGATTTGCTCTTAGGAGTTGCTAGGATACTTCAGAGGTTGTGCATTGAAAGACAGTACGTCTGCCCTCAAATTGCCCCTCCTTCTGTGAGTGCTGAGTCTCCTCTTGAGGACCTCCTGGGCTTAAAGTTTATAGGGAAGAAGTGATTGTCAAGAACTATCGATTCCCGACTTCTGTGAAACCAGTGTGAATTTTTTCCTTCCTTGCATTGGCGTTAGTTTGGACTGGGACAGGAGGGAGCATCCTGAGAGCAGTGCCCGCCCGGGACCTGCAAAACTTGTGGTTTGCATTGTTTTTTAATTGACAGAATATTGTGCAAAGTACTTCAAATTGTCCATCATTCTCCAAGTTTTATTTGTTAAAATAGATCCCGTCAGCCTTCTTAGGTGCAACCTCTGACAATTAGTTTTTGACACCTGGGTTGCAATAATGAGGTTTATATGTCGATATGGTTGTTGATGCTTGAAAGTCTAACTTAACCTTTCCAGCAAAACAACCAGAGGAACCTAGACTGTCATCTTGATAAAAGACACCACCCAGCACAACCTCTGCGGGAAAGGAGAACTTCAATAAATATTAGATGGGTAGGCTGGGCGTGGTGGCTCACACCTATAATCCAAGCACTTTGGGAGGCCGAGGCAGGTGGATCACCTGAGGTCATGAGTTCGAGACCAGCCTGACCAACATGGAGAAACCCCGTCTCTACTAGAAATACAAAATTAGCCGGACGTGGTGGTGCATGCCTGTACTCACAGCTACTTGGGAGGCTGAGGCAGGATAATCACTTGAACCCGGGAGGCAGAGGTTGCGGTGAGCTGAGACCGTGCCATTGCATTCCAGCCTGGGCAACAAGAGAGAAACTCCATCTCAAAAAAAGAAAAAAAAAAATTAGACAGATAAATACATTGGCAGATGGATGGATACGTGGATGAATGGGTAAATGAATGAAAGCTACCATATTTTGAGCACCTATAATGTTGTATAAATCAGTCGTTTATATAACAATTTGCAATTTTGATATTATTCCCATTTTGCAGAAGAGAAAACTAAGGCTCAGAAGTGACTTGTCCAAGGTGATAGAGACAGGGTTTAAATGCAAGGTTATTTTACTTTTCAGTCTAGAAAAGGGAAAGATGGGTTCAACAGTAAGTATCTTCATAATGTAGCATGAGTTCGTTGTAATTTCTACTTTACATGAAGCAAATTATTATTCATTTTTTAAAAAATGGTCAAGTTTCATAGATTTCAAAGTGCATATCCCCTTTTCTTTGGGTATATTCAAATAAAATACTTGGTATGCTCAAAAACTTATGTAGATTATATTTTTAGAAAATCTTAAAACTTCATTAGGATCTGAGACTATGTTTTAAATATTTACTTGGGCTGGAATTTATCTTAAATCATTTCTGATGGGTGGTTAGAAATATATGGAAGAATAAAGGCCTTTTTAGTTGTGGTAAGAGCTGAACCCACATTTCTCAGCCTTTGTTTACATGTTGCCTCACTGTCTGAGCGAGCAGTCTTAGATTTCTTGCTGCTCCTGCTCGCCAGAGCTCTGTACTGCGAGGCTCCTCACCTAAAAACAGACTGTCCATGCAGTCCACTGAGCCACCTTCAGGTTTCGTTCATAAGGTTTCTTGCAGTCCCATGTTGGCCAACTGAAGCTTATTATCCACTGGTGGTTTTACCCGTCTGTTCTGATTAGTGGTAACAACTGTGTTTCCTCCAAAGACCCAGAGGCAACAGCAGGGAGAGGCTAGTTCCTAAGAACAATTCCAGTTATTCTCAGCATATTCCCTGGTAGCTTGAGGTTGAGGTGTATCATTTCCAAGAAGACAGTTTATCCTTCAGGACAATTTTTAAAATAAGAGGGAAAGTAGGAAGGAAGGGAAGGGAAGGGAAGGGAATGGAAGGGAAGGGAAGGGAAGGGAAGGGAAGGGAAGGGAAGGGAAGGGAGAGAGGAGGGAGGGATGGAGGAGGGACAGAGGGAGGGAGGGAGGAAAAGATAAAAGATTGTTCCCTAGTTACTCCTTTGGATCATTTCAATGATTATTTTCTCTCAACACTGCTGCAGGTTACTTCAAAATAATCAGCAATGCTATCCTGACAGCCAAGATTCAGATAGATTTTCTATCAACTGAGCCAGGCTCTGATAGTTTATCACTGAAAATAATAATGATAATAATAACAATAGCAAAAATACCTGCCCAAATTATGATTGACACAATGTCATGGGGAGAAAAGAAGTATATAACTGATGGCAGTCATTAAATATAGACAGAGACTCAGGAGGGGGGACCCGAGCCCTGAATGACCAGAGCCTTCGTAATGGGGAATAACAGGAAACTTAACCCTGGGCTGGTGTTAAGGTCGGCACCTGATCCAGTGTGACAGGGTAATTATTTATTTCTTCAGCTACTGATTTTTAAAACACGACAGGGTCGTGGAAGAGAGGTAAATTTGTTATATCAGAGCAATATTTTATATTTTTAAGCAGATATGCAACACTAACTTACTAATGATTTGACTACATAATTAGTTCCTCTTTCATTTGCTCCTTTACTTTCTAATGGTTTTTGTTTGATTTAGTTTGTTTTAGTTACTATTCATCTCTTTACTTTTCTGTTATCTTTCAATACCTTTAAAAACATAAATATTACCCCTTCTTCTTCTTTTTTTTTTGTCCCCAACTGCTCAGCCCAGTCGCTGGGTTAATTTTTGATGTCTCTTTATACAACTTGTCATGACTTTCTTCATATTAGCTTTATTCCTCTTTACTCCTCTCTGTTGTCTTTCCTCTCCCCTCTGGCCCAAGCCCTGCTACCTTATCTTTTCCCATTCCCAATACCACACCTCTCTAGCACCCACTGGGTGCCTCTGTCCTATGGAGGCATTATTCTTATCCCATATAACAAGCGTGGACTTGTACCCATTCTGCCCTTTCCAAGGGAAAAGGCGCAGTAAGGGGCAGGAGGCTCTGGGGGGCATGCCTACACTTGGGGGGCTCTTGGTCTTGAGAAATAACTGAAATCGTATACCTGAAGGAAAATGTATCATCTAACTTGGTTCTAGACTCATCATAGGCCATTATTTAAATCTGCTAGGATGCTTAATATACAGAAACATTGAACAAAAGGAGAAGATAACAGAATTACAAGCTAGTTAAAAATTGAATTACTATGAAATCTAAATTCAGTCCAGCTTGGAAAACGACGGAGAGGATCTATTGATTGACTTTTAACCACTCCTGGAAGCAACATTAAGCCTCTTTCTTGCCAGGACAGGAACCCCAGCCTGAAAGGTAGCCTCAGCTTCCACAGGGCAGTGTGGAAGAGGGTAACAGAGGGGACCTTTCACCACTGCTCGGCATGGTTTTGAGGATGGCCAGCAGAGCTTGCACTTCCTTGCAGGAAAGATGTGTGTATATTAATTGCCTCTGCACTGCCAGCCACAGCATTTCCCAGAAAAAGAAAGAAAGAAAGAAAGAAGGTCTTCTTGAAATGGAGAAGTATTCGTTTTACATTTTAACTAATGATGCTCAGCTAATAGCCAGGGAGCAAGGTGGCATGGCAGGAAAAGAAATCGAGTCATGGAGGATGGGAGCAAAATCAGGAGTGGGGAGCCCTCTTCATACACTCTTTTATTCACTCACTCACATTCTTACAGATAGGAGTTTAACACCTAAGAAAAGCAATGTAGATAATTTTCTAGAGTCAGACACACTGCGAGTCTCATATCTTTTGTGTCTGACCAACGGAGGACTTCGGCGAGTTGTTTAATGGTTTCTGGGCCTCAGATTCCTTTCTATAAACTGGGAGTGAGCACAGTGGCTGCCTTATGGGTTCCGTAGGACACTGGAAATCTTTGTCCTGCCAGTCCCCAGCTATGTAGACTGGGCCAGGCCTGGAGCTGCTCACTTGTGGAGGTGGGTGAATGTGTGCCCCGTTGTCACCTGCGCACCCACCAGGTTGGGAGGGTGTCACGAGTGATTATGGACCTGGAAGGCTTTTTGATCTGTGATTCGTTTGCCAGCACGCCAGATCTGCAACAGCCCATAACATCTGGTTGCTTGGAAAATAGTCATGTTCAGGAGGCAGATTTAATGGAAAAGAAAGAATATTTAGAAAAAAAAAAAACAAAGTCTTAAATACTTGTAGAGTTATATGCAGGTTATATTCTTCTGAACATCTTTACAAAAAGATTTTTTCCTTTTGCTCTTCTTCTTAACAAATAATCTTTGAGCACAAACTACGTCCCAGGCAGTGTTCTCGTAAGCCATTGACGAAAGGCAAACCACACGGATCAAATCTCTGACCTTGAAGATAACCAACAAATAGTTTAAAACAACATAATATGTCAGAAAGGAAACAGTGCTAGGCAGGAAAAGTCAAGCGTTGAAAGGGGACAGTAAGTTCTAGAAAGGTGGCATTAAAATTTTAGCATGAAATTTTAGCATGAATAAGACTGAATTCAAAAACCAGGAAAAGTCAGTCAGAGAGGCAGGTTCGGTAAAGGGAGTTGATAGTGATCCTGGGTAAGGCAGATTTCATATAACAATCAATAGAAAAACAAAACAAAGACACACATACATTGATGAGATCTCCACGGACTCAGGAGAGTGATTACTCTTCTGGAGTATTCTGCAAAGCTGAAGACAATTCTAGAAACAGCAGCAGAGTACCTTTGTCCAAAACATGGCTATTTGAGTGCATAGTCTGAGCCAGGCACCGTTGTAGATGAACAGAGGAAGTGCCTAGCATCGGTGGTGCTTCATCCCACGGAGGGAGACCGATGCTAAGCAGTGAACATAACGAATAACTAAATATATTTAGTGGTATCCAGCATCCGTGGGGATTGGTTCCAGGACCTTCCACCTATACCCAAATCCAGGAATGCTCAAGTCTCTCTTATAAAATCATCTTCAGATTACTTACAATACTGAAGACAATGTAAACACTATGTAAACAGTCATGATGTTGCATTGCTTAGGAAATAATGACCAAAGTCTGTACTTGTCGGTACAGATACAATTTTTATTTAAAAACTTTTCTGATGATACATAGTACTTGTACATATTTATGGGGTACATGTGACATTTTGATATAAGCATACACTGTGTAAGAATCAAATCAAGGCACTGATGTGCAGTTGATTGAATTCATGAATGCGGAACCCACAGATAGGGAGGGCTGACTGTCTTTTTTTAATTAAGTTAAAAAATTTTAATTAACGGGGAAAATGTACATATTTATTTTGTACAACATGTTGTTTTGGAATATATATATACATTGCGAAATGGCTAAATTGAGTTAATTGACATATCATTACCTCATGTAGTTATCGTTTTTTGTGATGAGAACACTTAAAATCTACTCTTTTAGGAATTTTCAAGAACATGAAACATTGTTATTAACTATAGTCACTGTGTTGTATAATAAATCTCTTGAATATATTCTTTCTCTTCAACTAAAATTTTCTATCCTTTGAACAACATCTTCATAAACCACATCTCCTTACCCCCTAGTAACCACTGGCAACCACCATTTTACTCCCTTCTTTTGTGTGTTCAGCTTTTTTAGATTCCAGATGTAAGTGAGAGCACTTGTCTTTCTATGCCTGGCTTATTTCACTTAATGTAGTGTACTCTAGGTCCATTGATGTTGCTCCAAATGACAGGATTTCCCTATTTTAAGGTCAAATAGTTTTCATTGAATTTATCTACAACATTTTCCTCACCCATTCATCTGTTGAGGGACACTTAGGTTCTCTCCATATTATCTTGGCTATTGTCAACAGTGCTGCGATGAACATGAGAGGGCAGACATCTCTTTGACAGTCTGATTTCATTTTCTTTGGAAGTATACCCAGAAGTGGGATTGCAGGATCATATGGTTGTACCATTTTTATTTTTTAATTTGACCAGAGCCTACTGAGACTATTTTTAATTTTTTGAAGAACTGTCATACTGTTTTCCATAATGGCTGTACTAATTTACATCCCCACCAACCCTGTGCAAGGCTTCTGTCTTCTCCACACACTGGCCAACACGTGTTACCCTTCATCTTTTTAGTAATAGCCCTTCTGACATGTAAGTAAATAATTTAGTCTTTATTGGCTTAATTTTATTGCCCTCAAGAAAAGTGGCAGGATGGAGGCAGTAATCTCGTATTTGTTGGAAAGAACGTGCTTGAGCCTAGAATCAAGCTGACAGTCTGAACTCACTAGTCCCCATCCCTGAGCAAGTGACTTCAATTTGCCCAACGTCAGCTTTCTTATATTTAAACTGGAATTAACAATATCTATCTTATGTGGTTGCTGAAATAAGGTCATGTGGTTAAAGAAATCTAGCGTGTAGTAGGTAGGCATGGAGCTTAGAGGAGGGAAGAGGTGTTACATGATGTTATTTATCCCAATTCAGTAATAATTATGATTTCTACACTCATTTAAATAGATGATGTTTGATTGTTTTTCTCAAACATGGATCATTATTTTTTGTCACACTTTGTAAATGAACATAAGAAGCATGAGAGGTGCATCTGTGCTCAGACCCACCGGTACAGCCTAGTATTTTTCTGAATCTTGAGGCAGTCAAGTTGCCCATAGGCACTGAGGCCCACTTTATGTAGAGTGTGCTTGAGACACTTCCAGAGATGTGCACAATTAGCTAAAACAGTTCTGTCCTTTCAGAATTTAGCTGAGAAAACGGCAGTCCACATAATATCATGAACGACACAAGGCAGGAGATTGTATCAAATGAGGGGTGCAGATGATGCTCTGGGATTTCTCGATTTCTTCTTATGGAAGTCATCTTACTAAGTTCAGATTATCAAATTGTGTTTAAGGAAAAAAGGTCCATTATTATTTCATCGTGGTTTTTTTTTCTGTTTTTTTTTTTTTTTTTTTTTTAACCATTTGTGGATCATTCCTCCCAGGCTGTGAGTATTTTTTTTTTTTTTTTTTTTTTTTTTTTGAGACGGAGTCTCACTCTGTCACCCAGGCTGGAGTACAGTGGCCGGATCTCAGCTCACTGCAAGCTCCGCTTTCCGGGTTCACGCCATTCTCCTGGCTCAGCCTCCCGAGTAGCTGGGACTACAGGTGCCGCCACCTCGCCCGGCTGGTTTTTTGTATTTTTTTAGTAGAGATGAGGTTTCACCGTGTTAGCCAGGATGCTCTCGATCTCCTGACCTCGTGATCCACCCCTCTCGGCCTCCCAAAGTGCTGGGATTACAGGCTTGAGCCACCGTGCCCGGCCTGTGAGTATTTTTATTCAGACGCATGTAGGTGTTTGATATTTACCCTTGTAATGTTAAAGGTGACAGGATACTGCTCTCACTTTGCTGTTATATAAGCTATGTGTTCCCTCCAGCCCTTGGAATCTTCCTTACCTACTTCGGTGGGAAGGAGGAGGCAGGGTGTCAAATCTCCTTGCCCTTGGGCTGTCACTTGGATGGGCACTCGGTGTTTGCTTCTCTGGCGGCTCTGTGCCAGGCCTGGGTCTTCCTTCACACCACAGCAGGTGTGTTCTGGAAGGAGGAAACCAGTCTGATAAACTCCTTCAATTCTTCGTGCTAGCCCCATGGGGTGGGAGTGGCCCCTGAGGTTCCAGTTTCCACTCTTGGCTTCTGTTCTCAGCCCTGGCTCTTTCTCCGTCAATGGTGCTTTTTCTCCAAGTGCTCGTGGAGGTACCGCCTTACCCCACTTTAGGAGAATGCCTCTCTGGCACAGACTGTTGTGCCATTCCTCAGAACAGGCCATGCTCCTCACAGGATCTCCAGTGGCGTATCCTCTGGGGGCAGCACCCAAGCCTTTCTGCCTGCCCTGAAGGTAAATGTGAGATAAGCACTCACATGTGCACACACAAGCACACACACTTGTGCACAGACACACATGCACTTCCTGTCCTCAAAATCAAACAATTCTCAAAGACAAGGCAGCCTAAATCCACTCCAGGTAGCAGAAACCTATGAGTAACAGCAGCATTCTCTGGCCCATCATCCTGGCCTGGGTGTGTCGAGGGAACAGTCCCAGCCCCTCTGTTCTCATTTCTGGGTTTTTCAGCCCACAGTGCTAGAGGCCGAGAGAAACAATGGCCTTTTGAAGTGTCTTCCCTAAAGAAATTTGGCGCAAATGTGTTCTTCCCCACAGGCCAGAAGAGCTTAGACTGGGCTTCACACTTCACTGGGACAACTCTTAGATTCCTATTTGGGATATAACAAAGGGAGGAAAGAAAGTTTTTTTCCAATTATTTAGAAAGTGCACATTGACATAAAGGAATATTAAGTGACTTATCTAAAAATGACGTGGTGCCTACAGGACTGACACTGTTCAGGGTTCAAATCACCTGATAATTCACAACTGTTTCTTTTTGCTGAATTTCATGCACCTCATTACCCCAAACATATATAATATATCCCCTTTGTAAAAAAAAAAAAAATCACAGCCCCTGTGGAAAAATATTAGAAACCAAACATGATTTCATGGGCTAAAAATTCCATTCCTCCCATCATTTCTATTTTTGACCTCATTGCCCAGTTGTGAGAAATTGGGAAAAGCAGCTCTTGGTGCCTCGGTTTCTTCATTTGTGAAACTGAGAAAATAACACTGAACACCTCCCCGCTTTCCATAGAAGTAGGTAGGCTTAATACGTTAGTGCTAGCAAAGCACTTTACACTCTCAGAGTACCTTTCCCAGAACAGTATCAAAGTATTACTGCATCTATTATGAATAAATAAGATCGGCTTGGACATGGAGCCCCTACAGAACTTCTTTGTCACTTCTCTGCATGCAGATTGAGTGACATTTTCTATGACCCTCTTCACTTTGCTGACCAACAACCTGCTCATTAACATGGATCACAACACTGTTTTGTACGTTTCCACCGCCTTTCATTTGGAAAACTCCAAATGCCTTGCTAACACGATTAAATCACGTATCCTCATACATAGGTTAGGTGTTACAAGAACCATTACACTTAGGGTGGTGGGCAGAGAGATCCAAGGAATGGAAAGTTAAGGGCAAGAAGTAGTTCCACTAACTGGGTTTCCATTCCTGCCCCAGAAATGAATAACCCCTCAGCTCTACGGGTCTCTCATCCCCACTTCTTGAAAGCCCAGTCTAGAATGTTAGAAAATTGCAGCAGATTCACTGGTGTGCTCTATTTTCAGCTACTTCCATAAAGAAATCAATTAACTGTGTCTGACAGTCTATTTTTCCTGAAGCTCTGCTGGCAGAGGGCTTAACTTTATATCATCTTTCACAGCCCCAAAACAAAACAAACATTTTATTTCATCCTCAATGAAAGTAACTTCTATTTATTTTGGTGAGGTTTCCATGCTAGGTAATCTACAGTCACCAGTCGGATTTCCTTTGTTCTCGGCACTTTTGGGCTATTGCATTTTAGTGCCTGAGACGCTGAGTCTGTGACAGAGGAAACATCTTGTCATTTTAATGAATTGAGTTCTCCCAGTGCCACTTTTCTCACCAACAGTCCTTTTCCATACCCATCAAGATGTCAGATGCAAAATAAAACCGGTTGCAACATGGCAGAGTATGCAAGGCCATTCGGATTATTACTGAATAACGTGGCTGGAAAAACTCGGCGAGATCACTTTCCTCATCTGTAACTTTTTGAGATTTTTTTCTAAGTGAGCTCAACTTATTACCCGTTATAACAGAGCTTTCAAATCACAAAGGGCCTCAGCAAGTCTAAGTGAAAAAGATGTGTCATGCAGTGTGTTAAGAAACTGTCTGAGCCTGGGCTTGTTTCTCTTGGCACCCAGCTTTCTGCGACTACTCACACCTTTAGAAGTTGATCAGTGAATACAAATGAGCAATAACATTATGCAGAAGGAAGATCAAGGGACTTGAAGTCAGAGTACGGAGATGCAAATTCAGAGCTGTGTGACCAGAAGAAAGTTGCTTAAGTTTCCTGAATTTTGTTTTACTCATCTTTGAATCGGAGGTATTGCAATCTACTTGATCTCCGTGTACCTCACAGTATGGAAATGATATCTTGTAAGGTAATACTTGAAAATCATCTGTATATTCAAAAATTTTATGTAAATATTCATCATTATTAACAACGTTAGTGAAAACTAAACCTAATTACAAACGAAAATCCACAGTGAAAATTGTACAGTACATCCAAAACACAAACAAAAATTTCAAAATCCACAATTGTTCCTTGTCTATTATGATGATTCCCTTTTCTTGGTACAATTTGAGATGAAAAAGTCAAAAATTGGCAAAAAATTAACAAGACCTCCAGATGACCAATTGGGATTGTTTTCTTAGTACAATTCTTCAAGACACCTGCAGTGCTAAAAAGGGCCTACTTGGATGACATAGCCAAGGTGTATCCATAGCTTAATAGGATCACAAGTAGCATTTGATGATTTCATGACGCACTGTATAGCATCCCTTTGGTTTTGCAGAATCCCTAACTTCACAAAGAATTTACCTGAACAAACGACTTGACTTTTTTCTGCCTCAGTTTCCTCATGAATAAAACAATTTATGTTCTTCTGTTGCCACATAATGTAAACATCAAAAGCAATTCTGTGTGCAAGTATGTGGAAGTGCTACCTACAATTTAAGATCTCATTAAAGTGGATCCTTGCTTTTTATGTGCAATCATTTTTAAGCTACTTTTTTTTCCTGAGGAGAAGAGAGAAGGATGGCTAGGACTAAACTAAAGAGTACTCCAAGGAGATGAAATTTCTAAGAGTCACAGATGAAGTGAAATATGAAAACGTGTCAGCTGACCACCAGGAATAAACAGATTCCTGGCAATAGCCATTATTAGATCGTGGAATTGCCTCTCTCAGGAAGTGGTAGAAACATTTACTGCTCAACTGGATAAAGTACTCTCAGGGGCCAGATGACCTGCCATTTCCTTCTACATTATCTATGAGTTTTTTCTAATAATAATAAAACCACTGAAATTGGCTACAGAGCTATAATCACTCATGTATAGGCTGAGAGCTGCATCGTAATTACGGAGGGCCATGTTCTCAGATAATTGCTCTCGATTTGGTCTTGGTCTTGGCGACTCCCCCCGTCTGTTTACTGCTAGGTCCAAGTCTACAGAGGACTGCATTAGCGTCTACACTGGCCTTACACGCATTTAACAATGTTGAGTCACTACTTTCTAAACAGTAAGCTGGATTCAGGCAGCTTCGGAAATACCATGAAAATATGATGCTGTTTAAATGCTAATGCTGAGGCCTAGAAGTGATGGTAGCTGGCCAGGACCCGTGTTTCCTCTGTTGGGCTGAGCGTATGATTTCGTTTCTCCTATTTGTTCAGTTGTAGTAAACATTTTTCATGGAGTTTTTACAGTGTTTGCAAAAATGCCTCCTAAGCAAAAATAGAAAAATACACTTTCTTCTTTGTACAGTTTTCAAAAATATACTCCTTTTGAATTGAAAAAGGCTTATGAAAGAATGATGAACAAACCATATTTGATATTTACAAGTGTTATTTTCTGGTTATTAAATTCAGTTTGTAAGATGTATGTGTGTGTGTGTGCACGCACGTGTATGTGTGTGTGAATTCTGTTCATTCCTCTACTTATCCCCCTGAAAAATCTCATTTTTAAAATTTCATAATATTTTTTAAAAAGGAAAAAAGAATGACTTGCCTGTATCGGTAAATCAAAAGCTAAAATGCTGACTCATGCAGCAAAGTGGCCTGACTTGCAGAGCTAATGCCCAAGTGCAGGCTCTCTCGCCCTCTGTGGCAGCCAGGGGCTCGCTGTCCGCTCTCCCACCAGAGTGGCTTCAGGAGATGAGCCCTTCACTCACAGGGCATTTCTGGCTCTCAGCATAGTGCCTGGCCCAGGGTAGATGCTGAACAATGGCCCATTAAAGTCCACTATGTTGTTGTTGCTGTTATGGAACCATTCCTACAAAGAATATCATAGAACCCCAGATAGAAAAAAATAGATAGATGTTTTTGGGTAGAGAACCACTTTCAAGTGAGATCCTTACTTTGTGATTCAAGATTTTATGTGTCTTTCTTATTTCTTTCTTTTAATCTGAAGTGCATTCCCCTATCCTGCTTCATGGTCATGATTTCATTCAAATTTATTGAATTCCTACTTGCAATTCTATTAGATGACCAATGGCAGAGAATTTTTAGACCTGATTTTTACATACTGCTTTGCAGTTACAGTACTTTTATTTGCATAATCCAAAGCATTGATTGAACCCTGTGGAAGTGGAGACATAGATGGTTCTACTTTTATTTTATAAATGAGGAAACTGAGGCTCAGGGATGTTAAGTGATTTAACTGAAGTTACATGGTGAGTGAGTGACAGATTTGAGCCTTAAACACATCTTTGGACTCTGTAGGGTTTTTCCCTTCACCTTCTGAAGGTTTGCTGAAAAATCAGTTCACAAAAGGCAGATTAATTGGAGAAAAGGCACACAAAACTTATTAATGTGTACATGGGAACCTTCAAAATAAAAAGTCAGACTGGGTGCGGTGGCTCACGCCTGTAATCCCATCACTTTGAGAGGCCGAGGAGGGCGGATCCCCTGAGGTCAGGAGTTTGAGACCAGCCTGGCCAATATGGTGAAACCCTGTCTCTACTAAAAATGTAAAAATTAGCCAGGCATGGTGGTGCATGCCTGTAATCCCAGCTACATGGGAGGCTGAGGCAGGAGAATCACTGGAACCCAGGAGACAGAGGTTGCAGTGAGCTGAGATCCCACCATTGTACTCCAGCCTGGGTGACAATGTGAAACCCTATCTCAAAAAAAATAAAATAAAATAAAAGAAGATAAAAATTAATTAAAAAAGTAAAAATAAAAAATCAATGATACAGTGAAAATTGTCTATTATCATGCTTAGGTTCAACAAATTATGCACAATCTTGTAGAAATAGGATTGGGCGAAAAGGTTATGATCTAATGCTAACTGACTGAGTGGGGAGCTAAGCCAGTCCTGTCCGGATTCCTCCTGGCCTCTATGAGCAGTGTCCCTCCCTTCTGGGTGTGGGGATCTTACGACCTTCAGTCAAACAAGGCAAACTGGATGATTTCTTTACGGCCAGTTTTAACCGAGAAAGGTGGAAGGAAAGTTAGAGTCATATTTTTAGGTTGGTTGGCTGACTTGGGGGAAAGGAGTTCTGACTTCAGTGACCTGCCTTGAGGAAGAGGGATTCTGGATTCTGTGGCCAGCCTCAGGGGAGGTTAAGACCCAGAGACAGGAGGGCTGGAGAAAGTCAGTGAGAAACTTTTGCTTCTTAGGCTGCTTCTGAGGCCTTCATTTGGGAGTATTGTTTGCTGAGACCCAGCAACTCAAAATCACTTCACCAAGAAAGAAGTCAAGATACCCATTGTGTCATATTCACACACATCCTCACTGCCTAGCTCTATTTTCAGCTGAATATGTTTGTTTGGTCATGTCCTCCTACGTCAAAAGCTCCCATGGATATTAATTCACACAGCTGTACTTGTGGTCACTGCCAAAGGCCAGCCTGGATGCTAGAGTGAGCTTGTTGGGCTCAGGATTTTCTGCTGCAAACACGCGCTAGGCCAGACCATGCCCCCTGCAATGTAACTACACGCGGGAAGGGTCTGATACGTGGTGACTGCTCAGTGGGGCAGACATTGATGCTGCCCACACCCAGTCTAACAACAGACAGGCGTACATTGTATGCAGAGAGTCATCTTAAAAGTGGTAAAAGGAGTAGTTTCCTTAAAAAAAAATTTTCCTAACGTCAAAGAAATACCTCAGTGTAACCGTGCCAGATAAGGTTTTGCGTAAAGGATTAGCTTTTTGAGTTATAATCTTCTTTATGAAAGAATAGCCTGGAAACTTTAGGTCTGACTTGTGTGTAAGGATTTGAAATATTTTAAGCCAAAGAGAAAAGCTTTAGAGAAGAGTTTAGCTGCCAGGGGCTTTTTTCTGTAACTCCCAGGGATGAGGCAAGGGAAGGCTAGCATAGACCAGGAGACAGGCCCCATTAAAATCTTATTAACATGCTTTGAAGTGACAGTAGTGCCATGTCCGAAATAACTCCCCAGCCCACTGTCTTTCTTAGTCATCTGTGTCCTAGCTAGGATGCTGGGCCACAAGCAATGGAAAAAACCCTGATCTGGACCCTTGCTTCATCCTGAATTTATTCCAACTAGCAGTTTGACCCATGAGATGCCATGTGCATCTCTTGTACTCTCAGAGTTTTTTTTTTTGTAAAGATGACAGAGTTAGATATGATAGTGTTTATGAACCTGTCCAGCTCTAACCTGTGTGAATCTCTAAGGATTGCTATACCACTTTCATTGGTAGGAAATCCAGGTACTACACACTGGAATATTTCAAAATCAAGTCAAACTGGAAACAGATGATGCACCTGGCCTATCCGAAACTTGGTTTCCATCTGCAGTGCAGACATAAACCAACAGCTAACATGGAGAAGTGATATAAATTGTTGGATTCTTGAAAAAATACTAATTATTAAAAGTAGTAATTAATACATGGAAAAATATGTCTAAAATACGTGGTATTTTTTTTTCGTCTGAAAGTACAATGTCCTCTTAAAAGCCATTTAAAAACCATGTCATTCTAGCTTCCTTGCTACCATTGCTTTTGTTGTGCAGAACATCATTCTAAATTTAAAGGTTGGTAAACATGCAAATAGATGTTTGCTAATTCATGTTAAGAGTATATTCAGATTAATACAATTTAACTTGAAGAAATGATTTAAAGGAAAACAAAAAGACTAAACAAGTACCAGCATCCAGTAGGAGTAAACTTATTTTCATACTCAGTTAACTAGCTTAAGGAGAGGGTAAAATTTTTAAAAACTGTTTTTTGTTTGTTTGTTTTTGTTTTTGCTCTGTCGCCCAGGCTGGAGTGCAGTGGCACCATCTCAGCTCACTGCAAGCTCCACCTCCTGGGTTCAAGCGATTTTCCTGCCTCAGCCTTCTGAGTAGCTGGGATTACAGGCGCCCGCCAATGCACCTGGCTAATTTTTTGTATTTTTTTAAGAGACAGGGTTTCACTGTGTTAGCCAGGATGGTCTCAATCTCCCGACCTGGTGATCCACCTGCCTCGGCCTCCCAAAGGGCTGGGATTACAGGCGCACACCACCTCGCCTGGCTAATTTTTTGTATTTTTTAGTAGAGACAGGGTATCACTGTGTTAGCCAGGATGGTCTCAATCTCCTGACCTCGTGATTCGCCCGCCTAGGCCTCCCAAAGTGCTGGGATTACAGGCATGAGCCACCATGCCCGGCCAAAAAAACAGTTTTAAATAGTGGTCTCATACTCTGTGCCGGACACAGTGAGACACATACATGCAAACATGTATTTGGATGCATGTGTATATGTATATTTGTATTTATAAGCCTATACATATATATACATTTTTGAATACATAATTATTTTGAATAGTCAATATAATCTTAACACATAGGAGTTATTTTCCTGTTTTTCAGTTGAGGAAACTGAAATTCAGAAATAACTAACCTAGTGTCCCTTAGCTAATACATGAAGAAGCCCAGCTTTGAAAACAAGCGCCTAGGCCTTCTAAAGAAAGTTGTCTTTATATTATACCCCATTTCCTCAAGTAAGGGCTTTGTTGTAAAACATCCTGAGAGCCTGGTGTTTAGAAACTGCTACATTTAACTTAAATAAAGAACACGAGTTATTTAACATTTTGAGTTTTGATTCCTTCATCTGTGAAAACGCAAATGAAAATATCTACTTTGGGAGACAGTTGGCAGGATTAAATGAGATACAGTGAATTAAAATATCTGCAAAAGTCCCTGGCAAATTGTGGCCTTGTACAATGTATTAGTTTGTATAGCATTTTAGCTGCAGTTTCTCCAAATCTTTTCACACTTAAATCTTTTTATGTGACGAAAAGAGAAAGAAAATTTTGCTTACTACCTCAAAGAAATAAGCAAGTATTTACTGAATGCTTTCTATTATGTCATAACATTTTATGTGTCACATTTCAGAGCTGATTGAGGTCATGATTATGGAATCTTTTATGTGGGGCGGTAATAGTTAAACAGTAAGTACAGTTATGTGAATCTAGCTTTTCAGGTGTCCCAAAGAGTTCAAACAGCTTTTTTGTTAAAATGAACCCTGGGAAACTAAAAGTACTCCTACCTTTTGCCTTTCCTGCTGCCTCATTCCCTCCAGTTTGAGTTAATTTTCCTCTAGGGGCTTTAGAGGGAAAGTTTTCCTCTTGCCACACTCACCTTGAAGCAGGACGCAATGGATTACAGTGGCTTTCACCATGCATCTTGTCTCAATACAGACCTTCGGGGGACAGGCCTGCGACATTACCCAGTCTACAAGGGCAGGTAATTTAATAAGGTTATCATATTTTCCCTCTATATAATGACTTAACAACACCTTTTTTAAAAAGTCATGTCAAACGTCGTTCCATTTAAAAATCAGTTACTGAATAAGGCAAGCGGGATATGAATCCGTGGGCACATAGTGTAACTCAAGTTTTGAGATGAAAACTGGCCCTCCAGGCCTTTGTTCTGCATCAGGCTCAGGAATGTGAGAGGTGTGTAGCCATCTGCAAGTTATTAAGGTCCCTGCAATAGAAAGAAAGAAATCAACAGACAATCTCAGTAAAGCATCTTTGACTTCCATACATTCAGCTTTTTAGAAATATTTACTTACATAATTATACCTGACTCTCATAAGCTGCTTTGCATACACCAGATTCAGTCTTTCCTACCACAGCTGGTGTATTAACCTTTCCAGGGATCTTAGGAAGTGCTGCCTGTCCGCCAGTGGTCTAGTGTGTCAGCCTTGTGCAGATATTTCTATGGTAATATTGTGCATACAATCATTTGAATGCTTTGTTGCATTTTCCCCTTTTTTAATGAATTGAAAGCAGAAAATGAAAGGGTTAATATTAGGGCTAGGAAGCTGAGGTCTCATATTTATATATAGCTGAGCCCATAGTACAATTGAGAAAATGATGGAAATGAATAGGTGTGTTTACAAAATTAAGACCATGTGAAATGCAGGAAGTATTTTGTTGAAAACTGTCCCTGAAATGTAAAGTGTAATTAGGAAGATAATATTTTCATTGTGTACTCTTATTTGTCTCTTACCAAACACTAGCCTTTGCTAACCTTTAACATTAGAATTTCACGTGCGTTTTCAAGAAAGCTCTGTCTGGCAAAGTAGGAAGCTGCCGTAATAACCAAACTCTAACTTGTACCAGCTCCAGTCTATCTCTTCTGCAGGACGCAGATGCTGCTCCTAAATCTTTCTTGGACAGAGAAGATTTTTCTCGTTTCTGAAGTCCACACAAGTTTCCTCATTACTGAAGAATGCATTTCACGATATAAAACCTAATCTATACAGCTGTATGTGGTTTGGGACTCAGTTAACTTAGAATTGATTCTCTTCCTCTGCACAGTCCAGGCAATTGAAGTAAGTTAAATGTTTTTTTCCCAACATAGTCACCCACATTTAAGGCATGGTGACCTAAAGTCTTTCCTTGCGAACTCACACCTCTGAAAACCTGATACTTTGTGGGGACATAGGGCGAAACTCAGTGTAGCTTACAAGGTATGCATGCTGCTTCATGGCTGTACCGTCCATTCCTTCCTTCAGTCTGCTGTTCCCCCAGAGTGATATGTGCGTTCATTTATCATCATCATCATCATTATGATTTTAAATCACAAAAATTCCAGCTGCTTTATTTCACGTTTTTTAAAACTGTGGTTCCAAGCAAATTCTGAAATGAAATGAAGAAAGTAAATATATTTCAGAGAGAAGTCCAACTGAGAGAAAACAAAAGAGCATATTTAATATTTAAACTAATCAATCAAGTACCCTTGGCTTAAAGAAATGAAGAGAATATAGAATACTCCTCTGATTTCCAAGTATATACATACACACACACGTATAAACAATGCTACTTAGATCTTTTGCATTTCTCTGCTGTGTTACCTCATAGTCGGCTACCTTTATGTTAGTTTATGAAATAATAACAAGGACCTATTGAATTAAGTATGAGAATGTGCTTTTAGATTTATTCATAATAATGTGGCTTACACTGATAGAGTTTTGTATTTAAAAACACTTGCATATGTATTTCTTTGATTAATATGAGGAGAATTCATCACCCATGTTGCGGATGAGAAAATGACACTCAGACTAATGCTGCTACCAGGGTCAGGACTCGGACAGGATTTCTGATACCTGAGTCAAAGTTCTCCTCACTCCGGGGAAGAAAGGGGCCTCTGGGAAATCCTTCTGGATTGGGTGGGGCCTCCCAAGTCCTGGGTGGAGGCTCAGAACCTCTCCACATGGGTCACTCCCATTGCCTTTAGCTAGTTCCCAGCAGGGTTCAGCAATGAATCGTTTTCAAAGGCATCTGTGCTTCTTGCAGGCAGAGCAAGGGAGGGGGAAGCTGAGGAGGCTGCATGCCTCCTGCAGGCAGATGGGAGGAACTGTGGAGGCATTTCAGAGAGGAAGGAGGCACCCTGGCAGGCCCCGTCAAAGAGGAGGGAACCTGGGAGCATGAGTGAGTTGGGTGGAGCCATCAGAGGAAGCAGAACAGGGTGTCACTGTAGTGTTTTGGTGATGACCCCAGAGCCCGAGAGCTGGCAGATAGGCTATGGATTTGAGTTTTCATGTGCACAGTACTACATTTATACACTGTTAGAAAATTAGGCTGTCAGATATTCTCTTCCTTCCTAGTTTTTCTCAGTGAGTGGAGTTTACATGTGTGCATGTGTGTGCCTGTGAGAAAACCCCAACTTCTGTCCTCAGAGTCCTCCCCTCACTCTCTCTGTGTTCACGTAACCCACCGGCTTCCTAAGGAGGCCACACTGTCCTCATTGCCTCAGGGTGCAGTGCTCACCCACACCTGTCTCCCTAGGGTAACACTTAGAGCAGCAATTCTCACACTCTTTGGTCTTAGGATCTTTCTACATGCTTGAATTGTTAAGGATTCCAAAGAGCTTTTGTTCATGAGGGATATGTAGCAATACTTCCACATGGCAAACTAAAACTGACAAAAAATTCATGCTTTTTAATTCTTTGAAAAGTAGCAATAGAAATTTCATTACATGTTAACATAAGTAATTTTTATGAAAGATAGCTGTATTGTTTTACAAAAACATTGAGAAGAATGACATTGCTTTATAGTTTTGCAAGTTTCTTAGAACGCAGCCATTGCCTTATATCTGGTTTTATATTTAATTAGTTACTATATATATATATTTTTAAGTATGTAAAGAATATCTGGTTTCACACAGACTGTAGTAAGAAAAGGGAGGATTTTCATAGATTTTATGATAGTTGTGGATATTCTTTGATAGTATACCAAAACTCAACAAGTGATACTTTCTTAAAAAGTAGTTGCAATGTAAAATCAGAAACCATATCAATTAGATTTTCTTGATCTGTTACATTAAAATGTACTAGTTTTTTCTTTACTATCTTTGCAACTTACTGTGAATCTGTAAATACTTCAAAATAAAAAGTTTAAAAATTGTACAAAGAATTTCAACACACATTTCTTCATGGAAGATATAGAAATGGCCATTAATCACATGAAAAATATTCAACATCATTAGTCATTAGGAAAACTCAAAATTAAACTCACTATGAAATTCTCCTTCACAACCATAGAATAGCTATAATACTTTGGACAATAACAAGATTTTAGGAGGATATGGGGAAATTGGAACCCTCATTCACTGCTGGTGTGAATGTAAACATGATACGATTGTTAGCATGGCAAATCCATATGGGTCTGCAGCAATTCGATTCTTATCTCCTCAGAGAGAAGAACTCATCCAAGGGGCATAAGGCAGAGTGAGAGATTGAGGCAAGTTTTAGAGCAAGAGTGAAATTTTACTTAAAAAGCTTTAGACCAGGGTCATAAGGAAGTAAAGTGCACTTCAAAGAGGGCCAAGTGCTTGATTAGTGAGATCCAAGTGTGCTGTGCGGCCTTCGATTTGGGTTTTTCTGTGTTGGCATGCTTCGGGATTTGTGTCTCTTCTCTCCTGATCCTTCCCCTGGGGTGGGTGTCTGCGTGCATAGTGGCACGCCAGCACTTCGGAGGGGCCGCATGCACAGTGTGCTTGCTGGAGTTCTATGCATGCTGACTGGAGGTATTTTTCCCTTGCCAGTCGAGTATTCCTAGAGGAAGGTCATATACCAGTTAAACTCTGCCATTGTGCCTCACAGAGTGCATGCTTGAGTCTGCTTGCCCAGCTCCTGAGATCTTATCGGGAAGCTACTGATCACCAGCTTCAACTGTTTTCTGTCTATTGGGAGACTGTCTTTCCCTGGTGCTGGCTGTGACCAATTCTTATTTTAGAGAGACGGTTTAACAACTGCATGACCATCACCTGATAGACACCTGACATTCCTGGAGGGGGGACCTCTCTGTCCTCCTCATGCCTGCCTGACTACCTACTCTAACACAATCACTTTTGAAAACAGTGTGACTCTTTCTCAACTTTTTGTTTACATTTACATCATATCCTACCAAGGTATTATTTGATATCTATCATGCCACTTCCCCATGTTAAATCAGTTCCCATTTCTTCATATTATTGATTATGCTTCAGTCGATTTATTAATTTTTGTCACATTTGCTGAAACTGAGAACTAGTTTTCTTCTAAACAACTAACGTAACAACATTATTTATAAAGCAAATTTTTATGTGTAGGGCATTATTATTCATTCAAAGAGATTAACTGTTAGGTCTGTTGTGTTGGCATTCGAGTGTCTTATCATAGTCAAAGCACTCCTCCTTAGAGAAGCAAAGACCAATTTTGAAATGGAATCTACAGTGAAATCGTACGTAGCTGAACTGTAACATTATCTTCCGTTGGACATCACACCAACCAGTCACCAAAGGGAGGAAAGTATGGCTTCTTAAAAATGCAATTAAGGGTCTTGAAGCCGATCTTGTCAGCAAAGGTGTCGAGGCTGAGGAGAAATCTGAGAAAACTGCGTTGGTTATCTTTTGCTGTATAACACATTACCCTAAACACAGCAGCATAAAGCAAATATTTATTTCACAATTTCTGAGGCCCAGGAATCCTGGATGGATTAGGTTGGTGGTTCTGCCTCAGGGACTCTGATGAGTCTGCAGACATCTGAAGGCTGCCTGACCAGGGCTGGAGGAATAGCTTCCACAGTAGCTCACTCACATGGCTAAAATGTTAAACATGGAGTTACCGTGTGGCCCAGCAATCCTGCTCCTATATATTCACCCAGGAGAAATGAAATCATATTTTAATCTCCCAGCGGATTCTTCCTGCCGTCTGCTCAGGTAAACCCAATTCACTGAGACAACAATATTCCAGTAAATGAAGAGTTTAATTAATGCACGGCCAGCTAAGCAGAGAAGAGGAGTTTATTACTCAAATTAGCCTCTCCAAGAATGCAGAGACTAAGGCTTTTACGGATAATTTGGTGAGCAGGGGGCTAGGGAATGGGTTTGCTGATTGGTTGGGGATGAAATCACAGGAGTATGGAAAATGGCCCTCGTGCATTGAGTCCACCTCTGGGTCATGAGTGACAACACTGGGTGTCGTCAGTCGGTTACCAGAATGCAGTAATCTGAAAAAATCACAAGACGAATCTTAGGTTCTATAATAGTGATGTTATCCATAGGAACAGATCTTTGACCACATGTCTCCTGTGCCGTAAGGGATCATACAAACTATGCCTCCATTTTAGCAGAATTCAGGCCCCTCCCATAATCCTAATCTCAGAGCCTTTTATTAGCTTTACAAAAGTGGCTTTGGTCCCTGGGCAAGGAGGGGAATAGTTTCAGGGAAGGATTAATCATTCCCTGCTTCAGTTAAACTATAAACTAAATCCCTTCCGTGCTTAGCTTGGCCTATGCCCAGGAATGAGTGAGAACAGAGAGCCTGTGAGGCTAGAAGAAAGATGGAGTCTGTTATGCTAGATTTCTCTCTGTCATAATCTTTGCAAAGGCAGTTTCGATATGTCCCACAAAGACGCGTATGCAATTGTTCATAGTGGCATTACTTAGTCACTCGTGATAGCTCCCAAATGGAAGCAGCCCTGATGTCCATCAGCCAGTGAAAGCACAATCAACATGCGGCATACCCATATTATGGAATACTATTTGGCAATGTGAGATTGTGATTTATGAGAAATATATGTTTAGTCTTTATCCTTGTTTCCTCCCATACAGCTCCTAAAACCCTTGGAACCTCTTCAGTGCTAAGTGTCTTTTTGCATGCTAATGAGATGACTGGGGGCTCCTCGGTAGCCTCAGGATAGGGGCTGCTTGCCAAGGGGATCCCACTTTGTGATTAGAGCCTTGGAACTTTCACTCCCAACCTCCAACCTGGAGGGAGGGGAGAGGACCTAAACATTGATTTGATCACCAATGGTCAACGCTTTAATCAATTATGCTAATGCAGTGAAAGCTCCATAAAACCCCAGAAGGACTGAGTTCTTCTAAGAGCTTCCAGATTGATGAACAAGAACACATCCAAATGCCAGGAGGATGGTGTACCCCAACTCCATGGGGCCAGAAGCTCCGGCACTTGGGATCCTCCTGAACCTCTCCCTGTGCATCTCTTCATCTGCCTATTTGTATCCTTTAAAAAATCCCTGTATTAAATCGGTAGTAGTAAGTAAAGTGTTTCCTTGAGTTCTGTAAACCGCCCTAGCAAATCTGCCCCAAGGGATTGTGGTAATTCCCTATGTATAGTTGTTTGTCAGGCCAAACAGCCTGGGCTTGATATTGGCATCTGAAGTTAGGGCAGTCTTGTGGGATTAAGCCCTTACCCTGTGTGATCTGAGGCTAACTTCAAATATAATAGATAATGTCAGAATTGACTTAAATGGTAGGACACCATTGAACACAATTAACACAATATAACTGTCTACTGGGGAATTGCTTGGTGAGTGGGGAAAACTCCCTGTACATTTTGGTGATGAAGTATTAAGTGTTGGATGTGAGAGAAGGAAAAACAGTTTTGTGTGTGTTTTTATATCTCATACAGGCAATACAAAGGAATGAATACTCGTACATGTTACCACATGGATGGACCTTGAAAATAAGTGAAAGAAACTAGTCATGAACATATACTTTACAATTCTATGTACATGAAAAGTCAAGAAAAGGCAAATCTGTAAAAACAGAAAGTATACTAGAGGCTTAAGACTGGTTGTGAGATGGGGAATCATTATAAATAGCAAGAGGCTTTTTTGTGGGGTGATAGTATTCTTTGAAAATGAGATTGTTATAATAGTTCCACAACCCTATACTAACACACATTGAACTGTATCCCTAAAAAGAGTGAATTTTATGGTACGTCTGTTTTACCCCAATATCTATCTGCTGGTCTGTCTTGTATTTTGAATTGATATTTTTACTATGCTCAGTTTTGTAAAATCACACCCTAAAAATCACTTGGAAAATATTGATTTACAGAGTTATGCAGATCCTCCAAATATTGACACATTTCATTATATAATATAAAAATAAAACTTATTAATAACACCGCCAATCTCATCTGAAAAGTCTTTAAATATTGGAAAGCTGTCAAGTCATGGTGATGAATTCAAGTTTTCCAAAACTCTTATTTTCTCCATGAAAGCTCAAATTTTATAACTGGCAATAAATACTATCAATTGTTTTCCTTGAAATGACACTTCTTGAGAAAATGTCTTCAAGATACCAATTCTGAATAAGTGTAATTTCATTCAAGATCATTCAAGGAAAAGCAGTGTTTCATGAAAAATGCAGATATTTCTGCTCACAATTCAAATGATGACACAATTGCTTTTTTCCTGCTGGCAAACTTTTTCTGTAAGGACCAGAAAGAAAGTATTTTAGGCTTTGTGGGCTACATAAGGTATCTGTCAAATATTCTTTTTTTTTTTTTTTTTTTAACAACCTTTAAATTTTTTTTTTTTTTTTAATTCTCAGTTCAAATTTTCCAAAGAAAAACACAGGTGGCAGGCCTTGTAGACAGCCACCGTACTGTGGTGTGCATACGTGCTGGATGTGTAGACAGCCACCGTGCTGTGGTGTGCATACGTGCTGGATGTGTAGACAGCCACCTTACTGTGGTGTGCATACGTGCTGGATGCGTAGACAGCCACCGTGCTGTGGTGTGCATACGTGCTGGATGCGTATACAGCCACCGTACTGTGGTGTGCATACGTGCTGGATGCGTAGACAGCCACCGTGCTGTGGTGTGCATACGTGCTGGATGCGTAGACAGCCACCGTACTGTGGTGTGCATACGTGCTGGATGCGTAGACAGCCACCGTACTGTGGTGTGCATACGTGCTGGATGCGTAGACAGCCACCGTACTGTGGTGTGCATACGTGCTGGATGCGTAGACAGCCACCGTGCTGTGGTGTGCATACGTGCTGGATGTGTAGACAGCCACCGTACTGTGGTGTGCATACGTGCTGGATGTGTAGACAGCCACCGTACTATGGTGTGCATACTTGCTGGATGCATGCTTTCTATTTTGGTTGTACGGAATATTTAAACATGTGTCCTCAGGAGGCAAGACATACTAAAATTACTCTTTCCTTCATTCAAGGACATTCTTAAGTGAAACAGGACAACAGGCATTGTCTTTTTCTTTCCTTTTCTTTTCTGCTCTCTTTTTTTTCCTCCTCTGTGCGCAGGCATGGTGAGGAAGCACGCGGTGACGACCGATAGTTTGCTGCCACAGCTTTGATTCTTGCTCAGTTGCCAGAAGTTCCGCCCACTATTGCCTTAGCACTTCTGTTACTCATATTAACACAATGAAAAAGGGAAATGATGTCTTAGGATTATTCCGAGAACAGTTACCTTCCGAAAAAGTCTCAGGGACCCCATAGGGTCTGCAGGTCACACTTTGAAAACTGCTGGTATAGGGGAGGTAAAATTCTTCCTCTGCCCTCTTAGGTTTTCCAGCTGGTACTGACATAAATGAGATGAAACGGAGAAAAGCATACACAATTTTTTTCAGTAATTTTTACATATATATGAGAGCCCCCATTTAAAAAAATGTAGACCCAGAACTGGCCAGGTCTAAGTGCTTATATACTGCATTGAGCAAAGAGAGGCAACTGCAAAAAAGTGACTAAAATAAGGCAGATAAGAATTATTTTAACAAGGTCTGTTTGGACAGATTTCTCACCTCGACTGCCCGTCTCTGGTGATAAGACTGTTTATTTCCCCTGGTCTAGAGAAGGCACCTTTCACCTGGGAGTTACAGCTCCTGCTTCCAGGAAGAAAAGGGAAGGTCAGAATGCTCTTCTTGAGCCTGCTGTTTTTCAAGTGCTTTTAGCTTAAAATAATCAATGTGCCAAAGAGGTGGCATGTCCTGAACTCCTGCACTGGCCATGTAACTTTTTCCTATTCTTCCCTCACATCACATTCTTTCATGTGAACAGGCATTACATAAAAAAAAAACTCTCAGCGAGTCATTGACTTTAGTTCAGGAAAGATCTAGTTGGGTGTTACTGGGCAAGGCACTTAACCTTTCTGAATCTCGATCTTCTCTTCTATCAATTGGGGAAAATAATAGTACCCACTTACAGATTTTTGAAGATTAAATGAGATTTTAAGTAAAGTGCTTAGCCGAGTGCTTGGATTAGTAACTATTTTATTGCCAATTATATTCTTCTTTTCTTTTTAAGTTACAAATTAATTTCCTGTGTGCTGTTAATGATGTGCAGGGAAGAAATAATGTAGTAAAAGTGAACCCTTTTCTTGGTAGACTGTTAGGCACTGTGAGGGGCAAGGCAGGGAAACCTGTTTGGGAGGAACCTAGCGGAAGCTGTTCGTCCGCACTGCACCACCCAGCAGCGCCTCTTAGGATGGCAGCGCTTGCCTCTCTAGATCTGTGGTTCTTCAGATTTTTGAGCTCTAGATCCTTTTGACATGTAGATAGGATTACAAAGAAAATTAATTGTATTAAAATGCAGCTATCAAAATATTTAAAAAATTGTGGTATAGCATGTGCTTCATGATTAATGCATTAAATTCAAATCTAGCAGTGAGTCTAACAACTAACACAAATTGCAAGAAATGTTGAGTGAAAAGTATATTTCAAGATATTGGCACCGCGTATAATAGGATATAAAAATAGCTGTGATTTTTCTCACTGATAAAGTCCCAGGCACTTCTGACACTTCTGTGCTTGGTTCTCTATATTCATAAATAAAGGATATGCTACATTTCAATTAGAGGTGAGTGAGAATAAAGATGTAACTTCCCTCCCCATTGAAGTTGATAGACCTCCCTGAATTCTATTCACAGACCCCATGGGGGCCCATAGACCCCAAGTGAATAACCTCTATTCTATATTACCTTCTTTACCTATTTTTGGCATTTATTTAGAAAGGATGGTAAAAGCAGAAACAATGTTGGAAAATTGTCACTTGTTTGATGAATTTGGGAGAAGAGGCAACTAGCCAGGTTTGGTCTTTTTTATCTGGATTATGATTATTGTATGCATAGTGTATTTGCTGAATAATTGCTAGTTTCCTGTCTAAATTTAAGCTTAGTTGACTGAGGTTTAGGAGGTGGGAAAGCTACAATAAGCTTAATTACAAATTACAAAGTTGTAAATACAAGCCTTTTCTGACTCCTCAAAAAATAACCTCTCACTTTGTGGGTAGTTTCTGCTCCAATCATAAATTGAATTACACAAACTATACACATGAGTGATTTTAAATCTGAACTAAAGTGTAAACACACACACACACACACCCTTTCCATAGTGTAGAATCATAAAATAGACAAATTGTTTAACTTCCAACACCCTGTCTGGCCCTAATTGATTCTTCTTACCCAACTGTGCATTTTAACGTGTTCCAAGTTTGGGAAATCTACCAGCACTAATTTGATGCTACAAATGTTTATGAGCCTTTTAATGGGCAAAGGGGGATTGATCTAATTTCTCAAGATGGCTAGGGACCGTGTTACATGGCACCTGATTGGTGCACTGGAAGGAGGTAAGAACAGTCACCCGTAACCACTGGGGGTAAGTAGGGCTCACTTTCCTTCCATGAGATGCACATCCTGATGGACACAGGAGGTTTCCCAGAGGGACTTTGTTTAGAAATGAGGATGCCTCTTTGAAGGATTACTTTACTTACAGGGAGGGCTAAACACAAGACTTGAAATAAAATGCACACACTTCACTCTAAACTTTCTAGCTGGGACAGGAAAGTTTGTCTTTCCCATCCTTAGTCTCAGGTTGAAGACGACAGTATTTAGGGACATTTCTAACATATGCAAGTTTAAATGGTTAGGATGGAAGGAGTTGGTGTGCATCATCTGCTCAAGTGGACACAGCAAAGAACTTTAGAGATCCATGACACAGTTTCACAGTCATTCAGAAGAAAATCTGTCTGCGCTTGGCCCACGAGGACTGGCACAATGCCCAGCCAGTGTGTAGCCTCATTTGCCCCTATTTACACGTGGCGTACTCAGCCGGCTGACCCCATGCCCACTCTGCCTTCCTTGGCGGTCATGGACCATGTCCCCTGGGTCCCTTTCAAGGGCTGTGTATCTGCTTTCTACTTACTGCTCCCTCTGCTGAGAGCGCTGTTCGTCAAGGTAGTTGCATGACTTAAACCTGATTTTAGCCAGGTCTCTGCTTTCAGGTGATCTTCTCACATGGGAATGTCCTCAGTATAAAATAACAGCATCTTCACTCATCCTGGACCCTCCATATACCCCACTTGATTTGTCTCTGTAGCACTTAGCAGTATTTGACATCTCCCATAATTTTATCTTTGCTTCTTTATGGTCGGCTCCTTTCCAGAAGATGCTGCCGCTTCATGAAGGTAGAAGCTTTGCTTGTTTTAGTCACTGGTGTCTCCTCAGTGCCTGCAAAAATGCCTGGGCCTACAGTTAGTCCTCAATAACATGTGTTGTCTAAGTGAAGGGACCGAATAGACAGTTGCTGTCTTTATATGATAGGGCGAGATCACATGAAATCTTACCCTCGAATTCCTAAGTTCTTCTAATAGACAATAATGTGATTGTGCAAGTTATTCACCCTCTTTTCACATCAGTTTCCTTGTCCATAAAATGGAGAAAGTCGTATTTATGCTTGGGAATGGATAGAGCAAGACAGTGCAAGGAAACGAGCATTGTGAACTATTTAACGTGATGTGAACCACATTTTAGTAGGTATGGCACCAAAGCCTAACAAGTTCTGATCCTGTTTCCTTTTGTCATCATCATGCTGTGGTTCCACTAAGCAGTATCAGTTGCCCAACACTGGGATTGTGTGAGGCCAAGGCCAAGACAGAACAAGTGGAGCTCATGATTTACCTTTACCAACTTCGCCCAGCAACATGCCTTTCAGAGAGGACTTCATAAAGCTTTTTCATTGGCGTGATCCAATACGATTTTCACAATTACTCTGTGAAAAAGGAAAAATTGTCATTGTTACCATTCAATAGGAAATGAAAGGCAGAGAAGTAAAATGATTTGCTCAGATCAACAGCTGATGAGAGGCAGTGTAAGGACAAGAATTTAGATATTCTAGGTCTCTCCTAATATTTTATGGACTATCTTATTACTTCGAATCAGGAAAGGTGTAATGTCAGGATGACTAGTATGTCATACTCACAAAATGCAAAACTGCATACAAATTTGTTCCGTGATTTCTTCCTTTCTGGCTTTAACAGAAATTATGGGTAAGTAGGAGGAATGCTTTCAGCATGTCTCCTTGGAGATGTTGTGGTCAGAGCCCAAGCACACACAGGCATCTCAAGACTTGAGAGAAATGCCAAATATTCTGCATGCATCCACAAGGCAGAGAATCTTGGACAATGAGCTCACCTGGAATGTCTTAAGGATGACTTGACTATTTTCCAAGGTCAGTGGAAAGGCAGGTACGTGTGAATATATAATATGCCACAGTGAAAACCATCATCCATCACCTTTCTAGGATTGTAGAAATCGTGTTCACAACAGGGAGCATATTCTTTAAAGGTAACATCATACCTGTAGAATAGCAGTATATTTTTTTACAGGCATGAGTACAAGCTCTCATGGGACACCTGGAATCAGTGCTTTCTTTTGAGAGACATGATCTCACTTGTGAATGTTTACAAACTTTCTTTCCATTTCCTACTGCCATCTTAGAAACTTTAGTTAATCCTCCTGATTCCTGATTAGGGATATATGCTTATATCATTTTTCTTCTGAACATGGTAGGCACTTAATCAATTCCACTGCCAGTGCCCACCGGGCAGTCTTGCCTGTGTCTCTGATGAACCTGCCTTGGGATCAGGAGAAGTGGGTGGGTTCCTCATTCTTCTGAGTGACAGCCCTGACTTCTATAGAACTCTCTTGACTGATTGGGAAGCTGGAACTTGAAGCATCTTGTGCTTATGTACAAAACAAACATAAATAAGAAATCATGTACAAATGTGGCTCTAACAAATCTCCAGCAACAAGAAAAGAAGTAGCACCAACAAATGAAAGGAGAAAAATCAATACTAAAAGGAGAGAGAAAAGAGAAACAGAATCCTCCAAAGACTATACTTCAAAAGTTTAATTTCAGACTCAGATACCCGACCAAAAGACAATATTTTTAGTGGTATCTAAGATTCCTGAAAGAGAGTGAGAAACTCGTTGTGAAGATCCAATTATGACTTCTTGCCTTTACTCTCCCTTCCTTCTCTAGGAGTCATGAGAATACTTACCCAGAACAATCGATGCATAGAGAAGAAAAAAATGAGTATTAAAAAATCACTATCACTAACATTTACTACAATCTAAAGAAGATAGGGTTCTTGTCTTCTATCAGGCCCAGGTTCAGAAATGTGGTCTTTCTTGCTGTTTTTAATTTGAATAACTATGTACAAATTAGTATAACTCTGGAGTCTTACTCCACGGACGTTTTGACAGGAAAGTATACCTCTTACTCTAATGCAATGGATGTACATCTGTCTAGAAAAACAAGCATGTCAACAAAAAAGAAAGAAAATATTTAACAAAACAATATGAAGTTAGAGATTTATGGCTTTGAAGGTGTCTTCCTACTGGTTTTCATTCTTTTTATCCTGTATTTGAGGATGAGAATGCAGTAAAATACCTTCAGTTGTCACGGGTCAGCGACGTTACCCTCTGTGCTTACCCTCAGATTCTGAGAGATGCTTTAGGCTGACAAATAAGGAAACTCTCCAAGATGTGTCATATTATCTATTGCCCATTAGAAAACAGACAGCCTCATGCCTTTACTGGCATTGGGGGAACACCTTTATGTAGTCTACCTTTTCTATGCATTAATCTGTCAAGAAGGAGAATTAGACTCCATTGGGGGGAACTTATATTCCAATTTTAAAAGTTTATCATGTGGATCTCAAGGAATAGAATTAGGATCAACAAGTAGAAGCTAAGTGAGTAATTAAATGATAATTTCAGACATACAGAACTCTCCCAAGTAGGAAGGTAGATGTAGGGAGTTCCCTGTCACTAGAAGTTTACAAAATTGAATAGATCGTGTTGGGAGTCTTATCCTTCTCACCCTAATATTTCACACAGTGCCTGTCACATAGCAAATTCTCAACAATCATTTGTTGTCCAATGACCAGACAAGCATTTATCAGGGCAGGAGAAGATGCTAGGTTATGGACTAGATCAGTGTTAAAGCTACTTCAATACTAAGAATCTATGTATATTTTTTCAGTGTGAATGGTACCATGGTGGAGTTAAAAGTTACTTCCTAGACCTCCTCCGATTCTTAACTATTTAAGGGATTTTAAACACCTTTCTTCTCATGTCCATTAGGAAGCAGATATTTATGAGGGAGGAGTAAAAAGAGCTTCATGGTAGCAGGCTAAAACAGATTATTTCCCAACCACTCTGACATTGTCTGCCAACTACTGACTCCTAGACCTTGGAAGCCACGTTTATACCAGTGTTTTCAGGCTGCTGTGAGAAGCACTTGGAAGAGCAATCCCGAGGGGGGGCCCTCAGCCTTTGTTGCTGGTTAAGTTTTATGTGGCTGCATCTCAGTACATTGAAACAATGAGGCCCTCGGCTGTAAGACTTGTAATGCTAGACACTATTTCCAGGCAGTTCTCTGTAACCCTGGAAGGAAGAACCTGATCAACGGCAGCTATAAAGGAGACTATAAATGAATTTCCCCCCGAGTGTTTGATGCTTTATGGAAATGTGTCCTGCCCTTTTCTTTAATTAACTTTTAATTTCTATGGCACTGTAAAGGAGTGATGGTGACTGGGGGATTGCTCTCAGCGTTCTGAAGCATGGTGTGAGAGAGGTCGAAGTTAAATGTCCACACTGGGCACAGGTGGCTCTGCTCCATCCAGCCAACCCTCTTTGTATCCCAGGCAGACATCAGGATGGGCTTTTCACCACATGGAAGACTGAGCAGGGAATGGGGCAAATAAACCTCAAATCATTGCTAGACTAGAAAAAATAATAATAATGTAGGAGGGGAGGTAGAGAGAAAGAGAGAGAGTGAAAGAGAGAGAGAGTAAAAGCTTTCAACGTCTCTAACAGTGACAGTGACAGGGGAATCTCCATGGAAGAGCATTTAAGAAGAAGCTTCAGGAAAGATGTTGAATGCGAATAGACAGAAACCTGGGAGACAGGACAGAGCGAGAGAATTCAGGGCCCCTTTTGGGAACTCAAATATTATCCACCTGAAGGGTCCCCCACCCTGGGAGCCCAGAGAGCATCTGAGGATCCTGCCAGCTAATCCCCACCCATAGCTACGGGGAGGAAAACTGTCAGTGCAGTGACACTATCAGAGATAGCATTCCACAGATTTTTAAGAGTATTTGAGTTAGAAATGTGGTGCTTTGTTCCATATTTTCTTTCCCTAAAGACACTTCCCTTAAGCTGTTGTTCAAAGACGTTTGCTGTTATCATTTGTAGATAACCGAGTGGCCTAAGCATGTGGTAAATGGCAATGCAAGGCTGTTCTACTTGCAGAAATTCAAGTGCTGACTTTATTAGGAGAAAAAAAAAATCACAACTAAATTTACCCTGGGTGTGAGGCACTGATGACTAAAGAAAGGCACCAGGAGTCACGCCAAGTGATGAGCTAGAGTCAAGTTACAGTGACCTGCTTGTGGCTTCTCAGCCATGAGCTTCCCCACATACCTTGGTCCCATCCCACCAAAGGAAGGAATTAAAGAGGTGTGTATTTGTGGCTGTGAAAACATGTTTGTTATCCATACAGGTATGTCTTTGATTTCTTAAAAAAAACGAAACAAACAAACAAAAACGGTAGTGATTTTTTTTTTACCTTTCCTTTTATTTCTATACGTTCCTTCAATCTCTTAATGTGGGTAGCAATTAACCAGCTATATAGGTTCACTTGTGAGTGGTGCAGTGTGCAGTGACCCAGAAGGGATACAAACTACACACCAACTCTCACTTGCCACATGTTTCTGCAGATAGTTTCATAGAGACACAGATTTGCTCAATGTTTTGCATATTTTCTATAGTTTTTTTCATGCTACAATGGCAGGTTCAGTAGTGATGACAGAGAATATAGAGCCCGCAAAGCCTAAAATATTTATTATCTGGTCCTTTACTGAAAATGTTTTTAGCCCTGGTCTATACTCTAAATCATCATGTCTCATCTGAATTACTTATAAAGATTCCCAAACTGTTCTTGCCCTTTGTCATTCTGACCTACAATATATTTTTGTAGGGATCTTCCTGAAAGTTAATTATGATCATGTCATTCTTCCTGTCATTCCTTACATAATACAAATCTACCTCCCCCGACATGCACCCAAGCCAGCAAGGCCTCTGCAAGTTCATCTGTTATTGCTTCCTCTTGTTCACACTCTACTTCTTCCCAATGGACCATTCTCCCTTTTCCTGACTCAGTGTTTTCACAAATATGTGTTCATTTGTTTAGATATGATTCCTTCTCCCTTTTCTTGGATCACCACTGTATTAGTCTGTTCTCACACTGCTGATAAAGACATGCTCAAGACTGGGCAGTTTACAAAATAAAAAGGTTTAATTGGATTTACAGTTCCACATGACTGGGGAAGCCTCACAATCATGGCAGAAGGCAAGGAGGAGCAAGTCACGTGAATGGCATGAATGGCATGAATGGCAGCAGGCTAAAAGAGAGCGTGTGCAGGAAAACTCCCCCTTATAAAACCATCAGATCTCCTGAGACTTACTCATTATCATGAGAACAGTGCAAGAAAGACCTGCCCCCATGATTCAATTACTTCCCACCAAGGCCCTCCCACAACACGTGGGAATTCAAGATGAGATTTGGGTGGGGACACCCAAACCACATCAACCACTTATTTGAAACCCAGCGCAGGTACGACTTTACCAGGAAAATTTTCTGATCACCCCTTTCTTTCCCCTGGCTTTACTCCCATAGCACCCTGTGCATGTCTCCAGGATAGATGATGTTGTTGACGTGCTGTTGTAATTTGTTGGCATACTTGGGTTTTCCAAGTAGATGATAAGCTCTTCAAGGTTTGACTTCTGATGTATTTGGCTACCAGACTTTCTGCTGTAAACTGACAACATATAGTGAATCAATGAATGGCTGCTCTTCCCAATATCCCAGGTATGTACTTGGGACACCTCTGTTAACCAGTTAAATCATACATTTAGATTTCTATGCAATGGGCTCAGTCTTCAGATACCTTAACAACCCTTTGTTAATCTCTCCATGTATATATACATCTGAAACTATCCCACAAATTCAGCAGAGTCTATGTAGATGTGGTCAGATACAATCTACAGCATTCCCCTGTCCTTCACAGTGATGATAGATTTTTCTAACACATACAGACCTTCTGCCACAGTCTCAGTAACAATGATGAACATTATAAAGACTGATGTACTTTTCTGAAGTTGTTATTCATTCTTCAACAGATATCAATTGATATTTTTTTGGTGCCAGGCTCTGTTTTAGATGCCAAGGATACAGGTGTTGTACATGCATTCACACACACACATGCATCTAAAATAATACCTATGTTTTATTCACTACGTTTAAACAGTGACTGACTTTCTTGGGTATCTTTCAGCTTTTCCAAAGTACCCTTTTCTAGAACTGTTGCATCAGAATCTTGCTGATAGAACTTATTTTGGAAAAAGATTTCCGGGTGACTAGATGCCCACCTTTAAGAACCACACTTTAAATCCTAGCACTTTGAGAGGCCAAGGCGGGTGGATCACCTGAGGTCAGGAGTTCGAGACCAGCCTGATCAACATGGAGAAACCCCGTTTCTACTTAAAAAATACAAAAAATTTAGCTGGGCATGGTGGCACATTCCCGTAATCCCAGCTACTCCTATTGAGGTAGGAGAATCGCTTGAACTCAGGAGGCAGAGGCTGGGGTGAGTCGAGATCGTGCCATTGCACTCCAGCCTGGGTGGGCAACAAGAGCAAAATTCCGTCTCAAAAAAAAAAAAAAAAAAAAAAGAACCACTCTTTAAAACAGTAGAAGTGCCAAAGAATGAAACTAGTCTCTGGCAACTCATTTCTACAAAGGAATGTCATGTCTTAGTTTAATTGATTCACAAATTTCTAAAAGCTACCAAAGCATGAAGAGTTTGAAGTCTGTCTGTTTGGGAGCAAGCATCTTAGGCTGATGACTGTGTGTAAATCGCTCACCTTTTCTAACCTTCAGGGTCTTAGCATCACCTAATATTTTAGGGTGAATGTAAATCTCATGTGTCAAATGAGAGAGTGGAGAGGGGCATGTTCAAGATGGGGTTCAGTTTTAAGTATGTCCACTTTTGTACAGGCGGCTTTGGCAATGCATCTAAACAGAACCCTGGCCTGTGACCAGGGCTGGCATGAATCCTTGAATAGATATGATGAGAGAAATCATTTCTATTTATATGGCTAAGATTTGAAAATAGTACCTAGAGGAGAAAAAACTCTGACAAGCAAACATTAAATTGCTGAACTATCCAACACTCAGTTCCAAGTTTCTTAAATTCTGGTGTCAGCAGGGTTTTCCCTTAGGGCTGCAAGGGCTACTGCTTCCTAACCCCGGAGGTTAACAGCAGCACGGAGGCAAATGGCTTCAGTTCTTTGGTCCTCAAACCAAGTTTGTTTAGCCCTTAAGCTACTGCAAACGTTGCTGGAAAGAGGGGAGGCTGTGGCCAGAGCTGCTGAGTAATGTGGTGACAGCTTCCCTGAGTTCTCGTTAATACAGATATCATTCCATCAGCGTGATCCTCAGCGACCTCTCGCAAGGATTAATAATGAGGAATAATTCACTTGAGTGGAACATGCGGTGTGAGAGGAAGACTTGACAACGGACTCCTATGGGAGCTGTAGGTGGCTACATTGGTGTTGGGGAAGGAGGGGGAAAAGTAGTAAATGGGGTTACAGAAACACATGTTTATATCTAAAGGACCTTGACTGAAGGAATAAAGCCAATTTCATGAATAGGAAAGTGGTTCTTGTTTTAATCCCTGTCGTTTCCACTCCATTTCCATGGCTCCTGAACTTTCCCCTGTGTTAGTGAGAGCCTGTCACCTCAAACATTTAAGATATAATTTTAAGTGTTCTCTTTTCAATAGTGTGCAGATAGATTGACCTGGGTCTAACTAAGACTATATCTTGTCCTTTGTTGAAATTATTATATCAAAAGGAGTTATTTATTTATTTTTTTTTTGAGATGGAGTATCACTCTGTCACCCAGGCTGAAGTGCAGTGGTGCAATCTTGGCTTATTGCAACCTCTGCCTCCCAGGTTCAAGCGATTCTCCTACCGCAGCCTCCCGAATAGCTGGCATTACAGGCTCTTGCCACCACACCTGCCTCATTTTTGTGTTTTTAGTAGAGATGGGGTTTCACCATGCTGGCCAGGCTGGTCTCAAACTCCTTGGCCTCCCAACATGCTGAGATTACAGGTGTGAGCCACAAGGCCCGGCCTCAAAAGGAGTTATTCTAAATGGTTAACATGGGTGTTGCATATCCTCAACTGAAGGTAGATTGTAGTTTTGAGGGACACACTTTTCCTCCTCCCCTTGCCTGGGGGAATCTTTGAATGTTTTGATTGACAGTTACAAAGAATCTCATTTTAACCCCCCTGGGCCTTGGCGGGCCTGGTCCTCTGCAGTGGGCTAGAGATCATCTAGGCCCTGAAAGTTCACAACTGCTGTTTACGCTCCTTCTCCTCAATGGGACTTTGTCTTTCCATTCTCTTCTTTAGTGAAAGGAATAATTAGTGGTGTCATTTGGGGAGGGCCGGGGGTCAGTAAGTGCTAGGTAAGAAATTATAAACTTCTGCATTATATTTTCAAAAAGGACAAGAGGGCAGCATTTTGGGTTGTGTGGATAATTCACATAGTGAATTGGTGTGAAGTCACCAATTCACATGGTGTGAAGTCTTGGATAATTTCTTGCAGCATTTGTTAATGGCTGCTTTAATGGCTAATGCTTATAGAACCCTTACTTGTGCCAGGCACTTTATAGGCATGTTTCTCCCTCCATTTGCAAACCTCCTTATGGGATAAGTATTCTTTTTCCCTCTTGAACAACGAAGACTCTGAGGTTAGAGAAGTTACAGAGCATCCCTAAGCTCACACAGCCCCTGAGAGGCAGTGCCCCGTGTGAGCTCACTCTGGAGGTCCACCTGGGCCCTGGGCTCTTCTTTTTGCTGCATCTTCTTCCCTCTCACTACCTTCTTCGCTTCCTAGCCCAGTGCTGCGGTGTGGGGTTTTTTTCAGCCACCTCATCAACATTTTTCTAAGCAGCATTCTCCAGCCCCTCCAATGGTTCTATTTCCTACTGTCCTCCTTAAAAAGAATTCCCATCCTTCAGAAGGAAAAAAGGATAAAATTATAAAAGCAAATGTGAATAACATTGTGTAATTTCCTGAGCATTTAAAGGCAGATTAAGACTTCGGATTGAGCAACCTTGTGATAATAATTTCATGACACCCTTCCTGTGGATTAGGGAAATGAGGTTTAGGGATGTTAAAATACTTGCCCCATGTGCCCCCATTATCAGTAGCAGAGGACTGATTCAAACCTGTATCTTTTGACTCTAAAGGGCTTTCCACCCACTAGCAGAATTTCAAACTCAGATTCCTGCAGGGCCAACATGAATGAGAATGAGAAAACAGGCCCAGTGGGGACTGGCAAGCTGGGCCCGGCGCCTTCCACCTCAGCAAGGGGCAGCTGCTTCGGGGCCCCGTCAGCTGCTGTCCAGGGAATGTGGACACGGGGCTGCTGCATTTTTCTGATATTTCAAAGGCAGCCAGAAATCTGAATATTTAAATAAAATGTCCTGATCTTTAAATGTCGGTGACTACTTGACATATCTGAAAAACACCCGGGGGAGACCAACCCTACACATGCAAGCTAAATGCTGTCGAAAGTTTCCTGTCAGCCCCTGTGGCTTCCCTGCCTCTCTGTCCCTTCTTATCCCAAATTGTCTGATTGCCGCTGTGGCCCCTATTCTCATGTATTTTTTCTCCACTGTCCTCATTTCTTTATTTTTGCCTCCCATTTTCACCGTAAATATCCTTCCTGTGATTTTCCCAGGGGCTTTCTCCTCCCCGCCTGGGCCTCCTCCCAGCAAACCAAGACACTTTATGATATAATCACAAATGGCTATTTACAAAGCCGGAGGAAGTCTTAATGGGATGGAAGACACTCTGTCCACAAAGCAAGAAACCCTCCACTCAGGCAGCCGACGAAGGGAGAGACAGAATTGGAAATGATTTTATTTCAATTAGATTTTAATTAGCTTCTGTCTTGGAACCATCAGATCGGTTGCCGAATAATTGAAAAAGCAACCATATTTGCATCTGTTGCTCCTAAGAATAGCAGTGTTGCAGCATCTGATCCGTATTTTATTCAGAGGGTGAGAGGGAGGAGGGAAGCTCAGTGGAGAAAGGATTTCAGATTAAATAATCAGTGTCAACAACAGCAGTGTGGTGGGTCAGCCCTGGAGACTGCAGGAGCGGTCCTCTGTAGCCTTGTCCTAATTTCACATGGAATTGATATGGAATGGGTGGCAAGAAGCATTTAATTAGCCTCCTGCACAAACTTATTATAAAGCTCTAGCAACCCTAATTTAAGCATGCTGGAAAATTAAGAAAAGCGGCCATTGCAGCCAAGTGCCTAGCATATGGGAAGGAGTCGCGAGTTTGTCCTTGGGCCTGGTGTTCAGCTTTGACGCTTGCGGTTCAGATCTGCACCGGCTCTAGTCAGTGATGTCAGGGCTCTCGCATTCCCCTGTCGTTCCTCTCTGCTGAGATAAAATGTCATGCAGCCCATAAGTGGGGGGCTCAGGCCTGTGTCCCACCTGATTTCCCAAGGCCGTTCCAAGATTCTCATCACCACTCTGCAAGATCTGTTTTTTTTCTGACAAGACAAACAGGGTTTCTAAGGCTATGAAGTTGATGAAAATGCTTTCCCTGTGGGGAAATACAAGTGGATGTCTCCTCTGTGAATTTTCTCTTGAGGAAAATGCGGTGTTTGGGAGGCTAAACAGCTCATGCCCCTTGTTTCCTCCCGAGGCCAGTTTTCCTGTTCGCGGGAAAGTGTATGGCAGAGAAATCTTTCAGCAACACTTTTCTCTGTTGGTGTGCGCTTGGTAATGTCCTAGAACAAATTCTTAAGGACCTCCTTCCTGCCACAAACTAACAAGCATATATCGGCTTTGCTGTTTCTCGTCTTCGGGGGTGCTCAGCGCCTGGTGCTGAGTCATCGCCTGGGACAGGCTTCCCAGGGAGCTTTGCTGCTTCCTTGTAGGGTGGCAGCCAGGAGGGCATGCCATGAATGACTCTAATCTCTGAACTTCCACTCTCTTACTTTGCAAACTTCTGTGGCGTTCAGCTCTTTGGCAATGGGCATGCATTAATGTAGTCCTTGCACAATACAAAAATAAATTTTAAAAGTCGATTTTCTGAAAATGAATTTATTATAGCAGATTGTGACTGTGTTATACCATACGTATATCAGAAATAAAATTATGCCAGCAATGCTTTCAAGAGTCTTATATAATAAAGTTATTAATCCATTTTCACAACTGTTAGTTCTGTCTCCACCACTGCCATTCGACAGGTGGTTCTGTAATATTATGAATTACTTGTAGGCAGGATCTGTGTCATTTATCCAGGCCAAATGTCTGCATGACACACATTCTTTTGGAGCTATTTTCTTAACTACCCAATGTAACTTAGTAGCCTTGTCAACCCTTACCCCCTTTAGTTTATTCCATTAGTTTCATTTTCTTCATAGAATAGACTGCTATTCAAATTTATTGTTTTTTATTTGTTTATTAATTGCCTTGTTGCTCTTGACCGTTAATACCATGAGGGCAAGGACCATATTACCCGGACCCCAAATGGTGCCTGGCTCACGGTAGCTTTAATAAACAGGTCTTGTTATTTAGTTAGTATTTGCTGAAACCTCCCATTTAGCCCAGCATATTTTAGGCATGAAAATACCAGAGTGAACATGACGGACAAGGGCCTTCCTCTCAGCATGTACACAAATTAGTAAGGCAAGGTGGGCAGTATGCAATCTGTAAACAAATAGATACATAAACCAGAAACATGTCATAAGGCGACATAAATCCTGCAAAGGGAATTAAATGAGGATGGCGTGACAGCGGCCTGGCATTGAACGTGAGGCCCTCCAGCCTTCAAAGGCAGGAGAAGATGGAGTGTTCACAGAGGCCCTGAGCAGTGAGGGAGGAGGGAGGGCCTGTCTTGGTACTGACCTACCGGAGCTCCTGAGGCTTCACAGTGGTCCTCCACTCAGATGCCCCCCATCCCCCGCCGTGCCCTGTCCATCCAGTCTGCTCATGGACGCCTACTTGTCCTCCAATCTTAGCACAGGGGTCATCTCCTCTGTGGAGTCTTTCCTGTTTCGTCTCCCCAGGGAGGACTGATCCTGCCCCTTGCTGATGTGCACACCTGTCCACTGCACACATTTGTATATATGTCGTTGACCCATGCTTTTTCTTTATCTGGTTTGTTAGCGTATTTTTCTTGACCTCCTCTTGGACAGTGCATTCCTCAAGGGGCAGGTCCTATCATTTTTCCCCTATAGCTAGGCTTTAGGACAGATGCTGACTGTGGAGTCTTGGTCATTATTTGATAAACCAGTGGCTAGATGGGAACATGACACAATAGGTCCATGGATGAGTGAAGGAAACAGAAGACCACCACAGAAAGTCTCTTCTCTTCTTAAGATGTCATGATTACTATTTTTTTGTTTCTTTGTTTGTTTGCTTGTTTGTTTGTTTTTGAGATGGAGTTTTGCTCTTGTTGCCCAGGCTGGAGTACAATGGCACGATCTCGGGTCACTGAAACCTCTGCCTCCCAGGTTCAAGAGATTCTCCTGCCTCAGCCTCCTGAGTAGCTGGGATTACAGGCATACACCACCACTCCCGGCTAATTTTGTATTTTTAGTAGAGACGGGATTTCTCCATGTTGGTCAGACTGGTCTCGAACTCCCGACTTCAGGTGATCCACCCAACTTGGCCTTTCAAAGTGCTGGGATTACAGGTGTGAGCCACCGCATCCAGCCCAGACCGATTACTGTTTTAAACACTCCCACTTCTCGTTTTTTGGTCTCACGCACTTTCCCCCTGTGATCGTTCACTTTATTTTCTTGTGGCTTCTTTGGCATTTACATATGTAGGATCACTTGTTATCAAATGGATTCCAAAACTACCTCTACTTCTGCCTTCTCTGATGCCAGCACTTTCACCTCTCCCTGCCTGACACTCACAGCACCACCCCCTACTCTTTTCTGTGGTCTAGATTTTCTTTACCCATTGATTTTTCCACTGGGGTTTAAATAAATTTCGAGTCTTGTTCAGTCATGCCATACATATCCTCGCCTCTGGCTCTCAGTGGTTGGATTTATCTGTCCTTTGATGTCTGTATTAATATAGAACAAATATTAGCAGATAATATAATGGTGACCAAAAGATGAAAAGAGGACTCATGCTAGTGTAATATTCGTAAAACTCTTGATTTGAGCTGTCATAATCCAATGAGGTTAAATTTATCCTCTAGCAGATGAAGTAACACCAGCGGCTCCCTTAAAAGTTGTAATATTTTAATTACTACCATTACAATCTCATATGCACACATCATATACATCTTGAACTTCAGAGTCTTAAAACAGATATGTTATTTCTCAGAGAATCCTGAGGGGACAGAAGTCACACCGGGCTACTAGATCTGGCTCATGCTGTACAAATAATTCTCTGCAGAACACACTCTCCCATAACAGATAATGCTGAGCAGGCAGGGTATTATTTTTCTAACACTGATGAGATTCTGTTCAGCGTTTTTCTTTGTGTATTTTTCATTATTTGGGAAAAGCCAACATAATGTTTATCTGTGGATTAGACACCATGGATACAGGTGTTAAGCTTTTCAGATATGTCTGCCTAAGTTCCCTGTTGAAATGTGAAGGCCGTTTATGTTCTCACTGGTTAATTTCGCATCTTGAAATGCATCTCTTACCACCTACCCTGATTCAGGAACCAGCATTCAGCACATGGATGGGCATGCTGGGATCCAATTTCAGAGAGTGAATTTCTTCCACTTTCCATTTCCCAACCAAAGGATAGAGAACATGGAACAACAACAACAAAAATGGACATTTGTATGTAGACAGCACATGTAAAGGCCCACCTGATTCTTGATAGGAAATGAAGAGAAAGGGATACAGGACAATGTTCTGGATTTTTTAAAGATCAGGTATTTAGTCTGCAGTGGTGTCACCACACCTGATTCTTGATAGGAAACGAAGAGAAAGGGACACAGGACAGTGTTCTGGACTTTTAAAGATCAGGTGTTTAGTGTACAGTGGTGTCACCATCAAAGAGAGTTGGTGAAGAGAAAGAGTCATAAGGGCACCGCTGTTGACTTGAACGTTGACATAATGCATTTGAGTTGTATGTGGCCATCAAAAGCAAGGTGGGGAAAGATGTTTCCTGCGTGTTAGGGCCTCTTCTAGGGTCCAGGGATTCACAAATAAGTAAAACACAGGTATCCCACCATGACTTGATTGTAAGTTGAGGGTAGAGACAGATGACGTTACCGTATAATGCAAGAACAAATGCAAATAGAAAATCCTGCTTGGCATCTAGAAAATGAAAACAGAGAACAGAAAACTGTCACCACCGATACTGACTAGGGAGGGATAGACTCTGGTTCTAGACCACTGGCCTCTGCATTCGTCTAGTCAGGAGGCATGATTAAGTGCTTTCTGTGTACACTCAGGACTGATTTCTTATTTAGTCATAATATTCCTGGAATGGAGAATGCAGTTCTTTCCTCTTTGTAACTTGGTTGTATTTGTAAGGACGTTTCTCCCGTCTTTTGTACTAACCCCACACTTCAGCAGCAGTCTGCTGATCCACAGTCTGCTCTGCTGAGTGGATGTGCCCAGGAGAAAGGCCTGGCCAGAGCATATGAAACCTCTCTCATGCCAGGGAGACTCTTCACTGGCAATGAATATGCCATCACGCTGGTTTATAAATCTGTCTCGTGTCATTTAGGTGGGCATGAATCAATCCTCCGCAGCCTGGCCACCTTTGTGGAGCTGATGAAATCAATTTTATGACCCTACAGAGTGGAGGTCCTGGCTCTGGCAAGCTGGTGGCCCCCCTCCTCTCCATGTTTTTTACAAAGTGCCACCACCCAGGGGACTTAGCCTTGAATGGCTAATTGACCTCTCCTTATAATTACAAACTTCACGGCAGCATATTTACAACCCAAATGTGTCTTTTTAATCTTAATGTCACTGCACTGCTAAATTTTTCAGCTAACAAGGTGTCATGGGTGAAATTGTGTTCCCCAAAAAGATATGTTGAAGTCCTAAACTCTCCTGCCTGTGACTGTGACCTTATTTGGAAATCGGGTCTTTGCAGATGTGATTGAGTTAAAATGAGGTCGTTAGGGTGCATCCTAATCCAATATGGGTAATGCCCTTATAAGAAGAGGGGAATTTGGACACAGAGGCACAAAGAGATGAGAATGCCATGTGAAGACATAGACTCAGAGGGAAGACAGTCTGTGAAGACAGAGGCAGATATTAGAGCTGTACTGCCGCAGGCCAAAGAAGGCCTGGGGCTGTCAAATGCTGGAAGAGGCAAAGAGGGATCCTCCCTATCCTAGAGGGTTCCGAGGGACAGGGCCCTGCCAACACCTTGGTTTGGACGTCTGCTCTCCAGAACTGTGAAGCCATCAAGTTGATGATGCTCTGTTACGGCAGCCCCAGGAAATGAATACAGAAGTTTATGCCTAGTGTTCAGATGGGACTTAGCATTCACGGGCTGGGGAGGGGGTTCTCCCATGTTTGTTTTCAATAATATTAATGTCATTGCACTGGTAAAACTTTCACAAGGTGGTATGAGTGGAACAAACAGGTGAAAGTTGAATCCCAAAGTCCTTAAAGGTTTTTTGGCTCTATCTCCTCTCTCAGTAGGTTATTCTCTTCCTTTGCCTGTTTACAAAGAAGGTCCATTGCTTTTTAAGTGGATGATAATCAAACATCAGCCCATTTCTCAGAAAAGGAGCTACGAGTCAAAAATTAATGACCAAGAAAACTAAAATAACAATTCATTAAATCTCATAATCTTTACTCAAAACCTTGTCTATAAGAAGGACACCGACAGGTCAAGAGTTAGCATCTCTTTTTTTTTTCTAAACTATTAATACTTTTTGTGCCAGAATGAACAGGTATTTTTGCTATTGCATACTTCGTTTCTCTTTCTGATTAGACTCTTCTTCCCTAAACTGTAGTTCCGTCCTAAATGCTCTTACTGGATTACCTTGCCTTTAAATACGGTGCTGCGTAACGATGTTTCAGTCAATGATGGAGTGCATATTTTCAATCGTGGTCCCATAAGATTACAACGGAGCTGAAACATTCCTATGGCCTATGACATCATAGCTATTGTCATGTTGTAATGCAACACACCACTCCCGTTTTTGTAGTGATTCTGGTGTAAACAAACCTACTGTGCTGCCAGTCTTAAGAAGTTTGAGCACATACCATTATGTAAGGCACATTAAGCTTTATAATGATGATAAATGACTGTAACTGGTTTATGTATTTACATCACCATACCTTTTATCATTATTTTAGAGAGTACTCCTTCTACTTATTAAAAAGAAGTTCATTGTAAAACAGCCTCAGGCAGGCCCTTCAGGAGGTAACTAGAAGAAGGCGTTGTTAGCACCTGAGATGACAGCTCCATGTGTGTTATTACCCCTGAAGCTCTTGCAGTGGGATGGGATATGGAGGCGAAGGACAGAGATAGTGATCATCCTGACTTTGTGCAGGCCTCGGCTAATGTGGGTGTTTGTGTCTTAGTTTTTAACAAAACAGATTAAAAAGTGAAAACAAAATAGAAAAAGTTTATAGAATAAGGATATAAAGAAAGGAAATATTTGTACAGCTGTAATATACCAATTTGTATTTTAAGCTGTGTGATCACAAAAAAGTTAAAAAAAATTAAACTATATATATTTTAGAAGTTACAGAACGCAAAGATTAGTTTATTATTGAAGAAAGAAAATTTAAAAAGATAAATGTAGTGTAGCCTGAGTCTACAGTGTTTATAGAGTCCCCAGTGCTGAATGGTAATGTCTGCTCACCGCTCACTCAGTGACTTACCCAGAGCAGCTTCCAATCCTGCAAGCTCCATTCATGTTAAGTGTTCTATACAGGTGTATCATTAAAAAAAATCTTTTAATCACATTTTTACTGTAATTTTTCTATGTTTAGATAAGCTTAGTTGTGAAAATACTTACCATTGTGTTACAGTTGCCTATAGTATTCAGTATAGTTCCATGCCGTGCAGGCTTGTAGCCTAGGAGTGATAGGCTCTCCCATATAGCCTGGGTGTGCAGTAGACTGTGCCATTTATTTTGTGTATGTACACTCTATGGTGTTCACAAAAAGATGAAACCTAATGTATCTCAGCCAGTAAGTGACACATGACCGTATTTGAAAAGTCCTACTCACTGCAAATGGTAAAAAGCAAACATGATTAGGAATATGTATGAATCTTTTTTTTTCCCGGTTTTTGTTTCTTTGAGCTTTTGTTAAAAAAAAAGAAAGCATTGGCTTTTTTGGAAAATCTGATTAATGCTGTTGAGATGTGTGTGTGTGCATGTAAGTTGCACATCATTTCAGACGTCTGTTCATGGCCCAGATAAGCAGAATAATTGTCCTTAAATGAAGGATATCTATTCTTTGGTTGGAATGAGGAAGTCAGAGAAAGATCCTACACTGAAGTTTAACATAGGCTAGGTCTCTTTCATTATGACTTGAGGTTTAGACTTCCAGCTTTAAAGAATGTTGGTTTAATCTTCTCTTCCTTTACTTTGGACTGTTCGTTCTGTAAGTTTAAGTACACTATCATTTTTTTTCATCAAAATCAAAAAAAAAAAAAAGAGATTGGGAATGAACATGCAATTAGATGCTTAATTGCCTTTTGATGATGCTGAAGGTTGTAGACTTCTCACATGTGACTAGGGATTCCTTTACTACTGAAAGCCTTGCAAGTAGAAGGCTGTGGTTCAACAGGACCACCAGACACACAGTCGTTCTTTGAACCAGAGTTGTCATGCAGCAAATGTCCCACGGGAGAGGTAAGCATTGTGGGATGGACTTGAGGCATGCCTGCTTCTCTTTGAAGGGAGGGTAAGAGGTTGCTGGAGCCCCAGAGACAGCAAAAGAAGGAAAATGAAGAGGGCAGACAGGAGGTGCACTGGGAAAGACAAAGTGATTGCTGTTTAATGACCATATTTTGTAAGACAGGACAAAAAGAAAACTCCTTGAATGACAATAAAGATCTCTATTGCCACAAGGTTTGTACAGGGCTTTCTGTGCTTATACAAATTTGACAGCCTAACTTTAAAGTGTTTAGAACTTGAAGAGAGGGAAGAAAAGAGGGAACAGTTGTGTGGGGGATGCTGAATGGGGGAGAGGGAGTCAGGAGAGAGGGTCAAGTGAAAATGACTCAAGTGGTCATTCCTGGCCCTATTACCAGTTATGATGGATGGGTTTGGAGAGGCAGGAGGAAGCAAGTCTATTTAAAGATGGCAATTAAGAAAATATGTCTAAGTAGAGGGAAAATGGCAGTGTGGATTCTGGCTGTTGATGTGTCTGATGAAGCAAGACTGATTCACCTACAAACTGACACAGCTGCATTAATGTGGCTGAAAATAGCAGTTCTCATCGCCTGTGATGGAGCTATGGTGGGGGTGCCTCATCACCTGTGGGCTTATGAATGTAGATTATTCCCCTTTGACTGAAAATCATTTTACCTGGTTTCTTCCAAGGGTTGAATCACTGCCTTTCATTGTCTGCTAAATGAGCATTTAAACACTAATTTGTTGTTTGGAGTTTGGACTTCTGTTCATTGGGTGATAGTGAGTTGTATTAACCTTATGCTTTTGAAATTTCCTCTTGTATTTCATGTGGATTTTTTTTTTAATGCCAAGTGTAATTGCTGTGATTTGCCCAATTGCTTTCATGTACATGTACTGAGACAGGTTTATGATACTGGGATATACGAGTCAGTGAGCAAAATTAAGCCTTCATTATCTTAGTGTATGACTGTAGCTCAGTTATAAGAAAAAAAATGCAGGTGGGAGAAATTTGATTCTGAACTTAAAGAGACCTTGCTTCACACAGACATATTCTAAATATATCCTATTGCATCAAAACTATTGAATTTAGTTATGCTTCTTCTGCACTTTCTTTCCTCAATATTGCTGAATATCAAGACTGCTGGGTGAAAAGAGATGCATTCCCTTGTAGTTTTCTATTAAAACATATTTCCCCTTTTCACTTTGAAGAAAGCACTCATGTATGTTTCTTGTCCTTAGAAAGGTATGACACATGTACAATTTAAGGGAGAAGAGAGACAGGCAGAATTCTTTAGAGGAAGACCACCCCTCCTAAACCTCTTCTCCTCCTGGTTATGTTCTGCAAATGAATCTCTTTAGAAATCTCTCTGGGTTCCATCCATGAGCCAGCACCTCCCGGTGTTGTCTGTAATTGGGCATTATGATTTTAGATTCTGATATTTGCAGAGGAAAGAGCAAATCTAAAGGGGTTGATGATAAGTGAGAACTGCAGAAGGCATCCTGATGAACCAACCCTGCAGGGTAGAATGCCCCAGTGCAGGGAGGGGCTCATGCTGCGAGCTGGTTAATCAAACCAAGGCCACTGTTCGGTATTTCACGTGCTCTGCCAGTCCTAACCTTACATGTCAAGGCCGGGTGATTCCATTTAGCTAGCGAATAGAGTCCAACACTGCTTTATGTGTATGTTGAGATGAAATTATGAATCACGTACTTACCATATGGGGAAATCTAAAAGCTCTGAGTAGTTGGCATAGTTTAAGTTTGATCTCTATAGTAATTGGAAGAAACACCAGATGTGCAGTAACCTTATGGGCAAGTGATTAAAAAACATGATAGAGGCTAAATTGATGAATATAAAGGAGCAGTGCATGAACGGGTACAAATGCAACATATGCACATGAAAATAATACAGATTGGGGGAAAAGAGTAATCCCATAAAGATTCTATTCTGCTATTGCAAACCAGAGGTTCTGTACACGCTGACATGTCTGGATTCATTGTGCTATAGTAAATGCTAATGTAGCAATTTTTTTTTCCTCTGCCTATAATGCCTGGGCTGAAATCTGGGTTACCAATACATACTATTAAAAAGTAGAGGTAATATTAAAGGTATATTATTAATACACAGTGAAAACAAGTATAGAGAGATGTGGATCCCAAATGAGAGGATCCAAACCATTTATGAGAAAGACATGTGAAAAATAGAGTCTGTGAACTTTAATTCTAAAAGGGGAAGGTTTTTACCTGACATGTTTTGACTATAGCCAGAAAACCAAAGCAAACCCCACAAAACAAAAAGGATTCTATTGAATTCTATCAACATGCTCAGTAAAGGCAGGCACAAATGAAGGATACCATTGGATCTGAGATGTGAGGCTGCTAATGTAGGCCAACACTGGACAGGAGATTTAGAAGCATGATCTTTTGCCCTTAGGTCTCCGACCATTTTGCTTTTCCTCAGGAGATGAGTCAATAGGGGAGATCAGAGGCCCTTCTCAAACGCTGTCTGCACAGGGTAGCTCTTCTGTATGTACGTTTTCAGTCTTGTGCTTCGTACTGGTCCTAGCCTGCTTTTCCATCTTCATTAATTGACTCATTCAGTAATATTCACTCGTTCATTCATGCTCAGTTTCCTCACTTGTCAGATAGAAATAATGGTCTCTATCTCAGAGGGTTGCAATGTGGATTAAATGAGTTAATTCCTATGAGGCACTTAGCATATGAGAAGCACCTAGTATATCCTCGCTACTTTTATTTTTAAATCCAGTTTCCGTTTGAGTTAGCACAGTATGATCAGCATTTGGGGTTAATTCGGCCCCTCCAGAGATACCAGATTATGCTTGGGCTAGCATAAACAAGTGTAACTTGGATTCTTCTGGATTCTTCTAATAGTAGAATAAATAATATCCCTGACTCAAACCTTCTGATGAAAACAGGCAAGTTTTGAGTAATGTGGGAGTTGGAGTAATCTGTATATTGAATGTCAGTTCTCCTAATTTCTTGCTGTGTTGGGGAAGTTATTAAAGCTTTCTATTCCTCCACATCCCTATTTTTCAAAGGAGAATGCTCTTCACAAGGCTGCTGTGTGGAGAAAACGAGGCACCTACTGTCTTCAACATCTGTCAGCGTCCAGCCCACGGCCGGCCAGTGAAATCGTGTTCTCTGCTCAGTTCTGCCTGCCTACTTAGGCACTTGTTGGGAAATTCACTGAGCATCCTGTCGTCTCTCGATAACACGTAGATCTTCTAGACAACTTCAGTATCAGCACTGGCTTCCTCTGGGGCAAGAAAGAATTTTTCTAGCCAACATCTGACACCCAAAAGTTTGTCATTTGCCTATGACATGAAGAAAGAAATGTTAAACAATAAAAAAAATTCTACTTTTTTTTTCTATTGGTGAACAATAGGATAATTTTGTTTTCTGGTTCATGGAGTATTGTTTTAAAATAAATAGACTTTTTTTTAAAAGAGCTGTTTTAGCAAGATTAAACAGAAAATAGAGAGAGTTCTTACT